>NC_022011.1:38896667-38912602 GCF_000317375.1 Microtus ochrogaster
TGGCCACTCTAACCTCTGAGGCTCCCTGTGCAGGGTCTGCTGCAGGCTGTGGCCACTCTAACCTCTGAGGCTCCCTGTGCAGGGTCTGCTGCAGGACGTGCCCACTCTAACTTTCACATTGGTCCAGCAGTTCCACGTTAGGGATGAAGAAACAGCTAGGGGCCAGGGTAGCTGGTTCTCTCCTGCCAACATGAGTGCTGTGAGGAACACCACAGTAGAGGGCGTTCTACAGACGGGACAGTCGCTGCCCTCTGAAAGTGCCTGCTGTGTGGGCTGGACTAGGGCAGCCAGTTCTGGCCTTCTGAGCAGCTGCAAGAAACAGCATGTACCATGGTCCTGTGCTGAGGGCATAGGATATCAGTTGTCTATTTCTTCCAGATGGGAATGTCATTTCATAGGGCAAGACTTGGTGTGTGGCCACAGCTGTGTCCTCAGAGCCTGGCACACAGTAAGAGCACAACTATCAGAATATTTCTGTGCACCAGCATGATGACATGGTGTTCGAACATTTCAGATTTCCAGGTTAGGGTTATTCAATTGGTAAAGTCTGCAATGTTCCCAAATTCAGTTAACTCTAAAATCTGAAACATGGGGCTAGAGAGACGGCTCAGTGATTAAGAGCACTTGCTGCTCTTCCAGAGGATCCAGGTCCAGTGCCCAGCAACTATATATCAGTTCATAATCGTTCCAAGACATCTAATTCCCCCCTTTTCTGGCTTTCATTGGCACTAGACATACCATCGATACACAGATATTCGAGCAAGCAAAAAAAAATCCATAACCTAATAGATAAATAAGTAAAATCTGAAACTTTGCTGGTCCCAAGCATTTCAGATAAGAGATAACCTCCTGGAACAGCTTGAGTTGTGGGGTCTTCTTCCTGGTGTTCTTTGCTGAATGTTGGTATGGGAGGGGTTTGTTAGGGATGCTGCTGGGGGTATCCACACCACGAGAACTACACTCCCCACTTTAAACTGTGTTTTCTGTCAAGTACCTCTGTTGTTTAGGGGCAGCATCCTTTGCAAGGTGGCTTTGAGAAGGGGGAGGAGTTAAACTCTCCTGAGCAACTTCTAGAATTGTCTCTACCCTGTGAGCCTGGTCCCCAATTTTCCCCCAACCAGAAGAGTGAAGAACCTGACCTTTTAAGAGGAAACAAATCTCTTGTTCATTTGGCCTTGGTGGGTGTCTACACAGTAGCCGCCCTGACACCCATGGCAGTAGACAGCAGAGGCAGGGAACCTACCAAGGGTTTGCAGGGTCTGGCAGGTCCCTGAACTGGGTTACTCAGGACCTTACACGTGCACACACTTGCTGGCTGTGACTCAGAGCGTGTTCTTGCTGCTTGTTCCTCTTCTGCAGGAATCTCAGTGGCCTTTGTGTTGGTCTCAACACCAGTCCACAGGAACACGAAGACTGGAGTTCTGTCTGTGCAGTCTGGGCACGGGGTAGGGACTGTGGCTTTTGGAGCCAGCCTGGTGGTGACAGCATGGCACGTGGTTTTCTGTGAGGTGTGATGGGCAGTGGTCCTGTGCTGTCCTTAGGCTTGGCTCTGGGGTCTCCCAACAGGCTGGAGCTGGCCATGTAGGGAAACAAAGGGATCAGGCTTAGACCTCTGTCCCTCTTCCTAGGAAATGTGCAGAGGAATTTCCTGTACCCTGAGCTGACAACTGTCCTTTACACAGACTTTTCTTGGCTCTTATGTCCTCAGACTTTGATAATCTGTAGGGTAGGCATAGGACAGCCCACTTTCCTGATCTCGTAGTGGCAGTGGTGTTAGATTATTTTAGTGTTGGCTAGGGACAGGAAAAGCAGTCTTAAAAAAGCATTCCGCCCCTGGCATGTGGATTCCTGGATGCTCTGATGGCTTTTGGGGCAGTGTCTCTGAAATCACACACTGCCAAAAATTCCTGCACATATGGCCACTGTGATGTGCTAATGTTAGCAATCGAGATACTTAATTACATAGGGGAAAAAACCCTTTTCCTACTCCCAAGCGGTTACTGGAGAGCCTATATGTCTCGGGCCTGAGGGTACTACACAGTATAAATCACACTGGCAGATGGGATGTCATTATTGTGTATGAATTTATTATCTAATAATTATTTTTAAATCTAGTTATAACTTTACCTGGCAATTTCTTCAATTGCCATTTATCCAGCTATATTGTCTCAATCCTACTTTGTTCCTGACCTGGTATTGGTACCTGGGACTCGAAAGAAACAGGATTCTAATGGCCCTGAGTCTTTCCTGTGTGCCAGCCACCCAGATGGGGCTATGGGCTGTGGGCTGTGGTGAATCTGTTCACTTACTGGTGGGCACTGTGGGAAAAGTGTACTTCCTCCTGTGTGAACATCCGTAGAGACGCAGGCACGTAGACCGTCCATCCGGCATGCGCTAGTTTGATGAGTTCTTTGGGGCCTGGCTGTCTGCTTGCTATGATCAACCAAGTCAGCCACTGTTCACAGGCCACGTGATGACGTCCCCTGAATGAACCAGAAACAATCCAGATGCCCCAGGAACCGATGTGAGAACAAGGCACCCCTTCACACATTGCGTCTCGGTTCAGCGTCTTGCCACCACCCAGCATTTTGAGACAGAATGTGAGATCTCGTGGTTGGCTAAATACATAAATATTTTATGTCTTGATATTCTGAAAATGAAGCCCAAATGCACAGAACTGCTGCACATCAGTGCTATGGATCATATGTTATAATAATCTGATGACATGTTGTTTAAATATTTATGGACTGATGCGACATAACAATGGGGGGAGAGAGGCGTCTGGGAGCAGAGTCATGGCAGATGCTTGGAAGGAGGGAGCACATTCTCTCCGTTCTGAGATGTGTCACACAACGCTGGGGTGTGGGGCAGTAGCAGTAGCTGACGTTTATCAGTCATTTGCTGTGTGCTGTAGCTGTCAGTGACTTCATTTTATTTCATCATCACAGCACCCCTAGGAGGAGGGGATGAAACTGAGGCTCAGGCAGACATGCAGCTAGTAAGCATCCAGGAAGACACTGCTGCTGCACTGTACGCTCTTGCCGCTGTGCCGTTCTTCCACGTGGATCACATCAGAAAGGCTCCACGCCTGCCCCCACCCGCTGTTCTAGAGGACCCATTGCTACATGCTTGTTAACTTTCCTAGTCACAGGAAAAAGTGACAGGCAGGAATCGAAGCCATGAGCATCAGCTAAGGCTGGGTGCCACGGTTGGGCATGTCTGCCCAGGGCACATCCTCAGGTGTAGGCTCTCACTCTTGCCCTTTCTTCATTCTTGGTTCTGTAGTCATCATAGCAGCTTGCTGCAGATGGGCTCCCCTGGGCTCCTTAGTCCCCGGCCCTTGCTTTGGCCAGTAAGTAAAGTTACTAGGTCCTCACTGTCTGCTCACCTTCTAGGGCCAGCTTTGTCGTCCCTGCCTTCAGGGAGCCACCTGAACAGGCCAGCTAGTGAGACCATTCCCTGGTGACATCAAGTGGACATTCACCTGAGCATCCTGTCTTGAGTTAGCTTGTTTTTCTAGACAGAGTTTCTTTGTAAAACAGTCCTGGTTGACAAACAAAATCAGCCAGGAGGGAGGGGCTGGGATGTCACTCCGTGTGTAGGGTGTTTGTCTACCCTCAGGTGTGTAGGGTGTTTGTCTACCCTCAGGTGTGTAGGGTGTTTGTCTACCCTTAGGCAGTGCACACTTGTAGTTGCAGGAGGTGGGGCAGGAGGATCAGAATTCCAGGGTCATCACAGCTACGGGGTGTGTATGTGAGTGTGTGTGTTTGTGTGTGTGTGGACCTGTTTCAAGCCCACCCCCGGCCCTGAAGAAACTAGAACAGAAAACTGATTTTCCTTTCTCTCCTATGTACTCTCCTTGCCTGTCATGTAGTGTTTACTTCTTGGGCATAGGGACTGTCAGGGTAAGAACAGACCCTCAGAAGATCCCACTCTGTCATTCCATGTGGGGTCTACCTGACTTCTACTCTGCCATGGGTGACAGGTATTTGTATGAGGGTGACAATGGGCACCTGTCCTGGGGTGACAGGACCAACATGTACTGAAGGTCCAAAAGCCCACTCCTCCTCCAGGCTTCTCCAGGCTTCTCCCAGGTATCAAAGGTAACAAGAACGCCAACAGTGAACCAGGGTATGACTGGGATCCCTTATGGGGACAGGGCTGATTGGCCATGCTAGTTTCACAAGTGTCACACGCCATCAGATTTCAAAACAAGAAAGGTCCCCTTGTCAGTTCTCTGTACACAGTTATGGGGACCAGATCATTTAAAGGAAAAGATCTCTGCATCCAGACCACCGATCCACTGGAGTGACCATGACCACTCAGCCGGCAGGTCTCTCTCCTCTGGGCCTCTTTTGCCAGACACACCGTAGAGCCAGCCATGGATGTAGTTGTACCCGCAGACATCCTGTCAGCTTTCCTGCCCCTGAGTGACAAGAGTTAGCAATCAAACAACCACATTTCTGACCCACTTGCTTGGCAAGAGTTCCAGAGACCCAAGGCATTGGGAAGAGAGACTCGATGCCTCTGCTAACACAGACATGTTTCTAGCTCTGCAGTCAAGCTAAGAGCAGGCAGCCGGGGGGGATGGAAGTTTGGCATCTCGAATGCATGTGTGCATGAGATTCTGGAGGAGAAAAATACCAACTATGCAGCAGTTTGCCCAGGGCCCAGCCAAGTGCTGTGTGTGTTTTTGCCTTCATTGATTAGTCCTCCTGATCATGCTGTGCTGGTTCCATCTTTCGGATTCAGACAACTGAGGTTCGGTGTCAGTAGGAAGCCTTGAGCCAAAGCTGTAAACCAAGCCTAGGTTTATGCCCTCAACATGCAGCCCACAGTTGCTGCCGCATGGCCTCCAGCCCCACAGTCAACTGTGTGAGTGTAGGATGGGACACTGGCCACGTCTCAATGCCACTGCTTCTCTGCATCTGCCTCACTCCTGGCAGGGCCAAGATCAACAGCCATCCTTGCTCAGAGAGGGAGGAGGTGGGCAGTTGGTTTGGCCAAGGCCTACGTGTCCCCACTTTGCCCACAGTAGCTCCTGAGCTGTCACCTCCTCCTGCTGTTTTCTGGTTTACGAAGCCAGGGGTGGTACGAGTTTCCGTTTCTGTATTTAGCCCTCAGTTCCATGCCAGGTAGTGGGCAGGACCATGACTCACGGTGTTGACAGGCAGTGTGAAACAGCTGTCAAATGACCAAGTTACTGACCCTCTCGCTTGGGAAGGGCACCACCACCACTGTCTAGAGCCTGGGGCACCTGTGATGCTCAGGCTGCCTCGCACCCCCACCCCCACCCCCATCCCTGCTCCTCTCCTCCCTTTCATTTAGTCATTCATTTATCTAAACGACCAGTGCCCTGTTGCACTGTTCAAAGACACTGGTGAGTCACAGGGACAAAGTCCCTGGCTTCAAGGAGTCACATTACTGTCCCAGGAGGACTGGGGAAGTTCTGAAAGGGAAATGGGAAGGGAAGGATAGGCGGCTGTGTTTGGGAAGTCATGGCATTCCCCAGCCTGCAGTGCTGGCGTGCCCTCAGGCCTCACTCTTCCCTGAAGGGTGCAGGGGAGGGTGGGATTTTCCTTCCACTCTTGTCTAAGGGCCAGTGACCCTGGGCTGGACTGGGCATGTAGTCACACTTGTGCACTTAGCTCCACCTTACAGAGAAGAGTGGGCAGCTGAGTGTGGCTGGATCATTTGCTCAGTGCCACTAGTAGGGCCTCAGCTGAGGTAAGCTTGAACCCAGGCCTTGCACCCCAAACCTTCCTCTCTAACTCTGCACACCTGTGCCCGTGGTTAGCAGAGGAACCACAGCTGCCTCTCAGGGCAGTGGGTGCCGTGGAAATGAATGATCAAAAAGACTAGGGGCAAGCCCCTGGTGCTGGAAAGTGAACATTTCTCATTAGCCAGGGTTGTATTAGCTCCTTGTTGCATGGCTGTGGGGAGGACGTGGTTACCTTGTCCTGGGATGAAGAGGCTGAAGCTGAAAGAGGTTCCACAGATTGACCCGACTCTGGTCCGCTTGCTAGTTCTGCCTCACAGTGCCTCTGCACCAGCATCACCACCTACCTTCAACTTCCATTTGGCAACTGAAGCCTGACAGACACCTCAGTGGCTTGTTTCCAAACTGAGAGGAGGGTGTATGGAGAAAGCTCTTTGCATAATTGTGGAAAAGGACACCTATTTCACTGCAAAAACACCTTCGAAATGCCAGGGCAGGAGATGAATGACAGCATTCTGCATATGTGTTTGTGATGGCGAGGGGCCTGTGTCAGATCCCTCCTGGGGCTGTCAGCCAGGTTACACTAGGGCTTTATGGCATCTGGAACAAACAAGCCTTTTAGAAGAAATCGTCTTCAGAGCCGTCCCATCCCATCGTTGGCAAATGGGCCTAAAACAACCAAGGAAGCTGTGTTGGGTATTCACAAAGCAGGGAGCTGGCATTTAGACACACTTGTTTAAAGCAGGAGTCAGGAGACGAAAGACTGAGCGGCTTGTCGCCTTGCTGCAGCCTGGGAGCCAAGTCTTTGGGGTTTGCTTACCACTTACAGGGTTTTGTTGTTGTTGTTGTATATTTGTAAAATGAGGCTTCTGCTGGCAAAAGCAGGTTTTAGCGTGTGCAGTGGCGCTTTCAAGACCTAATAAGGCCCCAAAGGAGGGTGCGTTCCAGCCGCACTCTCTTCCCCCAGCCCCCCATTCCATCTTGCCTCATACTCTCTGGGCACAGGGTACCATTCATCTTGCTTCCCATTAACAGAATTACTGCCATCACTTCTGCAGGACAAGATGGGCCCTGTGGAACTGCCCGGGGACAGAGGCAGGATTGGCTGCCAAGCAGCTTTGCTTAGAGGGGAGTGAAGGAGAAAAAGAGCAAGCATGGACAGAACTCCTACACAGTGTGGGCTCCCTGGGTGACGAGGGCTGCAGGCTTCAGAGAAGGGCACCATCTGGCCATGTACCCTTAGGGGCACTGACAGGGCATGTAGTGGCTTATGCACAGATATGACCCTGCTGAGTGCAGAGGAAGGGAAGAAAGACATCCAGCATTTTATGGGGTGCTCCTACATCCCCTGCATGGTACTGGCTGCTTTGGATAGGTCGTGGGGTGCCCATTTTTCAGTGAACAGCATCAGCCCAGAGTTACATGGTTTTTGAATCGAGGTTAGGGTATGAGCCTTGATTTTTCAACTTAGGGATACTCTTCATGGAGGCTTCAGACGGTAGCAGACAGAGAGCTCACCATCTGACCGCCACCAACCTGCCCCATCTCACCCTGATTCCTCTTGCAAGCGAGTTGACATCTGGCTCACTGTTGTTAAACTACTATAGCCCATTTGCAGACCCAAGAAAATTTCACTGTGTGGGACCCTGAGAGTGAAGGAGAAACTAGAGAGCTCTACCTTCATCCTATGTACCCATTTGCTATAGGAGTAGCAATGATTGTCAACCTAGTGCCAGCTCTGATAGATTGAGGCTGCCTGGTATACCCAGCTGCGATGGCTTTGGAAACTAGGATTGATTAGTAATGTCTGCTATGTTCACCAGAAAGTAAAGAGGGCCTGACACTTACCCTGGGCTCTGATCTTAGGGGCACTGTTGTTCTTGGTCATACTGTGTGTCAACACAATTAACTCTAGAAGAGGGAGGGATGCACTAATGACATAGTGGGGACTCTATGGGTACCCAAAGAAAGGACTGATGAAGGCTTAGGAGTCCCTGAAAGCCATCAGGTGGAATTCTACAGTAAATGTCTGTAAAAGGCTTTTTTTTTTTTTCGAGACAGGGTTTCTCTGTAGCTTTGGAGCCTGTCCTGGAACTCCCTTGGTAGACCAGGCTGGCCTCGAACTCACAGAGATCCGCCTGCCTCTGCCTCCCGAGTGCTGGGATTTTTAAGCTTCTAGGGATGAAGTTTAAGTGCCTACATAGTTAAACCAGTTCTGTCTCCTATGTGAGTGCCTCTGTATAAACAGCTTTAGCTCTGAGTCTCAGTCTCCACTCATAGGACCATGATGAGGTGACTCAGGAGACGGAGGTCCTGGAGCTCAGACCCATGGGTGACAAGATGGTATTTAGAGTCAGGCCCTGCCCCCACGCACCTGCCTTCTGCTGAGCTCTGGGGGGGGGGGGTGTCCCGCATTGGTCTCAGGTGTTGCTTGTTGCCTGGCTCTGAGCTGGACTGAGCAGGACTGGCAGGCCAGCTGGGTAGAAGAATCCAGCTCTACTGCAGAAACACTGCAGCTCGGATACCTCCGGCACTTCCTGTGGGTTTGTTTCTTTGTTCCTTGAGACAGGCTCTTGCTGTGTAGCCTAGCTGGCCTGGAACTCTGTCTCCAGCTGTGGAGTGCCACTGCTGTGCCCAGATTTACAGGGGATTCTGTTTGTTTTTGAGACAGAGTTTCACTGCGTAGTCTGACTGACGTAGGACTCGCTTTGTAGGGCAGGCTGGCCTTGAACTCACAGATCTGCTGCAAGGGAATTCTGTAGTGGACAGAGTTGGGCTCCGCCTGTCATTTGAAGGGTTTGGAACCAGGGTGTGGTCTGTGGCTACTAGGGGCCGGACACTGCAGATGTCAGGGTGGAAGGGACAGGTAGAGGTTAAAGCCAGCCTGGAGGGAGGGGTGAGCTGGGAAGCCTGTGAGTCTTGAAGGGGACCACAGATCAGATCCCACGACTTGCCCCAGGTCGTAGGAGAATTCTCTGCACAAAGGCCTGGGGCCAGTGAAGGAGGGGCTGCACGCTCTCACCTCGTGACTCTCTGGATCCAGAAGGGTCACAGAGAGAGGGAATTGGAAGTCACAGCGACACAAGTCCCAAAGTCAGATAGAAGGGGTTGTGATCCTAGAGTGTGTCTAGAGGGGGCCTCCCTTGACACTTGCTGCACAGATGCCAACTCTCTTAACAGTGTGCTGTGTGCGCATGTGTGTGCTCACGTGTGCGTGTGTATATGTATGCATGTTTGTGCCCATGTGCGTGTGTGTATGCGCACGCGTGTCTGTGTGCGTCTCTACTTTCTCCATATTTAAACTACAGTGGCTCCTGCCACTATTGTTAACCCTTTCTTTATCAGCACATCCACCGGGGCTTTACATACACTGTTAGCTGGTTCTCATCTTTACACAAATTATTATTTTTTTATATGTTGTTTGATGGGGGATAACATTTTGCTGTGTGATTCAGACTTGTCTAATACTCTGTACCCCTGCCCGACCTTGAATTCAGTTTATTTTGTGGTGTTTGGGTGTGTGGAGGTGAGGAGACAGCTTGAGGAAGCAGTCAGTTCTCCTCCCTTCTACCATGCTATCTCACCAGCCTGACGCTCAGACAGCTGAGGGCTTACCATCTCTGTGTGGCTCTAGGAGAGATGGTAAGCCCTCAGCTGTCTCCTCGGGAAGCCCCCGAGTCATTACCTCCCAGAATCATAGCCTTAAGCTGGTGAAGCATGAGAGACTTTGTGGAAAGACATGTCAAGTCGCTTGGGGTCACCTGAGATGGGGCCAAGACGCCTTAGGTGCTGAGCCCGAGAATGACTATTTTAGTTGTCATCTTAATGGTCCATAGGGAAGAGGGTGTACACCGTAGGGTTAGGGTAGGTCCTGGCCTAGCCAGGGTGGATAAGACAAATGCGAGGCTGCTCTCACCCTGCACAAATTGCTGCGCCTCCCCTGGGTGTTGGGTGGGAGGCCCCTCACCTCAGCACCCTCAGTCTCGCTCATCGCTTTCCTGTGAAAATCAAGGCCCACACCTACTGACTTGCTGGAGACAAGTGAGATAGCTGATAAATATGTAAAGCTGATAAAATATGTAACGCTCATAGCACTGGGGAAAAAGTGCCATGGATGTGCTATTTTCCTTGAATTCAGGTTCCTGCAAGCCGTCCTCCCACCCCGCCCCATCAGAAGACCTGTTTTGATTCCCACGGAGGAGAGAAGCCAAGGAGTGTGTCAGCCAAGGCCTGGCTGGGCATCCAGCCTCCAGGTTTCCCGACTATCTCACCAATCTCCAAGCGCCCCTACATGTGGTCGTGGTGACTGAGCCCCAGTCTTTCTTCATGGCTTTTCTCTAGAAGAGTCTGAGGTCCTGCTCTGAGAGCAGTTGCTCTGGGGATTAGTACCCACCTGTGCTTACCGCGTGTGCTGGGGATAGGCCAGGGTTATCCGTTCCCCCGGCTGGCCTGAAGTGTCTCAGACGATGTCAGGGCTCCCAGGGTCACTTTGGGTATGTGGCGGTGTGATAGGATAGTCCTGCTGGTGACAGAATGAGCAGCTGAGTGGAGCTAGAACCTAGCAGGCTAGTCCAGTCGGTGTCAGAAGAACTTTCCTGCAAGCAGGAGTGAGGAGTCTTCTGGCCTTAGGTAGGATTGGGGTCTCCCCCTGGGTCTCCCAGGATACACAGGACTAGTTGGAGCCCAAACTAGCCCACATGTTCCAGGGGGGCCTGGTCCTATTTTGCATCTCATCATGTCCTAAATAGTTAGCAGCAATCTTGTTAACTAGCCCCGTGACCTGTGAGGCCAGAGACCCTGATTTTTCCCACTCAGTTGCTGGCCTCACCTCCAGCTGTCTGTCTGAGTGACATGTCCGTTGGCTTCTGTCTGTCTCCGTCTGGGAAGGCAGGGTTCTCTCCATTTCATCCACTTGTGTCTTCAGCCCCTCAGACATGATGCTTTCAAGAAATAGCAGAATAAGCTCAGTGTTGTTTCAAGAACACAGAGCGCTCTTAGAGAATAAGCAGGTCCCTCGGCCACATCTTAAGGGCCCAGTGGGAGCCCTTGCCTATATGGACTCAACAGGGCCCAACTTTGAGCTTGGAATTCAGGGTGTGCTTGCATGTGTCCCCACACTTTCACACTGCCCTGAGAAACTTCCAGTCACACTTGTGGCCAGTTCCACTCTCAAGTGTGTCCCGTGACTGCTTCAGGAATCTGGGCATTTAGCCCAGAAAAGAGTGTGCTTCCTGAGAAGGGCCCACTCTGCCCCTGTTGGGGCACATGGAAGGCAAGGAGGGCAGATGGACTTGCATGCCCTGGGAGGCTCTGCTGCATCAGACCCTATCATCTGAGGCCACCTGCTGCCCTGTGACCATTGGCCTCAGCTGGGGAGTGTGTTCTGGTGTGCGAGTGTCCTTGGAAAGGAACACACGTCCCTTTGCTCTCTCTGCTGACTGCAGGGCAGACGTGGCTGCGATGTTCTCAAAGCACAGAGTGACCCTTGTCCATTTGGTCATCAGGCCACTAGGGCCACATGTTTTGAGAGCCCCTCCCTGAACACAAGGCATCTGATCCCACGCTCTGCAGGGACCAGGCTCGGATTTATTAGGTGAGTCTGAATGGACCTGGAGATGTTGGGCCCTCAAGTCTACACATTATGAAATTTTGTAGTTCTCTTCTCTGCACAAAAAGGGCTGGTGCTTTTCCTTTTCCTTTTCCTTCCTGTCATGACCTCCCTGGAGCTTTGTCTCCCTGGAGCTGGGACACTCCCCGCCAGCAGAGGGCCTTTGCTGGAATGCTCACAGATTCCAGCAGGGAGCACACCTTTGTTTTCCCACAGGAGAGTATGAGGAGGTTCAGACTCCCCCTCCTCAGCCAGGGCTGAAGGGAATCTCTGATTTCCCTGCACCCTGAATCCAGAAAGCAGGCTAGTCCCGGAACCGTGGTCCCAGTGAAATGAGAGCAGGAGGATAAACCCGGCATTAGGGACTTCTGATGTCATGTGTCCTTGCTCCTAAAAGGACGGTGATAATGGGTGGGAATTCTACTTCAGATGCTGGAAGATGTTGACAGCCCTATGTCTGTCTTCAAAACTACAGGTCTCTGAGCTTCCGTAGGTCCGGGAGCCAGCACCATGCTTCCTCTGGGTGGGGAGGTGGGGAGCAAAGTGGGACCCTAGAGGGTGACAGTTCCTCTGAGTGCCAGTCTGCCCCGATTCTCCTAGGCTGAGTTACCATGTTACCTCAGCCTGAACAGCACGCAGTGGACATGATGCTCACTGATGCAGCCTGGGGTCTGGAACCAAGGTACAGGGCTGCTTTCTCTTAAAGCAGAGTCACTTCCAGCTTCTGGTGAACATGCTCAACCCTGGCATTCTTGAGCTGTAGACCCAGCATGGTCTGCCTCCCTTGTCATGTCTGTCTCTGTCTCTCCCGTCATAGAAAGACTCCAGTGGATTAGGGCTCATCCTAATCCTGCATAACTTCAGTTTAACTCAATTATACTTGCAAAGACCTATGAATATGTTTCAGCTTACAGTCCAGCTAAGCGCATCATAGACTGAAACTTCACCGAGCCCATCTAGCCTCCTGCACCCTGTAGATGGCTGGTGGGCTTCCCTTGGGATGTGCTTGTGGGACTGCTGGAGCTGCAGCTGTCTCTGCAGCCTCCGCAAGACTGTGTATTGCTAGTTTGGAAATAAATTGAAATTAAAAATTTAAAGTTAGCCAGGAGTAGTGACTATCTATGCCCTTGGTCCCAGCACTTGAGAAGCAGAGGCAGGCTGCCCAGGCCACGCTCACCAAGTCTGTACTTAATGCAAGCCATCGTTTTATTCCTTTGGAGGCATCAGCTGGGGTAACTGAGGACCTAGAGCGTCTCAGAGTTTAGCGTCGATTCTCCCTTGGCTGCCCAAGAGGAAGAACTCTCTGGAGAGAGGTAAAGCCCTGCCATTCCACTCCGTTCTCAGCTCTGGCAGCCAGCTAGTGGATAGAGGAAGGAAGGGAATCGGTCTGTGTTTGTTCACCAGGGACCCTTATCTCTTTTGGCAAAGCTTCTGTGGTCAGGCAGTTCCGGGTATCCCAGAGAAATCCTGAGCAGGCACGCACATCCCGTACCCGGAGTCTAAGCTTCACCCTTGCCTCTCCTGTGAAGTACAAGTAACATCCTGGTCCTCCAGGTCAGGAAGGGAAACTAGGTAAGTGCGAGAGTGTAAATCCTTCCTGTGCCCAGCACAGGGCCTGCTCGCTTTGTAAAGTCTTGCTGAACAGTCTGGGTCGACGGCACGCTGCTCCTGAGGGCCTGCCTGCTGGCAGGGCTCCCCGGAAGAATTCCACAGCTGCTTCTTTCCTGTTGTTCCATGCACATACAATGGAGGTCAAATGTGGACATGAACTATGAACACGGGCTTTGGATGCTCACATAACATAGCGACAGTTCCCAATACTTGGTGCTACGTAAAAAGAACATTGGAAGGGAGAATAGACTTGCTGAGACTCCTCGGGTTTGCTGCCATTTCTGTGGTCTCTGTCCCCCACCCACAGCTGGTTCTTCCCAGTGTGTAATTCTTTGCACACGCACGCTAAGAAGCTGTGAGAAGGCATATGCCCTGTCTTCTGCTTTGAACACCTACCCTGCCCTTCACTCCCAGGGACTTCCTGCTCTGAGGAAATACTGCTTCGCCCTAGGGCCCTTTCTGTGGTCTTCTGTGAGGTGGAGGCCTAGTGTGAGGAGGAGGAAGATGGTGGTACCTACAGGTGGACTTCATAAATGATGATCTTATGTTGATAAAACTGTGAATAGAGCCAGGAAAGTTCCTGAGTGTTCAGCACAACCCTCCCCCATAGATCCCAGTGTCTGAGGAAGCGGACCCAGGTGGTCCCTAGATAGTCCGGTTTCCTTTGGGCATAGTGAGTGGATGCCCAGGGCACATTATACCCCAGGGCCCTTTTCTAGAGGCTTCCAGATGCCTGTAAAGGGAGTATGTGCACCCAGAGCCAGGACCTCAGGTACCAACCCCAGAACTTTCCCTGCATGTCCATTTCTGATGAGGCCACCTCTTAATTTTGCAGTCAGTAGCTTCTGCGGGATTCACCTCATACTTCACAAAGCCACACTGGATTTGTGGGTGTGCGCATGTGTTTGCTGTGTATGTAATAGTCAGAGGGGGACATCGGTGTCCTGCTCTGTCACTTCCTGCCTTACTTCTTTGAAATGGTCTCTCTGAAACTGTACATAGGCAGCCAACCAGTGAGAACCGTGGTCCTCCTGTGTCTGCACCCTATAGCGCTGGGGTTACAGGTGCGCCTGAACACTGGGGATTGGAACTCAGACTCTCGTGGGACCGCACCATTCCGACCCACTGAACACTCTTGTAATCCCCTGCCCTGGATTTTTGTTGTTTTGGTTTTTTGTTTGTTTGCTTTTTCAAGACAGGGTTTCTCTGAGTAACTGTGCTGGAAC
This sequence comes from Microtus ochrogaster, assembly GCF_000317375.1. Classification (NCBI taxonomy): domain Eukaryota; kingdom Metazoa; phylum Chordata; class Mammalia; order Rodentia; family Cricetidae; genus Microtus; species Microtus ochrogaster. Next base: position 38,910,832 of record NC_022011.1, read on the forward strand.
TTGCTATGTAGACCAGGCTGGCTTCAAATTCAGAGATCCACCTGCCTCTGCCTTGAAGTGCTGGAATTTAAAGGTGTGCGCCAGCGCTCCTGGCCTCCACCCCCAGATTTTGACCTTTCCTTTGCTGTCTCCAGCCCTGTGGGTTTGCTCCTCTCTGAGCCCCAGTTTCTTACCTTATAGAGACATCAGCGCTGGCCTCATGGTGTGAGTTGATGCGTACATATACATGGCCCGTGCGTGGCATGGGGAAGGGCATAAACATGTGACTTAGTGGTTGTTTCCTTCCTTACTCAGGAGAGTCAAGGGAAACCAAATTGGCTGGCTGTTTGTTTAAACTGAAAAATGTTGGAAGAATTTTGTTTGGAAAGACAAGCTTAGGTTTTAGGTCAGAACCATGCTCCCTCTGGAATTGCATGATTGAATGTCCAAGCATACTTTAAAAGCTTAGTGGCCACCCAAGTCTTTGAGCCTTCCACGTGACTGCTCCAAGGTCAGAGTCTTCCGGAATCCCTCACACAGCACGTCTGCTTGTTGTATCAGGAGTGGCACTTCCACAGAACAGCTCTGTCTGACTATGAATAGATGTTTTTTTCCTCTCTTTCTTGGACGCATGAATGGCATTCTCCCTCCTGCAGTCTTCGAGGCTGACCTGTGTGTAACACTCCAAAACGGACATCACAGTAGGGTCATCCATTCCTGTTTGCACGGACACCTCTCAGCAAGGCTCAAAGAGACAGGCCAGTCGTTGCTGTGACTCAGGGGGCCTCCCGAGGGACTCCTGGGCCCTGGCCTATAAAGGCTGCTAAGTGTACTGAAGAAATTAGACTTCACCAAAAAGCATCAGTAGCTGAGACTGTCTCCAAACTGTGACTGCTGCCTAATTGGGGCCTCTAGTCACTGTGCAGTGTTGTGTTAGAACAGGAAGAATGTAGGGACCAGCCAGCACCCACTGTCCATGGTCAGCAGTGGGCATTGCAGAGCCAGGTCAGCTGGCTTCCCCCGGCTCAGGTAGCCCACCTTTGTGCTTTAGTTTTCTCCTTGTGCAAAATGGAGATAATAGCAGCCCTGCCTCACGGGGCTGCTAGGGGATTAGGTAGTTATCTCTCAGGCACACGGAATTGGGCTTGGCACAGAGTCAGTGAACGAGGGTAAACTGAGGGCCCTAGAAGGTTAAGGACTCATGGCTGGTCATGTAGCTGGGCTGTGGAGAAGCCGAGGCTGCACACATGATCTGTTGTCTCGTGGACATGTCCCTTCCTTCCTGCTCAGTCAGACTTTCTCAGCTGTCTTCTCTGGAGGAAGTCGCATGACCCTCAGTGTCTGGAGTCTCCTTGGCTGGCGGAGGCCTCGCTGCCTGCTCTTCAGCTGCTGTTTTTCCATTTTTCCATCTCTTTCATATAAAGCTTTGGAGGGTCTCTTCTGTTCTTGCAAATGGAAAAATTAACCTCTTGGCCAAGGTGTCTGAAGCCTTGAGTCCCTGCTGTGTTTCCACCCCCTCAGCCTATTGTCTTGTCTGTTCTCTGACCTGCCCACCTGTGATTGCTGCAGAAATAGGCCAGCCATGTGGTGCACCCCAAACACAGGTGGCTGCGGATGGTCAGGATAATTGCTGATTAAACAAAAGCAGATGACGCATCCTTCTAGGAAATTAGGCACACCCCCAGAAATGCCACCCGCTTCCTCTGCTTCCTCTGTCTGCTGCGTCAAAGGTTATCTGAGTCATCAGCCCTCCCCCTTCTCTCTCTCTCTCTCTCTCTCTCTCTCTCTCTCT
>NC_022011.1:38912727-38919832 GCF_000317375.1 Microtus ochrogaster
TCTCTCTCTCTCTCTCTCTCTGTCTCTCTCTCTGTCTGTCTCTCTCTCTGTCTCTGTCTCTATCTCTCTCTCTCTCTCTCTCTCTCTCTGTCTCTCTCTCTCTCTCGGCACCTTCCCCACTCTTCCAGGACACTGACACAGCCACTGCTCGGAGCTGAGGCTAAAGGGCTGTGGGCCACCTGGTATCAGGACTATAGTGGTGTCCTTGTTTCTGCTGGGCACCCAGACACAAAATCTGGCAACTCCAGCTTAGGGTGTGAGTCTGACTTTTATGGGGGTGGAGGATGGGAGTGGGGGACAATGACCACAGACTTTCCAGGCTGCAGTTTCCGCTTCTGTGAAATGTGTAGATGAAGAAGCCAGCAACAGTGCGTGGGGGCTTTGCCATATTCAGTCCTCTCTTCCTTCTCACCTGGGACCACCTGGGCCACAACAGATACTGACATAAGGCTTGTGGAGGTCTGTGGACACTTCACCAGGCCAGAAGGCCTACAGGAGATCGTTTGTATTACTTCAGGGGCACTGAGAGTTTAACCCTTTCATCAGGCCCCAAAGCCCTAAGGCAAGAGATGTGGAGCAGGGAAGCCAGGAGCCCAGACCAGAATCCAGGACAGCAGACACATAGTCTCTTGTCTCTCCTCTTCCTGGATGACCCAGTACCAACAGGGGACTGCCTGGCTAGCCTGGGAGTTCCTAGGCAGGAGCCACAACAGGCCAGTGGACCAAGTCACTGTGATGCCTGATCAGGGACCTGTTGGGTGTCAGTCCCCGCTGGCCTCCTCTCCTTACCTCAGAGATGAGTACCATTCCTGCTCTGCCCGTCTTCCAAGGCTGGCAGGAGCTCCTGTGAGGTGGTGTGGGTGACAGTCTGTCTGCAGACCATCAGGAGTGCCACATACCCCAAGATATTTGTGTCTCTGACTCCTACTGTTTGATACAAAGTAGGTGCTCGTGTTAATGACAAGTGACAATAGCTAGTTTGTTATACGCAGACATCACTAGGGAACTCCTGTAATGTATGGCAGTCCTCTCATACCCAAGGAGCTTTGGTGTTTGCCCATGTTATACAGAGGAAGGCTAGGGCTCCGAAAGGGAAGGAGTGTGCTCAGAGTCACAGGTCCTCAGCCTGCGTCCTTGCCCATGCTCTGGTGGGCACCCCTTCCGCCCCTACAGAATGTTTGACAAACCAGTTTCCCTTGATTTATGCTATTTGCTAATTTCCTCCCATGATTGGGTTCAACTGTCTCATAAAACCCCTAAAAGCTTACCAAGCTCCTCAAGCCAGTGTTAGACAGTTCAGCACAACTCCCTGCCCACCCCCCCTCCCCGCCAGGCTGTGCGCAATGCCACAACACACCCACCATTCCGCCAAGGCCACCAGGGCTTCAGAAACTATCTCGTCCATATGCCCTCAGGTCCCACACTGAGGTTCTGGGATCTGTAAGTCACACAAAGACCTGGTGGGTGGATGAACCCAGAGGATAGTCTGCAGCATTACAGCTAGGATATGCAGCATCCCCCACTCCCCCGCCCCAGCCCGCCGTGTGCCATATTCCTGCCAGGCCTGGAGCAGAGCCCTGTAAATGCCAGGATATAATGGACAATAAAAGTCATCAGAAAATAGTGACTCTCCTAGGAACACAGCCATCCCTGCATGTGCTGCCTCCAGGACCACGAGACCTGTGATCAGGAGGCACAGTCGTCATGTAAATATACAGTGTCCCTTACCAGTCCAGGCCAAGATTTATGTTATTGGAGTGGTGGGGGAGGGGCAGCTCAGATTCATCCCGGGAAGTTGTGAAACACTGTCTCTGCGGGCCCTGAGTGCCTCAAGCCTGGGGTTCCCGGGGTTCCCGTGAGCACAAGGAATGGCTTCACAGAGTGTGTGCTGCAGGGATCTGTTCCTGACTGAGCACTGCTCGGCTCTGAAGATCATCGTCACAGCAGGCGTGCGTGAGCTCCTCTGTGCTTGGGCAACTGAAGGAAGGCATTTACGTGCTGATACAACCCCACGACGGTGGGTCCTGCAAAAGCCCCTGCTTTCAGAAGACAGAATTACAGGGGTACTTGGACAGAGGCAGCAGAGGATTTGAACCTGGGGCTCTCAGACTCCAGAGCCTGGGTCAGACTGCCTCCCAGAAGCCCCCTTCATCTCTCCAAGCAGCACAGTGAAGCACTTTGGTCTGGCTGTCGCCCCCGCCCCCAGATTTGCTTCTTCCCAGAAGGCAGGGACGTATCCCACCCAGGGACCAGCTAAGCTCTCCCGCTCCAGGTGGAACACAGTGGACTAAGCTGTCTCGTCATCTGTAGGTGCAAAACACTGCCTTGCAGGGCGGCTTTGTGAGCCTGCTTACTGCCAGTGTCCTCAAGAGGTCTGGCTCGGCAGCTGGCAGTTAGGGGAATTCTGGGTGTGGCGTTCTCTCCAGTCACAAACTGCCGCTGTGGTTGTGTTTGGGAGCCCATGGGGGAGGGGGACGGGAACCCCCACTTGGTGGCAGCAGCATGCAGAAAGTATCCTGGAAGAGCTAAGCATGAGATTGGACACCAAATTCCCAGCTCAGTTCAGGGTACCCCAGACAAATCCCCCATCACCCTTGTCAAAAATCACACAAAAAGGATCACCTCAGAGCCATGTTGTAGGTGGGGAAACTGAGGCCAGAGACAGTCTTGGACTTTCCTGAGACTAAGCAGCCCTGTGGTCGCCCAGGTTGTAAGTCTTGGGCCACCATGCTGTGCACGCCACAACTCAGAGCCAAAGTCCCTCAGGTGGAGTTAAAAGTGGCCACTTATTAAGGACTGGAGAGATAGCCTGGTGGATAGAACATTGCCATGTAAGCATGGGGACCAATGTCCAGGTCACTGGGACCTATATAAAAAGCTGGGCATTTGTGGTGGCCCAACTGTGATCCCAGTGCTGGGAGACAGGAAGCAAAGTCCCAGGGCAAGCTTCACGGTCAGTGAAGAGCTCCGTGTCAGTACAGGACATGGAGAACAGTCGAAGATGCTGATTGAAAACTCTGGTCTCCACACACATGTGTGAACATGCACACAAAATCACACATATGCCTCACCTCCACACAGGCAGAACAAAAATTACCCTTTGAGAACAATGGCCACATGCTCCAGATGCAGCTCACATTCAGAAACATGTGGTCCAGAGCCATAGGAAGGAGCTGCAGAACTCGGGATTATGTGGCCACTGGAGATCGCGGAGGAACTCACTGTGGTCCTCAGGAGGGCCACACTATTGAGGTTGTGGAAGACACAGGTCTGTGATCACTTCCTCCTTGGGAGAATCATACCCAGGCCCTGGCCTTGGAGTTGAGCCCCTATGGATGGCTGGCCTGGACCCAGCAGCTGCCACTAAGGGAGCCGTTGCTAGGCATATGCCCGACATTTGGGGCCGGCGGGGAAGGTATATTGGCAGGTGGCTGAGCCCCAGTGCCAGAGTCTGGCACAGCACATCCTCTGCGGCTTCAGCCGCCATATGGCTGTGTCAGTCCTCACAGCAGTGGGACTTCAGATGGGTGCTGGGTAGAGGTAGCCCTTGTTCTGCAGTGAAGCCTGGAGCAGGCCTGGAGCAGTAAATTGTAAGGATCCAGAGAACATGGTGTGGCGTGTGGAAGAGTCAGAACTTGAACCCGGTCTGCCACTGTGCCTCTGAATCCTGTGTCCTCTGCTGGGACCCTTTTTCCTCGGTCTAGTCCTGCCCACTTGTCTAGCTACTGGGACTTTGGGGATGAAGGGGTAGCAGGCAGGAAGTGATGGTGACCATCCTTGCTCCTTCTGGGACACTGCTGGATGCTTTTCTGGCCATGGCCCCAGTAAGAACAAGGGCTTTGTCTGTGGCACCCTGGGCTTTCTACTCTGAGCACAGTTTCTGCATGGACGAGGCAAGTAGAAGGGCTTGGAAAAGTGGGGGCAGGGTCTGGGAGGAAGCCTTGGAATGCTCCAAGAAGCTTTTAGAGAGCAAACCCCAGTGCCTGAGTAAGGGTGGAATCAAGCAAAACAATGAGCCCACTGTTTGGGTGTCTGTTAGGGGTCAGGCCCAGAGCTGAGCACGTTGACCCCTGTGATGTGACAGTCCACTGGCATGCTGGGACAGTAGGCTTGTCCTTGTCCATCTAATCTGTGAGAATTCCAGGGCACATGGTGGGGGTGTTGCAGACCAGCACTCTGGTGTTTGACAGACCCTCATTCATGGCCTCACAAGCAAAGAAGAGGAAGGGTCAAACTTTTATTTTTATTAAAAGCGCATGCATGTGTTCATGCATTCATGTGTGTGAATACATGTGGGGATCAGAGGAGCACTGCAGCTGTCAGCCCTTGCACCACCCCCTTCTCACAGGGAAGGCTCCTATGTCCAGCTTACTTGGGTTATAGGGATTGGAACTTGGGTCCTCACACGTGTTCAGTGGGCCTTTTCCCCGCTAAGCCATCTGGCCAGCCAGGAAGGGCTAGGCTTTTAGAGGGACAAGGACTTTTATGCTTGGTGGGATGGAACACACCCACCATCTGAGAAGGATCCAGACTGACTAATCGCATCCAGTGTCTAAGCGCCAGGTGATGGGTGGCAGTGATAGCCTGGAGGGAAAAGCCCTGCGTATAGAGCATGGCAGCGACTGAGGGTAGCGGCAGTGTGTGTGTGTGTGTGTGTGTGTGTGACCTCTTACTCTTCTGCCTGAGTTTCCTGGTGGATAAAATGAGGAGCTGACCAGGCCATCTCAGGTGGACTCTGGTAGTGTTTTAAGTTTCTGTATCATCTGGTGGCCACTGCCACAAGCTTGTCCTTCCTGGTAAGCAGGAGCCTCTGTGGGGGCTGTAATAAGTTCCATTCACCATAGAGGTGGCAGTCCCAGCTATTTTTGGAGCAGTGCGTGGTGGGGGAGTTTCCTTTTGGTGGTGTCTGGGGACCAGAGTCTTGGGAAGGGGAAGTCCCAAGCACAGATGGAGGGGCCATGTGTCCTTCAGCCACCTTAGTCCTGAGAGACCATCTGGATCCTCAGAGGCTCTGTGCGTCACTCCAGCCTTCAACCCTCAGCTGAGCAGCCCTGCCCTGGGGCTGCTCACATCCGAAGGTACCAGCTCTACCAGTCTCCTGCTGTGGGAGCTCTTCCCCCTTTCTTTTTCTTTTTCTTTTTTTTTTTTTTTGTTTTTCGAGACAGGGTTTCTCTGTAGCTTTGGTGCCTGTCCCGGAACTAGTTCTTGTAGACCAGGCTGGCCTCGAACTCCCAGAGATCTGCCTGCCTCTGCCTCCCGAGTGCTGGGATTAAAGGCGTGCGCCACCGCTGCTCGGCCTCTTCCCCCTTTCTTGTTGCTTGTACTCTAGGGGCCTGCCCAGCAAGTGACAGGGAGCCAGACTCCAGAGACCTCCAGAGCCTGAACTCGGGTCACCTGATCTCACTGCACCTCTGTTATCCACTGCTTCCTCAACTGCATGCCAGCAGGGGCAGCCAGGGAGGACAGCGGTGTTACTAGCCTGAGAGACCATTGCTGTGGCGCTAACAGCCAGGATCCTGTTAAGTAGTTTCCAGTCTTTGCTAGAACTCCTGGTGTCGTGGTGAGGACAGGTGGGGCACGTTTCCGTGGGATCTGAAGCTAGGGATGCTCCTGAACATCTACTAGGGATGGCTGGCACTCTGCGGGGCCTGGGGGCAAGCTTGGGACAGACCTTGGGGCAACTCTAATTGCTTTCTCCTCCTGCTGTTGGCTGTGGATTAACAGCCGAGAAAGGATACGGGATAGATGGGTTTCTACTTTCAAGAGTTTCTGCTTTGAAGTGTGCCCTTCATAGCCCTGGCTCTCCAGGCTGTCAGGGATGCCAGTCTCTTCCCTTGAAGCCTCTGGCAGCCTTTGCCTAGCCCTCTTCTGTGCCCACTGAGCCCTGGAGATGAGTGACTTGATCTCTACCTTTGAGGGAAGGACAGAAACTTCAGGAAGGACCAGAACTAAGCCCCGAGTGACACACAGGAGAATGAATCCAAGAATACTCTCTGGAGGAGGCTGTGCAGTTGGGTATTGTGGTAGGAGTGGATTTTGCCAATAGACCATTCATTTCAGACAAAGGAGAACCAACCTGCCAAGGTCTTGAGAAAATCCATCTCTGGTGTGGGGGCTCAGCAGGAGTCATGGGGTGGTGGGTTTCCTAGGAACTGTGTCTAGCATGGGGAATAGATCCCCAGCCTCTGGCTACTGAGATGTCCAAGAATCGCTCCAGGCAAGTGATAGAAATCCCAGACTTTTGAAGAGTTGGGCTGGGGTCCCACGGGTCCCACTGTTTACTAACTTGATATATATCTAACTTCTCTGTGCCTCAGTTTTCTAATCTGTAAATTGGAGGTTCCAGATATCCACAGGTGGGGTTGTATACAGAGGACACACTTAGCAGATCTCAGCTTTATCTTGAGCAATTTAAACAGGGCCTCCCCACAGAACCCCAGTGTCTCTCTCTTTCTTTAAGGAAAAGACGAGATAGTTATTGCTAGCCTCTTTGTTACCTAGGAATAGTAACAGGAGCATGACCAGGAGCTGCCAGTTGATTTTTGCGAGTCCTGGGAACTCCTCAGTGTGTGGTATGATTTGTTTTGGATATTTTGGCTGAGTTGCTTGATAACTTCTGTCTCTGACAACAGGGATTCTGAGGCTTTGGGGGCTCTCCACCTGCCTGTCAGAGTTTGTTTGGTCAGCTCTCATTAGGTTCCTGTAATGCCAGACCTGGGCAAGGCCTAGTGTGTGTGTGTGGGGGGGGGGTCTCTGTGATCACCACAGCCGTGTGTGTGTGTCTGTGTGTGTGTTGAGGGGTCTCTGTGACCACCATGGCCGTGTGTGGGGGGGTGTTGGAGGGGTCTCTGTGACCACCATAGCCGTGTGTGTGTGTGTGTGTGTGTGTGTGTGTGTGTGTGTGTGTTTGGGGGGGTCTCTGTGACCACCATAGCCTAGTGTGTGTGTGTGTGTGTGTGTGTGTGTGTGTGTGTTGGGGTCTCTGTGATCACCACAGCCTAGTATGTGTGTGTTGGGGGTGTCTCTGTGACCACCACAGCCTAGTGTGTGTGTGTGTGTGTGTGTGTGTGTGTGTGTGTGTGTGTGTGTGGGTGTGTCTCTGTGA
>NC_022011.1:38919932-38969932 GCF_000317375.1 Microtus ochrogaster
CTAGTGTGTGTGTGTGTGTGTGTGTGTGTGTGTGTGTGTGTGTGTGTGTTGGGATCTCTGTGACCACCACGGTTGACAGAGTAAAGATCTGTGGGAGGCAAGAAGGCAGCTTGGTTAGGTACAACTTAGTAGCCAGTGTTGGTTCAAACTCTTGAGAGTCAACCCCAAATATTTTATTTTATTAATATTTAAGCACAACAAAATTTGGTGAAAAAGTTTTTGGTGATAATTAATCCCATGTGTACAATAAAGCTTAAGATGTAACTATATCAAAACTCTTCATAAAGTACATGTGGCATATTCCATAAAGATGGGTTCTGTAGATTGTCAAACTCACCATAAGAGTCCGGGGGAGGCTCTTGTATTTTCTTATAGCGCAGAGGTCACCATACTATTGCCCATGTCTGCATGTCTGCTATTATACGTCCCTGCCATTGCAGGAACAGCCCTGTGTGTTTAACCTTCATCTGTGAGCACCAGGCCCTTCATCTAGGGCCTCCATCCCCCACAGCCTAGCAGCTTGAAGATGATGCTATGGTCAGTTCTGCTCGTGAACCAGCTTCAGAAGCAGATTCGACAGCAAAGGAAGCAGTCTGTGTCCCTAAGTGTTGATTTTAGGCAGAAATCCATGTGGAGCCTGCCATTCTGGGACCACCTGGCCACCCTGGGAGGTATGGATGCCCCTCTTATCTAAGGAACTTGAAACTCAGGGCAGGGATGACACTTTCCCACAATCCCACAACCTGGTCCTGGTGGGTGAGTGTGACTTTGTGAGTGAAGAGGCCGTGGGTAGTAGATCTGGGGAGGGCTGATGCATGGAGAGGTCTGGGAGGACTGGGTGTGTGGGAAGGCAGGCAGGCTCTGTAGTGTAGCTACGGTAGGGGCGCTTGGGAGGGTGGGAGTGCCTGTTGGGCGTGGCTTGGGAACATCTCGTTCTGATCTGTGGCCTTTGCCTTGGAGTCAGTGCAGACTTGTTAGGGTGGGGGTGTGGTGCTCAGTAGGTAGAAACACTTGCTGTGTAAGCATGAAGATCTGAGTTCAGATCCCCAGCACGCGTGAGCTGGGCATGACTGCACATGCCCACAAACACAGCATGAGTGGTGGGGGTTTTGGGGGAAGTAGGAGACAGGAAGATTGCCAGGACTTGCTGGCTGCCAGCCTTGTGTCGGGATGAATCAGAGAGTGGAGGACCCCTGAAGCCCCGTGATGGGACGGGGGCAGGGACTCGATTTGAGGAGGGAGAGGTTGGGAGCAGAATCAGCAAGACTCAAGGCTGTGAGGGAAGGAGAGGCTGTGCGTGGTTCTCAGATGGTTGCTGAAGTGGACTCAGGAGGGACAGGCCGCAGCTGATTTGAGCACTGTCGAGTGTGCCTGTGTCTGAGCCTGGACTACCCCAGACGGATCCTAGATTGGCAGGAGGAAGGTGGATTTAGATAGAGGTGCCAAGGGCAGGGGCAAGGGGAGGAATAAGAAGGGGAGGGGAGAAGAGAGTGTGGGGGAGCTCTGTGCAGCCCGGGGCATCACACAGCTCCAGGGAGTTGACCATGTCTCTCAAGCCTACCTTGGGGAGGCCTCACTGCCTGGGAAAGGGGCCCACGCACCTCACTGTGGCCTGCACTTAGAGAAGCCAGGTGTCCTCTGGCCGTGGAGCTACAGCATCTGAGCAGTGTGTGTCCTTCGAAGGGGCGGGCTTGGCAAGGGTGAAGAGACACAGGACTAGACACAGTCTGTGTCTTCCAGCTGACAGGCTCCCAGAATTTTGGCTCTGACTGTTTCCTGTCAAGTAATAAATGAATAACATCTGCTTATCCCGAGACCAGTGAAGAAGGGACAGTGGCCTGGGCAGTGCACCTCAGCTGTAGCTGCGTGTCCAGGCTGGATTCGTTCATTCAATCATCAATCAAATGCATTTGTGCCCTCTTCCAAGGCAGTGTGGATGGACCAGGCAGACTGATTATCACCTGTGCCTGTCACCTTCCGTGTCACCTTGAGCTGTCACTCAACCCCTCTGACTTTCATTTCCTCCTCGGCACGTGGATTCTAACCATCGCCTGGAACAGACGTAGTACACACCATGATGCTATCCGATTCTCCACCAGCTGGTCCATGTGGCAGCACTCACCAGTTGGTCTTCTTTCTCTTTGCTTTGAGAAGCTGGTCAGCTGGTGCCCTATCCACTTTATGGTCTTTCTGTTTTGTTTTGTTTTTTTGAGATAAGCTTTCTCTGTAGCTTTTTTTTTTTTTTTTTGACTCTGTCCTGGAACTTACTCGGTAGACCAGGCTGGCCTTGAACTCTGCCTCCTGAGGGCCAGGAGCATAGGTGTGCCCACCACCATCACTTTGTAGTCTTTCTCTGACAAGGCATGCTCCTTTCTGGGGTCTCAGTTTCATCATCTGCACAGTGGGGGCAGTGGTGCCTACCTCATCTTAGGAGATGCTAAATCACCTATGGATGTTGGCTGAAGCTATACTGGCCTTGACCCCCATAGATGACTGGGACCTGGGACCTTCTGTCTCCTTACTGGGCCTCTGGTCTCTAGGTCTAGGCTGCACCTTGGCCAGTTCTAGCCTGTGACCTCTCCAGGTTAGTTATGGACTCCAGGAAGTAGGCACCCAGACTAGGCTTCACATCAGGAGCTGGCTGCTTGTGTGCTCTGCGGAGGGCCTTGCTGGTGTCTTGGGTCATCCTCACAGAGAGCCTCTGGGAATAGCTGGCCTTATCCCGAGATGAAGACATCAGCTATTGGGAGGCAATCGCCAGGTGGCAGTCCTGGGAGAAAGGCCACTTGGAACTTAACAGTCCAATCTAAAACAGAATCTAGCCTGCCCTGATTCCTCAGGACTCCTGCCATGCTAGCGAAGGCTTCAGCCAAGGACAGGCAGAGTGGCCACATGAAGGAGGACACGGGTATCTTTGTGACTTAGGGCACCAAGCCACACTGCCGTGTGTGGAGGCAGCTATTCTCCATCACTCAGTGAGGGTTAGCATAAATAATACTTACAGCAGCCAGAGCTTCTGGCACCTTCCATCCACTCAGCCCTGGTTCTAGTGTACGTCCATTAAAATATGCAGTCTACCTAGATACTCCAGAGTTCATATAATGGCTCACCCGTTTCCCATGCGTGCAAACTAAGAGGTGTTGGTTGTAGGAAAATGAGCCACCCAGCTCTCCAGCTCGCCCCTCCTGAGCCCCAGGCTGTTCCAGGTTTATCTCTGGCTGCCTGGTAGACCCGTGCTGGCTTTTTGTTTTTCTTCACACCAAAGCCAGGAGCCAAGTGAGAGACCAATGGCGTTTGCATGGCACCGCGCCTCAGAGCATGGGCACTTGTCCACTTGGGATGAAAGGTGGTCTGAGGTGGTTCTCGAGGCCTGTGGCTCTGAGTCACATTCCACACATTTTTGGGCCCTGGCTTGGGCTTGGCAGTCCTTGCCTCATGCTCTGCAGCTTGGCTGGGGCTGGGGAATTCTGGAATCCCTGGGGTCAGAGGGCTAGGAGACTCCCTGTGTTACTCACAGAATGTTCCTCTGGTCTGTCCCTGCACTCTCTGTCTCCCTCCAGATGCCTTCCTGCACCGCACTCTGAAAGGAGCAGGCTTTTGTAGAAAGGTGCGAGGTTAGGAGGTCAGGTTTCCCCTGGGGTATTACTACCACTGCAGACTCTCTGGGGACAGCCAAAGCCTTGGAAGGAGAGCCACTAAAGTCTGAACCCAAATTTTCATCTGTAGCTTAGTGGGCAAAATGGCTTTGAGCCTCAGTTTCCCAACCTATAAAATGAGTTTCCCAAAAGCCCTGAGGATGAATGAGAAACAAGGCCCATAATGAAGGGCCCTCAGTCCTTCCATCTGGAGGTCCCTCTGGGTGCTGTCCTCCGGGCTGCACTCCCGGGCTGTGCATGGGGCTGCGCTGACTGACAGCCCTTCGCCAATGCTGGGCTTTGCTACAAGAAACGGTGTGGACAGCTGGCTGTGATCTGGAGGGTGGAAAGGCCCTTTGGAACATCAGCCCTAGGGTCACCTACCCCCAAACTTCTGCACTGCCACCACGTTGCTCTTGAGTGAAGGCAGGTTTCATCTACAGAGTGCTTCAGGAAAAGGATGCCACCTAAGTCCAAGTCCTAGCCCCCCTGCTTATCCGTATGACCTAGGCAAGCCTTTCAACCTCCTGTGCCTCGGTTTCCTTATTTGTTCAACAGGATGATTGCAGCCTCTATCTTGTGGGATTGTGCTGAAGTTTGCAGGGATGAAGTGAATATTAAGGGCCCATGCAGCTGTCCTCATCATTATCTGTTATTTCTGAGGTGGTTTGAGCCCCTTTGTCATGGTCCTGGCACCTTGAGTCCACACAGCTGTTTCCAGGAGGCATGACCTTCCCAAACAACTGCCAGACACCTCAGTGAGATTTGCCAGGGTCCCGGCTGGTAAGTGAGAGTACAGACACAACCCCTCCCTGGCCCCAAACACCTGGGGGCTGGAGCTAGCAAGGCAAAATGAGGGAGGGGAATTCAGAGATGGTCCAGACTGGCACATAGGCAGGAGAACAAATACATGAATGGCCGGGCAGGGCAGCCTATGGGCCCATTCTGGAGCCTTCTGAGATAAAGATGGAACCTTTCCTGAAGACAGTTCTCCAACTTTTTCCCAGAGGTACCCCTAAGGGCAGAGGACGGTGAACATGTCACCCTGAGGGATGTGAAGGGTGCTGCCCGCACCAGCTGCTAAGCCTGCGGGAGCCTCTGGTTTCATCTTCAAATTCATGCGCATTTTACATGGCTCACTCTCATACCCAGTTTGTTGTTACAGGCTTCCCTCGAGTAACAGCAGTGCCTGAGGAAGCTTCCCGTGCTTATCTGTTTATCCTGGGGCTTTCTGTACCCTGCTCCTCCACCGTGTCAAGGGGGTGGAGGGGTGGGGAGGTGCTGCAACAGGATGCTCAGCCAGATGGTGAGAAGATGGGATGGGAGATTCTGAGGGCAATTGGGCCCATCTGCATCGCTGTAAGGCCTCTGAGGGTGGGTACAGGAAGGGAGAGGCCCACCGTGATGCCACGTGTATCCTCAGTCAGAGCTGTTTGTGTGTATCTCCACATGTGAGCACAAGCCACAACAAAGGTTAATGTCATAGACAGGAGTCCACATGTGTGTGCTGGCCAGGAATGGCTGTCTTGGCAGAGGCCCTTGCTGGCAGGGGTCTCTGCAGTCTGTCTCTGTCCCTTGCTGCCTCACCTTCTGTTGAGTTTATGTGCTGTAGAGTATATAAAGTGACCCCAAGAGCAGTGAGGGGTGAGGACGGCAGCTTAGTCAGGAAAATCCTAGCTGTGTGTACATGAGAACCTGAGCTCAGTTCCAGGCGCCCACATATGAAACGCACGCTGGAGACAGCAAGAGCAGAATCCCTGGGCCTTGCTGGCCAGCTAGTGAGGGCAAATCAGTGAGCTGGAACTCACAGCACTGTCCTTCCTTTGTCCTTGGGCAGTTCTTTACCTTCATTGCTCCTAGAGTGTATGCAGATGTGCGTGTGGATGCACATCTGTGTGTGCACACAGAGGGCAGAAGTTGACAGTGGTGTCGTTCCTTCTTCACATGTCTCTAGCATGTTTCACATGTGGGTGCCTGGGGACTCAGCTCAGGCCAGGGCTCACACTGCAGTGGGCTAGGTGCCCTTGGTGCACCCAGAAATTACAAACACTCCCGACTGGTGTGGCTGGTCACAGACTCAGAGGCCAGGGAGTGCCTTACAGTCCAACCAGATATGGAGGATGTCCGTTCAAACCATAGCAGTGTGTTGGTTCCTGTCTCACTGCTGCTGAGAGATTGTGGGACCTTAAAACGGGAGAGCTTAGTGGGAGGTCATTAGGTCATGAGGCACTGCCTCCAGGAAGGATTGTTTCTCAAGAGATTAAATTGCTATAAAAACTCAAGTCTGGCTTGCTGTCTGGCCATGTGATCTGTCCTGTCCACAGGAGTCCCTGCCGCTGTGATGTCAGCTACCAAGGGGTTCCTGCCAGTGCTGAACAGACACTGGCATCAAGCCCTTGGCTCTCCAAAACTGGAGCCCAGTAAAACTTTCCTTTATGAAGTTTCCCAGACTCGGGCAATCTGATATAGTAACAGAAAATGGGCTGATGCAAACACTGTCTCAGCTAGGGCCCTGCAATGCGACTTACACAGACTTGAATGAAACAGAACTGGCCAGTGCTCATGTGCGTTAGAAAGGTCATCCATGATTCATAGGGACTTGTGGCTCCCCAGGGACTTTAATACAGCTTCTCAGTAGCCTGGGTCAGGACCCTGGAGTTCAGACTAGGATTGGGACACAGAAGGTGGGCTTTCTTACTACCTGAGCTACACTGATGCCTCTGCAGGTGCCTCATGGGACCCTGAGCCCAGTCCCGGCACAAGGAAGGTGTTAAAGACATCCTGCCGGGGTGCATACAGACTTTCCCACGCAAAAGGATCACGGGGCTGAGTGTCATTGACTTCCCCAGCCAGAAAGCTTCCGTGCAAGTCAGCCTTGGTCTTGACCCCAGAGAGGCTTGTGTGGTGGGGACGTAATAATGGGGGAGACACTTAGTGGCCTTTTACTCAGTGCATAGTGGGAGCATTTTCAGGTCAGCCCTGGACATGAGCTACCCTGCACTAGGGTCACACACAACCTGGGCCCTCCAGTGTGGCTGTGTCTAGCAGGGATGGGGACGTGAGATCATTCCTGAAGGTGCTGCCAGAGTCTGCCTTTGTTCTCTCTCCTGCCCACTTGACTTTATGTGGTGGTGTTAGAGACAGCAGAATAGATTCATCCCCTGCTCAAAGGATGCAGGGAAAAAAATGAGGCTTCAATATCTGGTGGTGTGGGGTTGGATCTGGGCTCTCGTGGTGTTTGAATGAGAAGTCTTGCATATGCTCGGATTTAGACACTTGGTTCCCAGTTGGTACCGCTATCAGATAGGTGCTGGAGGAAATACATTACTGGAGGTGGGCTTTGAATCATGTGACTCACCCTACTTCCAGTTCACCCTCTCTGTTTCATGCTTTGGTAAAGGGTGAAAGCTCGCAGCTCCCTGGCCTGCTACCATATTGTCTCTGGCTGCCATGTTGTCCCTGCCATTATGGACTCTAACCATGTGAACCATAAGCCAAAATAAACTTTCTTCCTAGGTTGCTTTTGGTCATTCACTTTGGTTTATTACAACAACAGGAAATAATACAGCCTCCTGGCTGGCCTGCAGAGTACCTCAGTTTCCCCCTTCCAATGGACAGTCCTAGCAACTGAGGTGATACATTAGAGAGAAAAGGTATCCTGTGGAGTGTTGAGTCCCAGACTGGCCACTTGTGAATAGGTGACAGTTGTGCCCTCTGCTTGCCCATCTATTGAAATGGAAAAAGTGGTCAGGAGGAGAAAGTGACCAGGCCCGTATTTTCTGTTGCAGCTTGTGACCTCGTGAGGCTGGCATGCAGGATGGCAGGACAGCCCAGCCACATGCCCCATGGAGGGAGTCTGAACAATCTCTGCCATGCACTGGGGCCTTCACCCCCTCCAGACCCACAGGTAAGCCCATTCTCTTGTTCCAGGCACACTGAGGGTCCTTCATCCAACCCCTCATTCCTTGTAGAACATCTCCTTGAATGCTTTCGGGTACCTCGGGCCTGTACCTACTTCAGAGATGCTTGGTTTCCATTGAGTCTGCAGCTCTGTGCAAGAAGAGGAGGGACTCAGGAATGAACAGAAACTTCTTCTGTTCCTGGGCCATTGTCGGATTTGGTCTGAATTGTCTTTGGCTGTCTTCAGTCTTGTGGTTTAGAGGTGGTCTCCCTGTGCCCACCTCATCCTGGCTTTAGATGTTTTGGAGGACCCTGGTACTGTTCTAAAGGTGGCTGAGTGCCAGGCACACTCGGTGTCTTTGTCAGCTCTGTTTTCTGACCTAGAATGCTCTTCTCAGTCTTTTCCAAGCCACAAGGCCGGATGCTACTCTCTGACACACAGCATCCCCCCCACGAGTTCCCCCACATGGCTCACTTGGAAAATTCATTCCTGCGGGGGTCTTCCCTTCCTCCTAGATGGAGGACGTCTCTAGCCTAGTATACAGAAGCATGGTCTGTACCAGTGAGTCAGCGAGATACATATGTATCTCAAATACATCCTGTGTGTGCAGTGCACTGCCTCAGGTGTGATGGTGTGAAGCAGGCCCAGGTCAACTCTTAGGGAGCGCACAGCCTCCAGGGATAGAAACTTAAAACTACAAATCAGAAGTAACCCCAGGATTCCAGAGCCCAAGCAAATCAATCACATGACAGGCCTCGTGGCCTGCAGAGCAGCAAGTGTGGTGCCTGGGTGGACCAAGATGCTCTAGGACCCTATGGGCAGGGTCAGCTTTTTACCCAAAGGCCAAGAGACCTAAATCAGTGGGAGATTCAAGACAGCCATATTCCTACAGCTTCTGACACCCTAGTTCCTGGTGGAGGACTAATGGGTCTACCCGATGTGCAAATTATAAACTACAGACACCCGCTCAGGGAGGCAAGTGGTTTTCAAGTCGTACACACTTGCACTCTTGCTGTGTTGTGATCTATGGCATAGGGCTATGTCCTACTACAGAAGCACACAAACATACCGCGTGAGCTCATGGACTGTGCAGGCATGTAGACAATCCTAGGACATCTGTGCCATTTGTCTCCTGTGTCCGTTGTGGGCTGGGACACGATGCTGATGGCTGGAGCAGCAGGGCCTGCTTAGGTAATGTAGCCATTGGTCACATCAAGTCATTCGCTAACAGTCGAATCCCCCTTGATTAATCTCCCAGAATTAGCCAGTTGCATTTTGAGCAATTAGGGTTAATTACAGGCTCATTTGGCAGAGGAGAGAGGTCTGTAATTATTTCTCAAGCGAGGCGAGGCGAGGAGGCAGCAGTGACAGTGTCCTCGGCAGCTTGTCGCACATGTTGGAGTGGGTGATGACATAGTTAAGTGTAATTAGATGCAATCACTCAGTGTAGCCTGCTCTGGGCAGTGGCTGTCACCTGGCCACGCTTGAAGACTTGGGGTGCATGGCCGAGTATGCTGTGCAAACTCCAGGCTGGGACAGGGAAAGGGGCTGGCCAGGCACATCTCTGTCCTCTCACCAAGTGCCTGTGTTTCACCCCTTCTGAGGAGCGTGGCAGCCAAGCCTCTCCCGTGTCAGCATAATAAACATTTGGAATGGACAGTGAGCTCATGTCTGTTTATGGCGGGAGGCATGTGTCCTAGCAGGCCATCCTTAGAACCTGGAATGAGGCTCTGCCTGCTCGGAGGTTGGGTCCAAAGCCTCTCATCCTGAGTTTCCTCATTTGTACAGTAGGAACAACGATGGCAGCTCTATCCTGAGACTCCTGTGAAGTCCAAATGATGTGATACACTTTAACTCTAGCATAACTCCAATACCACGGGTGTCAAGGAAATATCAGTGGTGCTGAGGAAATTCCATGTGTAGACTTTCTCTTTTTTGTTTTTGTTTTTTGAGACAGGGTTTTTTCTGTAGTTTTGGAGCCTCTCCTGGACTTTATTTTCATAATTGAAAAATTACTACAGTTTTCAAAGTCAGAGCTCCCACAGTTAAATCTACCCTCACAAAACAGAAAGGCCAGAGCTCCTAACAGTCCACGTATGGCTTTGTTAACCTTCCAGGCACAAACAGTGGCTTTACAGAAGCCGAGAGAGCCAGCAGCACATGGAAATCTGCTTGCTGAACCATAGTGTTGGCATGTGAGGTTGGTTCACCTGCATGGAGGAAGGCTGGGTTTTAACTGGAACTCTGGTGGATGGCTATAGAGTCAAGAAGGAGCAACCCCTAAAGAACGCAGAAGAGTGTAGAAGGGAAAAGTTCCTTGTGGGAAAAGCCCCTGCTGACAGACAGTTCACTTCTGTTAAAGAGGCATGCGCACACTGTGCAGGCCTTTGGGAGCAGTGGTCCATGAGTGTGGGTTTCACAGACCAACATCTATATGCCAGCCTTCCCAAAGGAGTGAGGATAGAAGCACTCTGGAGGCTGGGGCAGGCAGAGCTCTGTGAGTTCGAGGCCAGCCTGATCTACAGAGTCAGCTCCAGGACAGCCGGAGCTGTTACACAGAAAACGTACAAACACACAAAAACAAACAAACACACAACAACACAAAACAAAGAAGGGATGGTGGATGACTAAGGTTTAATGACCAAATGTTCATGGCTGTTGAAACTCAAGGATGTGGCAAGATGGCTCAGTCAATAGAGTGCCTGCCATGCAAACGCGCCCTGTGTTCAGATGCTTAGCATCCACTTGGAAGCTGTACACAGTGGGTCACTTCTGTAACCAAGCACCAGGAAAGTGGGGACATGTGGAGCTCTGGGGTGCACTCACTGTTCAGTCTAGCTGAGTTTGGTGAGTTCTGGCTTCAGTGAGAGAACCATCTCAAAAGTAAAGTGGAGAATGAAAACAGTGGACACTGACTCTACTCTCCATGTGCACGCACACACAAACACACGCACAGACGCACATGCACACACACATACACAATTGAAGAGTGTTGGCTTTGCTCATGAATTTAGAAGATGATTGTTCCAGGCCCTTATCTGAGTACCGGCCCTTAGGATACATGACCCATTGGGGACCCCTCTAGAAACAAATTAAGAAGAACACTAGAGGGCTTGGGGAGGAGTGGAGAATGGCGTAGCTGGTTCTGTCCAGGGGATGACCAGGGGTCAGGGAGAACAGAGAGAATAATATAGACCCCACATACACACCCCTACCTCCTCAGCCAAGCACAAAGAACTGGTGCTTGGTCATTTCAATTGAGCCCGTAGCAAAGGAACAGCCCGCTGTGGGTTTTGTAATGATCCCTTAGGGCTGAGACCTGAGACACACTCAGGTTAAATTGGGATGAATGGGAGCCCACAAGGAAGGCCAGCTGTACTGGGCTGAAGGTGGAGAAGGACCTCCGGCCTTTGCCTTCCAGCCTTTGTCAGCCAGTGCTCTCAGCTGGCAGCTCTCACCAAGGTGCAGGATCATCTTGTGGAGGCGTTCTGCGGTTTGGATGTTTAGTGCCTGTCATAATGTCTATATGCTATAAGCATTTCCTTAATGCTTCTGTGAGCTGATGGCCCATGAAGCCTGCAGTAGATCTAGGCTGGGATGATGGCAGTGACGAATCATGCTAACTGTGTTGTGTGATCACTGAGTCCTTCTGCCTCGGAGGAGAAGTATCCAGTGCTCTGGAGTAGAAACAGCGAAGGTTGGCTATGGTTTGAAATTGGCCACTCTGCTGAGCGAGGTTGGCCTCACAGTGTCTGACAGTGTAGATCTTTGTAAGTTGAGCCCTTTTGTGCAATGCATATTTAAAGCATTTTGCTTCGTAGAAACCCACTCCCCTGTAAGTTCCCTATCCACATGGTGTCAGATGTCTTTAAAGGTGAAATTCATTTACAGGAAATGTCATGCTGATGAAGTGTGCTTTTTAAAATCATAGAAACAGTTGCCTTAAAATTAATGATGCGTCACCAGTGTGGGGGAGAAGAGGCCCATGCAGTGCAAAGATGATTAAAATTCAGGTCAGAAGTCTGACTTAGTCAGGCTAAATTTTTTAATGAGATTTCAGAAAATTAATTGGGCGAATGCATTTTTATCCTTCTAACATGTAATTTTATGCTCCTGTTTAGGGAATGAGCAAAGGGAGAAGGGTTTCTCAATGGCGACAGTGTATTGTGGTTCAAACATTTTAAACTCAGATTAGCCAAGGGGTAGGGGTACTTGTGGCCTGATTTGATCTGACTTGGGAAAGAAAGCCTGGGCTTCTCTGGGCTTTCTGGGGTAGGATGGGTGTCCCATTGTCCCCTGTATGTCCTGCCTAGTGACATTTCTAGGGAAGTTGAGGCTGGGGACAATTGTCATGGACCTGCTTTCCCCTTGACTCCTGCTGTCTCTGGTCAGGCTCTCAGAGTCCTCCATCCTCCTCCTCCTGATCCACACCATCCTCCTCTGTGCTAGGAAGCAGTGAGTGGCGGATTGCTGCAGGATCAGCAGCCTGCCTCCTCATAGCCCTGGACGCTGGCCATCTCCTCTGCCGCTGAGGGAGAGCTGAGGGTCACTCCTGCTCTAAGGAGCTAGGAATGACACTTCCCATTGTGTCATCCCTGCCAGCAGCCCACAGTGTAGCCCTAGAGAATGAATGACAGGCTCCGGGGCACTCGGGCGCTCGGCATGCTGGGCCATGTCGAGGGTACCCTGGTACCCTGGATCAGGAAACAGGCCTGGTGAGGTAGGCAACACAGACCTGGCCCGGAGGGGGAGAAGACTCCACCCCCACCATCCAGAATTAATAGGGTCAGGACTCTGATGCGCAGGTGCCCTTGTGTCATGAGATGCCCACACCTGTGCAGAGTCTGCCCCCGAAGCACCCTGCCCACCCCAGTGGACTGAACATGCCCCAGTGCACAGCACCACCAGGCTTCACTACAGTAAACCGTTTCTCTAATTAGGATGAATGAGTCGCAACAGGAAATGCATTGCACATCTGGGTCATCCTTATACAGATGTGAACTAGAACTTTGGCCTCTGTGGTCACCTCTGTGGTCACCCGCTACCCCACAACTACCACCTCACGTCCACTAGACTTTGGAGCCATGGCAGAATTGGGCAGAGTACCTGACCTAGTAAGAAGGCCCATGTTTACAGAACAGATAGCCTTGGCGCTCACCCTTCTCCACCCACCACTGTTCCAGGGGAATGCTGGGGCCCCAGAGGGGAAGGCCTTACTCCAGGACCCCCAGCAGCACAGCCCCAGATCCAACAAGGAATCTGCTTTCCTGGCCAGGCCTTAGGCTTTCAGGAGTGCAAAGCAGCCCCCAGGTAGCATACAGTAGATACCTAATTGCAACAGTGTGTTGTCACCTCTGAGCCTCCCTGGTTCTGTCTAAGCATGGCTTCAGCTGTGCTCCTGCAGTTGGCGATGCAGCTCACCCCTTGGAGCTGGCACCACTGCACCCCACAGTCCTCACTTTCTAGCACTAGGGAAGCAGTGGGGCCCCACTCAGGGTCTCTCTGAGGCTTTGGTGAGTTGACTTTGAGGTGGCAGCTGCACCATGTTGGGCATGAATAGTGCTGGAGAAGCTTATCCTCTTGAGTGCCACTTGGTGAGTAGTAAGGCATTGGCAGTTCCTTAAGAGTTTGTCCATGCCGGGCGGTGGTGGCGCACGCCTTTAATCCCAGCACTCGGGAGGCAGAGGCAGGCGGATCTCTGTGAGTTCGAGACCAGCCTGGTCTACAGAGTTAGTTCCAGGACAGGCTCCAAAGCCACAGAGAAACCCTGTCTCGAAAAACCAAAAAAAAAAAAAAAAAAGAGTTTGTCCAACAGAATCATCTTCCTCTTGCTCAAGTCTACAGGCAGGGATCTCTCAAACCACCTTCCATGGGTGCCTCAAGATCCCAGAATCAAGGTCAGCTCAGCATTGACCTTGCAGAGGGAAGAGGCAGCGGGAGCATGGGCTGGCCGCCCCTAGTCTTCTTGGCCAGGTTCCATCATGGCTTTCAGTGATGACTGCAGTCTCCACAGAGTCTGGTTTCTTTGTGCCACTATGATGGGCAGGTTGTCCAAACACTTAGCTTGCTTCCATTTCCTGATGAGGAACCTGTCCCAGTTAATGGTGACTGACCTGTGGCGGGGGGGGGGGGGGGGCTGGTGAGCCTGGATGAGACTAGAACTGTCCTGCCCCCTTGATCTGACATTTGTCCCACACTCTTCTTACCAGGCCCCTTACTGGGGGTGTGTGTTAAATCCTTCTTTGCTTAGAGGGGTACTGTTGGGATACTGGGATCCTAGAGGCCGCAGCCGTCCAGTCCCAGGCTTTCTGCTTCAGTCTAGTGATCACACGCCTCTGTCTCTTTCAGAGGCACCCCAACACCCTGTCTTTTCGCTGCTCACTGGCGGACTTCCAGATTGAGAAGAAGATTGGCCGAGGACAGTTCAGTGAGGTTTACAAGGCCACCTGCCTGCTGGACAGGAAGATCGTGGCTCTGAAGAAGGTACAGGTGAGTCAGGGCCACAAGTACAAATGGCTTCACCGTGACCCTACCTCCTAGAGGACTCGAATTTAGCCCTCTGTAAAACATAAAAGAAAAGTATTCACACATTAGGTACCTGCTGCGTACAATCATGTGTCAGACACAGGACTCTGACAGTAGCTCTGTGGGCTGGGATTATTGTCCCATTTTTCAGATGAGGAGAACAGTAGAAACCTACTAACTCCCCAGGCCAGAGGGAGCTTAGGGCAAAGCAAGATAGCCCCTGCCCATCAGGCCCTGGCTCTCAGAGTCCAGCCTACCCTCAGTGATCCTTCTCAATGTGGGGTCACAGTGGGGGAGGGGCACAGTGGCAAGGTCAGGCTGGGAAGCACATAGCACATACCTGGAATCTTCCCCACAGACTGCCTTATTCTGCTGGTTCTTCTGCAGAGTCCCTGGATGGGAATACACAAGCTGTATAGCGTCAGCGTTGATCTGTGACCTCACATTCTCTCTAGGACACTGGGCATTAGGCTCCTGCAGCTGAGAAACTGCTCTTTCCTTTCCGAGGGTATTCTGGGCCATCTTCTGCATGCTGGCTGCTGTGCTGGGACACTGCCAATGGCTGCCTTTGTCTGTCCCTACAAGGCTTAGGCTTCAGGCCCCTGCAGAAGGAGCACTGGTGACATACCAATTACCAGGGTGTGACCTCAGCGAGGGCAGAGGCTGTGGCCCTCAGCGCCTGCTCTGTGAGTCAGATACAGTGACTCTTCATGTAGGAGGCATAGTGGGCCCTGAGTGAGCCTGGGAACACGGTCTCATTCATGCTGTTGCTGAGAGTGGGGACTCTTATTCTTCTGGGTGCTGGGCAAGGAACAGGGTAAGCAGGGGCTTGAATCTGTTTCTGGCTTCCTCTTGCCCTAGATCTTTGAGATGATGGATGCCAAAGCCAGGCAGGACTGTGTCAAGGAAATTGGTCTGCTAAAGGTGAGTTGCCTGGGTCTGGCCAGTCTTGGTTGGGCCAGCTTTCTAGGGTACTGCGGGTCAGACACCCTGGGCCTATCCGCGGGTCAGGTTACAGTGCTGATGTCTTCCTTCCCAAGCTATGCTACCTTTCACAAGTGACTTAACTTCAATGAGCCTCTGTTCACCCAGCTTCTAAATGGCAGGAATACGGACTGGACGGAATTGAGAGGATGGTGTAAAGAAATGAAATAAGTAAACACGGCATGGGGCTGGGGAGACGGCTGGGTCAGCAGAGTGACTTGGAAGCATGAGGACAGGAGGTCACTAGAACCCATTTTATTGTTTGCTTTTTGCTTGTTTGTTTTTGAGACAGGGTTTCTCTATATACCCCTGGCCGTCCTACAACTTACTGTATAGACCAGGCTAGCCTTGAACTCACCTGCCTTTGCCTCAGGAGTGCTCAGATTAAAGGTGTGCATCACCATTCCTGGCCTCCATATTTGTTTGTTTGGTTTCTAGCCCCAGCACTGAGGAGGGGTTGACGGGAGGCCTCTGGGGCTCACTGGCCAGCCAACCCAGCCTACTCCGCAAGCTAGCGATCAGCAAGAGATCCCTTCTCAAAAAACAAGGTGGGGCCAGCAGAGGCTCAGTGAGTAAAGCACTGGGTATGCAGGCCCCCTGAGTTAGTCCCCAGAGCTCCTGTAGAGATAGGAGAACCGACTTAACAAGATCATCCTTCGACCACTGCACAGGTGCCGTGGCATGCACACATTCATGTGTCACGTGTCCATGCCAATGGAAGCTGGTGTTAGCCCCTAACAACCTTCTCAAAACAACCATAAAATAATTCAGTAGACAGTGGACGGTTTTAACAGGGTGCTGGGGAAGCTGTAACCCCTGCCTCACAACACACACATGGTTGTGAAATGGATTAGTCTGAAAATGACTAAATTGAGGAACATTTCTGTAGTCTGTGCACAGATTGGAAAGTTAAAGCTGAGGTGGGTATGGTGTCATCCACCTGTAATTCCAACACAGAAGAGTCTAAGAACTGCCAGGAGTTAAAGGCCAGCCTGGGCTACATAGTGAACACCAGGCTAGCCTGGGCTACGTAATGAATACCAGGCCAGTCTGGACTGACGTACAGAATGAGCTCCCCAAAGAATGAACAAAACACAAGCTAAGGCTATAATCAAAAGTTTATAGGAGAAAACTGCAGGGACTTGTCATAGCTAGAGCACACAGCCATGTCCCCACATATCAAGGGGATTATCCACAAAAGAAGGCAGAAATCTGTCTGTCATAGCCACCATACGGAAATGAGAATGCAAGGCACGGAGGAAGATACTACCAGCACCTCATCACCTCATTGACGCATACAGAAATAACCAAGGCTGGAATTGGGTCTGACCAGTTCAGTGTTTTCAGTGCTCTGGGACGTCCAGGTCCCTGCCCCCACCTGACCCCATGCCCGCCCCCTGGGCCCCTAGTTCCCCCTGCCTTGCTCTCACTCATCAGCTACTCTGTCCTCTGGTCAGCCCTCCTACCACAGGGCCTTTGCATAAGCCATATCCACTCAGACCCCTGACCACAGTAATTCTCATTAGGCCTAAGAAAACACCCTTTCCTGCTGACCCAGGCTAGCTGGGCTCAAAGGCTTCTGGAGCCTTTAGAAGGGATGCTGTCAATCAGACCCTGACTGTCCACTGAGAGATGAGCAGTGTCAGCCTGTAGTAGGAGGGACGGGCCACATCTCGCTGCCCAGCTAGCTTAACCCCCAAAATAACCACACGGAAACTGTATTAATTAAATTACTGCCTGGCCCACTAGGTCTAATTTCTTATTGGCCAACTCTTACATCTTAATTTAACCCATTTTTACCAATCTGTATAACACCACGAGGCTGTGGCTTACTGGGAAAGATTCTAACCAGCGGCAGTCTCAGGCAGGAGCTTCATGGCGTCTGCCACACTGCCTTCTTCCTCCCAGCATTCAGTTTTCTTTTCCATGCCTACCTAAGCTCTTCCCTATCAAAAGGCCAAGGCAGTTTCTTTATTCAACCAATGAAAGCAACACAGATACAGAGGACCCCCTACACTATTCAAACTGTAGTAAAGAGGAGCAGGTCCTTTGTTTCATCCTTCCCAGCTCCCAGCTGCCTGGCTAGCTTATACCCGAAATAACCACACAGAAATTGTATTAATTAAATTACTGCCTGGCCCATTCGTTCTAGCCTCTTATTGGCTAACTCTCACATCTTGATTCAACCCATTTCTAATCTGTATGTCACCACAAGGTCGTGGCTTACCGGGAAAGATTCAGCATGTCTGAATCTGGTGACTCCATGGCGGCTCTCTCTGACCCTGCTTTCTTCCTCCCAGAATTCAGTTCTGTCTTCTCCACCTATCTAAGTTTTTTCCTATCAGGCCAAGCACTTTCTTTATTGATCAACCAATGAAAGCATCCCAAATACAGAAGGACTTCCTACACCGTCAGCCGCCATGTAGCAGTGTTGGGAGTGCTCTCTTGCTTCCCTAGACCCAGCAGCCATGTAGGTATGGTGTCACCATCAGGGTCCTATCTGTGAGGTAGAGCTGATTTTTAGCCCCTGCCTGGCCTCCACTCACTTCCTCAACATGAAGAGCAGAGGCAGAAACCCACACTGGGTGAGTCAGTAGTCAGGTGTGCTTAGGGTAGGAAGGATTCTTAGGTTTCCAAGGGATGGCTGAGACATCGAGAAAGAACAAAAGATCAGAAAGAATGTTTCTGTGAACCCATGAGCTAAGTCTGGGCAGAGGCTGGCCTTATGCTGCACTGGAGGGGTGTCAGGGGTACGTGTGCAGGGCAGACACTGGGGCTGTGACATTCATCACTTGTGTGACCCCCACCCTTTTCTGGTGCAGCAACTGAACCATCCGAACATCATCAAGTATCTGGACTCTTTCATCGAAGACAACGAGCTGAACATTGTGCTGGAATTGGCTGACGCAGGTGACCTCTCCCAGATGATCAAGGTCAGGACAATGTTCTCTCCACCTGAATGGCACTCCTCCATGTCCCAGTGACGACCCTGGCCTGTCTCTGATCTCAGCACCTGCATAGGGTACCCTTATCTTCCTATGAGACAGGATGAGTCAGGGCTATGGTACACAGAGGACCCTTTGGACCTACACTGCTCCATCCTAGAGCACATGGGGACACTTTTCTGTACAGAAGGAACAGGAACAGATAGATAGTCAACACCTCCAAAGATCAGACTTCAATTTCCATCTCAGAGTTAACTCTTGCTGTGATGAAACACCTGACCAAAAGCAACTTGGGGAGGAAAGAGTTTATTTGGCCTACACTTCCACATCAAAGAAAGTCAAGGCTGGAACTCAAGCAGGGCAGGCACCTGGAGGCAGGAGCTGATGCAGAGGCCATGGAGGATGCTGCTTACTGGCACTCCTCATGACTTGCTCAGCCTGCTGTCTTATAGAACCTAGCATCACCAGCTAAAGATAGTACCATCCACATCACGAGGCCCTCCCACATCAACCAGTAGTTAAGAAAATGCCAGGAGCTAGAGAGACAGCTCAGTGGTTAAGAGCACTTGACTGCTCTTCCAGAGGTACTGAGTTCACTTCCCAGGAACCACATGGTGGCTCACAACCATCCATAATGGGATCAGATTCAGCACTTATATCCATAAAACACACAAATAAATGAATCTTAAAAAAAAAAGAAAGAAAGAAAATGCCCTATAGGCTTGCCTACAGCCTGATCTTACAGGGGCATTTCTTAGATGAGGTTTCTTCCTCTTAGATGACTATAGATTGTATCAAGTTGCCATAAAACTAGGCAGCACAATTGACCCCTTGTCAGCTTGACACACAAGCACTTCACTCTTGAGCCATAACCTTTTCTTTGTTCTTTCCCAAGATCATACACTAATATTAATGTCACAATATAAGACATTTTACACACTTAAAAAGTTCCACCATCTTTACAAATTCAAACACTTAAAAATTCAGTTTCTTTAAAAATTCCAAGTCCTGTAAAATAAAAAATAATTAAGTTAAATATTTCCTTACTTTATGGGGAAGAATGGGGCACAGTAACAATGTGTATAAATTAAAGCCGAACTTAAACTGAATAATAGCTCAGTGTCTGGTGTCTGGGATCCACTCATGATCTTTGGGGTTTTTCCAAAGGACTTGGGTCAGTTCCCCAGCCCTGCCCTCTGCAGCACACAGCTTGTCTTCTCGGCTCTGGCAGGATCCTCTCCACTGCTGCTGTTCTTGGTGGTCATCCCATGGTACCGGCATCTCCAGCACTGGGGTCTCTGCTGCAGCTGGGCTGCACTTTCACTGATAGCCTGTGCTGGGCTCCCTCAGTGCCAAGCCTCTGCTGCTCTCTGTCCCCTGCATTTCCTCAACATCCCCTCCCCCCACTACCAAGCTCAGCTGCCAGCACAGGGTGCAACCTTGGCCGCCTCTGGACACACGTCCCAGAAGGTTTCACCTTAGTGATGCTAGTCTCTTCTATCAGTGCTGTGTTCTCAACTCCAGCCAACTAGCATCGATTAGTCCAGCAAAGCAGAGGCTTTCACTTCTGTGGTTCAGTCTCTTATTAATCATAGCCAGTGTTTCAGCCCCAGCTGAGCTGGCCAGAACCACAGATTCTTAAAGTGTGCAGTCTTTAGGTGACATGTCTGTCCTATGGCTCCAGTTGCCACGATCTATATAGTAGGGGAAACTGAGGCCCAGAGAGGTGGTCTTCTCTGAGAACACAGTCATTGTCTCCACCGCCACGTAGTGAGGAGTCCATGCCTGGTCTGTGACAGCTGAGCATCTGTGAGCCTGTATAGCTCAGTGCCATGTTCTCTGATATGCCGTAAACTACCTGTTCCCCTCCCAGGACTCAGGAGTAGAACTACTTTGGGTTTGGTTTCAGAGACATGGCAGCTCCTTTGAGAGAGTGTCATCATCAGTCAAAGGCAGGCTAAGCCTTTGTGTTCACCTCAGCAAGCTCAGCCAAAGGCAACACAGCTTTTAAGGGAAAAAGCCCTGATCCTTACTTCTCCCCTGAGGTCCTCATGTCCCTGCTGGCATGGACCCCATCATCTGTCTTCCCTGAGCCTAGCCCGTCCTAAGGGAAGCCAAGCCACGCTCAGGCCCCACACTGAGCTCCCGCTGTGTTTGGATAAGGGCCGACTTAGACTGTCTTCCCAGCAGGCACAGGGGACTAGGCAGTTGTTTGTCAGTTGCTCTTCAGAAATTTGGCCCCTAGGAATATGGTGTCGTTGGGAAGCAGCATTACTGCGCTGTTATCACCTGCTTTTATATTTCCGTTGACATATTAATGCATTTGCAGGGTGTTAATCTCCACACGGATCTCTGGTGGGAACAGACGCAATATATTATGTTTCATGCCCCTTCACTTACCGTCTCCCTACACATACCCCATGTATATGCGCAACTCTCTACCATCTTGCTATGTGCCAGCCCCCACCAAGACCTCAGGGATCCACCACTGCTGGTGGTGCCCCCAGGGCCTTGAGTTCCACCAGGAAGGTAGGCTCTAGAGTAAGCCAGGGTAGGGTCTGTGGAATCAGGGCGGGTGGGGGGCTTCCTGGAGGAGGTGACCCCGGAGCTGAGTTGACCTCAGAGTAGATGAGAGAGGAGCTGGATAAGCATTCCAGAGGGTGAGGTGCACAAGGAGCCCCAGGCGAAGAGGTGGCATGGGGTCAAGGCTTCAGGCTCAGGAGCTTCCTCAGACTCCTGGAGGGAGCAGATACAATAAGCCTTGTGTTTGGAAGACTGAGTGGCCAGCAGGGGGTGGGTGGGGGTGGAGCAGGAGCAGAGAACTGGAGCCCTCTTTACCCTCCATCCCCTCCACGGACCTCAGGTTTCTAGGACCTCTCAGACTCTGGAATAGAGGTGGACAGCATTTGGCCAGGGTTTGGGGGTGCTAGGCATTGCTCCCCTTCCTGGTGACCGTTTAAGGAGAGGATTCTGGGAAAGGGCTGTAGGCCAGACCAACTCCTTCAAACTAAAGGAGATGGACTGGGCAGCTAGCCTGCTGGCCTCTCTCTGTGTGCCCTGGGCTCCACAAAGAACTGACTTTGGGTAGTGTGGAAGCTCTTCCTGCCCAGCCTTCCTCCCTGCCGGCAATAGCCGACTGCACAGGCTTCCTCACAGGCAGGACGAGGACTGTGGCAACTCCAGCCAGCAAGGGAATTGGGGCGGTGCCCTAACTGGACACACTTGGGATGGCTTAGCAGGCCCCACGCCGAGTTTTCTCATACCCACACTGCCTGGTGCCTGGTAGGATCTGTTGCCATATCCTTCCCAGTTCTCTAGGTATCCAGGGGAACCCCGCCTTTGCAACCAATCTCAAGCCTGGGTCACACCACAGTGTTCCCACTGGTCAGTGGGGCCTGTGTCCTGAGGGCTTGCAGCCTCAGGGGCCAGCCAACCATGGTGCTGGTATTATTTACAGAGCTGGTGAAACCCAGAGCCACCGCTGTCTGAAACCCACCAGAGACTCTGTGCCTTCCTACTAAATGTCAGCTAGCACTTATAGAATGTGACATTTAGAAAATCACCACTCCCGACTGCACACGTACTCACGTAAACACTATAATGAGGACCAAATAACATTGTGGTGTAAATAACAGCCCACCCAGCCTGCTGCAGAGGCCTGGGGGTGGCCCAGGGCAGAGGTCTTCTGGGAGACCAGGACAGCTAGCCCTCTGGCTCCGCCTAGAAGGACCTCAGGAGAGCCTCAAGGGGCTCAGCTTCCAGGCCAGCAGCTGGCTGCTGTCATGGCCTTGCAGCTGGAGGTGCCCAGCTCTGGATCCCAGCATACAGCACCTGATGGCTGTTTAGTCTCTCTGGGCATGGTCCCTACCACAGGTTCCCAGCATCATTAGATGTGCTGAGGAACTAAGACCTAACTGACCTCCCCTTGCAGCGCTCAGCGCCTTCATGCTTCTTCCTGAGGGCCCAACAGCATGGCTGAGCATGGCCTGTGCACGACATGACTTTCCTTCCACTCCTGTTCCCTCACCAGGAGCAGGCACCTAGCAGTTCCTGGCTTCC
The DNA here is from genome assembly GCF_000317375.1 of Microtus ochrogaster. Taxonomy (NCBI): domain Eukaryota; kingdom Metazoa; phylum Chordata; class Mammalia; order Rodentia; family Cricetidae; genus Microtus; species Microtus ochrogaster. The sequence continues at coordinate 38,941,982 of NC_022011.1, forward strand.
TACACTAGAGTCTTTGCTTGGCAGGAGGCCACAGTGCTGCCACTTGCCACTAGAACCATAGCTTGGTGGCCGGGTAACTGGTGCCGAGGAGCTCACGCACCCCAAAACACACATCTGTTACTGCCCCTGTGCCTCAGGGCATGTTCCTGCATTGTCTTTTCAGAACCTTCTGTTTCAGTTCTCTTTCAGTGCACCCTGGGGGAGTTGTATCTTTGGCTTTTTTCTTTCTTTTTTCCTGGGGGATTGAGTGTGGTTTACTAGGTCCTGGCTAGTTTTATGACAGCTTGACACAGGCTAAAGTAACATGTAAGGAGGAGCCTCGAAGGAGAAAATGCATCCGTAAGATCCGACTGTGGGCGTTTTCATAGTGACTGGTGGAAGAGGGCCCAGCTCTCCTCCATGGCCTCTGTGTCAGCTCCTGCCTCCAGGATCCTGCCCTGTTTGAGTTCCTGTCCTGACTGCCTTCCATGGTAGACTGTGGTGTGGTGGGTAGTAGTAAATAAAATAAACCCTCTTCTTGCAAAGTTGCTCTGGTCATGGGGTTTCTTCACAGTAGTAGATATTCTAACTAAGACACTAGGCAAGGAGGCAGATTAATGCCCACTGCAACCAAGGGACTGCTTGAGAAAGATAAGCTGTCTCTCCAAGGGTTTTCCTCCTTTAGCAGTCACATGACACTGGACTTGCTGTCTCTGAGGATGTGGGAGCAACAATGGCTGCTTCTCAGGCATGGTCAGGGCTGAGGGTGAGTGTCCCTTCCCCAGGATCCTCTGGGCAGAGGTGTGGACACAGCCTTCTGCCGCACCTTGTTTGTGCCCCCACCACTGAAGGCATTCTCATGCAGGCTCGTCTGTCTCCTTACAGTACTTCAAGAAGCAGAAGCGACTTATCCCTGAGAGGACCGTGTGGAAGTACTTTGTGCAGCTGTGCAGCGCTGTGGAGCACATGCATTCCCGGCGTGTGATGCACCGAGGTGTGTGCCCCGCAGGAACTGGAACCCCAGCCCTGAGATCTCCAAGCGCCCTAAGAGCCGCCCTGAGAATGAGTTAGGCCATTTAGTGTTCCCCACACAGGATATCCAACAGCTGCATTCACTTCTGTTCCATGTCAGGAAGCACCTATGGGGGCAAGGGACCCGCCTGAGGCCAGTAGTCGCCACATAAGCCTCAGGGAACAGGGCCACCTCAGCACTCGGTCTCCACCCGTCCCTGATGTGGCCGAGTCTGGTACTGAAGCCAGCTTTGCCCAGAGGAAGGAAATTTCCTGTGGGCTTTGACACCTTGGTAGGAGTTGGCTAAGCAAACTACACCCCCATCCCACACCAGGAAGTGAGGTGGGACACCGGTGAGTGCTTCTGAGAGGCACCCTGAGGTGTGAAGCTTGCTGGGAAGGTGTCAAACTGGTGCCTCCATTTCCCCCTGCAGCTGTGCAGGTGACAGTCTTCTGGCACTGGCAGCCATACAAAAGGAGACAGTGGTATAGAGATCTCTGCTCCCCACTCATGGCTAACCTGGAAAGGGGGGAGATAGATAGACTCATGTTATAGGTGAAGAAAACAAGGCTTGGGGAGCAACTGTCCCAAGGTCCCTCTGGGTGGCAAGCGGGGCTGCAGGGAAGCCTCAGGGAAAGGGCTTTGATGTTTGAGTGGCAGTTGGTTTTGCCCTGAGTGAGGGCCTACCCATTACCCAGAGGTGCTTCGTGGTCCCTCCCAGGTCTCTGGCCTCCTATCCTTTCTAAGCCTCCTTTCCCACACCAACCCCATGTCCTCGCCCTGCAGACATCAAGCCCGCCAACGTGTTCATCACAGCTACAGGCATTGTGAAACTTGGCGACCTTGGCCTGGGCCGCTTCTTCAGCTCGGAGACCACTGCAGCCCACTCACTAGGTAAGGGGGCTGTGGGCCTGGGTGACCTGGCCAGAAGCATTTGCATAGTGTGGAGCAGATGCTTTTTGAGTCCCTAGAGTTCACTCTTGCTTTGGTATAGATCCAGAGTAGAGGAAACTGAGGCCCAGAGGGGCCATGGGGGCCTCCCTGTATCCCTAGGTCACCTCGCATACTTCAGACCCTGTTATACAGAGTGGGCTGCATCTGCCTGCTTTGCGGTCCTCTTGTTGTGCCCTATTGGCCCTGTGGCCTGTACTCCAAGTGGACCTGCTTGTTAGACTATGAAGTCAGACTTGGGGTGTGGGGCCAGGTGGCTGGACTGTGGAGGAAGAGCAACTGGGAAGGCCAGGGAGGACTCACATTCAATTGGGGGAACCATGCATGGGCTTGGGTGGCTGGGGATGGGTACAGGCCTAGATGCCCCTGTTGAGGGTGGGAGAGGGCGGCTACTGAGAGAAGAGGGGAAAGACTCAGTCAGGTGAGCTTCCAGTGAGGCGGGGCTGTGTCAGCTTCAGAACCTGTGTGCAGGAAGCATGAGTGATGAAAATGGAGCCCCTTCCCTTTCGTTAGCGTAAGGAGCTCACACAGCCAGTGCGGCACAGACAGGTGTCCTGTGCAGTCACCGAGGGGCAGCAGGATCTCACCAGGAATACATGAGAGGCAGGCAGGCATCTCCCTGATTGTCCCCCCAGTCAGTTCCCAGCATCTCTTGGGCATGACTAGGGGAGGCAGAAGGGACAGAGGCCACCCCCCGGAAAACCCTCTGGTTCTGCTCATTACCTTCCACTCTGCAGCTCCAGTCCATGTGTCTCCCGTCCCCCACACCTGGGTGCCAACAGCAGCTTCTGGTGGCGGTCTGGGTGCTCTGTGGGAAAGCTCCCTCTGGAAACTGTCGCTGTTCATTCAGGTCATGATGGCTGAGACTCCAGGCAGGCACTTGTGAGAAATGAGCCAGCAGCTTGCAGAAGTGTTAATGGAAATACTCTTCCTTGACTTCCTTGTTCCCTAACCCTAAGGAAAGGTTGTGTTAGGGGCCATACCCAAGGACATGAGGATGCTGTGTTAACCTCCACTGGCCTTCAGGCACCACAGGACCTAGAAACTGGAGTTCAGGGAGCTGGAGTGATTTCAAGGTCAAATGGTGTCCCTCGAAGCCAAGGCTACAATACTGGTCTATCCTGCTCTACAATACTGGTCTACCCTGCTCATTGCCTACTTCCACAAGGTCAGGGCCAGGGGCGTCCATCAGGGATCCCCAGCTACTGACTCTGTGACTGGAAGGAAGCTTCACCTTCTGAAGGTCCCAGTCTGCCTGTTTACTGAGTAGGATGCCATTCCTTTGTGGTGTGGGGTGACAGAAGTCAGGGCCTCCCACATGCTAGGCAAGTAAGTGTTCTACCCTGATAATATTTGGTTTAAGAGTTTGGAAAAGGTTGGAACTCAAGGAAAGAGCAAAGGCACTGCCTCCTGGGCCTGTCAGCCAGTGGCTAGTCAGAGCTGGTTAGGATCACCTTGTTAGGGACAGCAGAGTCCTGGCTCCTCCGCAGTGTGATTTATCCACTCGGACCACTGCACTTATTCCATTAATGAGAAGAACTGGACACCTCCCTAGGCCTCCTGCACAGATCCTGCAAGATGGGTGCAAGGCGCTCTCCCGGCCCCATCCCTGCTCCAGGCCATGTGCACCAGATCCAGGAGGCACATGGGTTGAGGGTGCTCCACCAGTCTGAGCTTGCTGGACCAGCTCTAGGAGCCAAGGCCCTGGAGGTTGGCAGTGCAGACCCACAACCCATGGCCCAAAGTCTCCGAGTTCTAGAGGAAAGCACCCTTCTGCCACCAGTTTTGTACACAGCCAAGTGCACACAAGTCTGGTTGGACAAGAAATAGAACTAATTGCTATCACACCATGACACAGGAAGGATGTAGAGGCCCTTCTCACTCTGTATGTGGCTATGAATCATTCATCCTCTGCAACTAACGTGCCTCTACTATGTGGGGATGCTGGGGCAGTAGCCACATTGTCCTGGCAACCTCCTCATCACCCAAAGCTGCTGACCCGAGCCTTCCCTTCTCTGCCTTCCCTTTCTGGCCCCTCCTTATGCCTGTATTTGCTAACGGGAGGCTGGCATGAAAGGGCATTAGTCAGTGCCATGGTCGGGCTGACAGGTGCGGTACCCAGCGGTGGCAGAGCGGCTGCCTCTGTGTCAGGAATAGGAGCTGTAATTAGAGCTCGGAACAGAATGAGCGTCAGACGAATTACCAGGCAGCAGATCATATTTGTCAAGAAGTATTGCATACATAAAAATTAAGTGACAGTACACGCCGGCATAATGAAAGAAAAATGAAAGATTTGCCTATACACAGCTCACAAGCTACAAGCAAGTGACTCGCTCCAAGCGACGGCAGCAGCTTCGAGACAAATGGTGGGTCTGGAGAGCAGGAACGCAGGCCTTGTGTTTGGCAGTGGTGACAGTGGTGACAGGGTGCCTCAGGCTGAGACTGGACGGAGTAGGAAGGGCGGCTGGGGGAGCAGAGCCCTTTGGGGACAACCCCATCAGGGAAAACAGTCAAGGTGCTCTTGGCCTGACTTGGTCATGGGCTTCCAGACCAGGCTTCCCTGCCTTCAAGGGGCCACAGATTAGCAGAGATGAGCTGGTGAGAGGGTGGGTGGAACGTGTGTGCAGGTGTTGGCCAAGAGTCTAAGCTCTGCCTGGAGGAGCCCAGTGTCACCCAGAATCTGCAGCTACCTTAGCCACCAGTCACCCTGCACTTCAGTGTCCACTCAGGTCAGAAGAGGGTGGCCTTTAGAAATGTTTGAGAAACATTTTGCTTTTATAAGATGGCCTCACTCTCAGGACCTTCCTCCTCATTTTGCTGAGGTAGCTGAGGATGAGAGAAGTGAGGTCATACCGCTAGTTGCTGGCACATGGGCAAGGACACATCCCTTGTCCAGGTGGTCTTCATAGTGTGGAGACAGGTGGGTCCCGCCAAGCTGCCTGGGGCAGGGACGTGTGATGAGGAGGGCAGAGTGCCATGCACTGGACCCTGCTGTGTACAACCAGAGCGTGCCATGTGGATTTGCGGTCCACACAGACAGACATGCCCAGGGATGTTTGCTCATCGGTGAGAATTCACCAAGGACCAAACACTCTTCCAACCCCACTTTCCATTGTCCAGTTGGGAAAACCAGCTGCTAAGCATTGTCCAGTTCCACTGATGAGGAACCAAGGCAGAGAAGCATTGTGGCCTTTGGCCAGAGAGTAGCCAGAACAGGTCACACTAGGGGGCAGTTTGCATAGATCTGCCTGCCATCCTTCCTGGAGTCCAGGCTTTAGCCCCACCTGGTGGATGATGCCACCTGGGGAAGGGTAGCTTGCAGGCTCTGGTCTTTTTCATGCCTAGCGTCTCAAACAAGCATTTCTAACCCTGGTAGTACGTTTGGACAGGGGTGCGTGTTGGTGGGGGTTCTTCAGGCAGTCAGTCTTCCACTTTGGGGTCCATGTGGTTTCTGCCAGGTTTGGAGTCCTCGGTTCCAGGGTGAAGACTCGGGAAGGTTAGGCTTGGGACCTTGGCTCCTGCTGTGAGGAGGGACTGGGACCAGGCAGGGTGCGCTCTGCTGCACATGGGAAACTAGTTGGTCCTCCTCTGGGACAGGACACTGCCCAGGGAGGTACCCTCTCCTGCCAGTTTCTCTCCAGGTTCCCCAGAATGACTCTTCTCTGTGATCTGGAGCCAGATCCCTCAGTGGCCTGCTGCAAGTCTGTTGTTTTATCTGTCTCACAAGTGATGTGTTATGCTCCATCGTGTTTCCTTGTTTGTCATTACCTGGCTGGAAAACCCAGGTAAAGTGGCATAGCTGAAGAAAGTGCCATGCTCCTCAGCTTCGTACTCCCCTGGTAAAGGTTGTATATCCTGTCTCCAAAGCACAGTACCCTGGAGCCTATGAGAAAGCCTGGGTCAGGAGCCCAGAGGGCACACCGCTCTCCAGAATGGGCAAACTGCCCTCAGCTAGTAGCTCCTGATTTCATTCCCACATGAAGCAGGTGGGTGAGCAAGGCTCAGGGGCTCCTCTCAAACTGTAGCTGTGTGCTCCCAGAAGCTCAGGACAGGGACAAGCATCCAAACTCCAGGCCTAGTTACATGTTTACTAGAATCCTCCTGTGGCTGTGCCTGTGTGCACTCACCAGCTGTCTGCTGGACTCTCTGGGGTGGGCAGCTCTCCCCCAGCGTCGGGCCACAGCTCCACCAACCACCAGATGGAAAGGCGTGTGTAGGGACAGATGGATCGGGTTCCGACGAGCAGGTAGCAGATGAGTGGGTAGACAAGACAGACAGGTGGATGGGTGAACTGAAGGAGGCATCTGGGAAAAAAGTTCCTCCCTGAGCGTGGTGCTGCACATCCATAATCCCAGCACAGGAAGCAGAGGCAGGAGGATCCTAAGTTGAGGGTCAGCTTGGGTTGCCTAGTAAGATGCTGTCTCACAAAGCCAAGGGCTGCACATGTGGCCCAAGGGTCGAGCATTAGCATGGGCAGAATCTAGATTCCAGCCCCCACACTGCAGCAGAAGGTAGTGACGGGTGCAGGTAGTGAGTTCAAGGACAACCTGTTTCATGTAGAGGGGGGTTCAGTGAGGTGGAAGAGCAATAGTAAGGAGAGGAACACAGCTCTCCTGCCTCTCCTTGGCAGCCCTGGCTCGCTTGCAGGCCGTAGCCAGGCTCTGCTTTAGAGCCAGAGGGAGAACCTGGTGGCTGGCCTTGCTGTAGCTTCCCAGTACACAAGCACAGTGGAGCAGAGCTCAGAGGAGACTAGATGGCAGCTAGAACTAGCTTGGGGAGGAGTTAGACAGCACAAGGTGCTGGACAAGTCTGCAGGCTTCCTGCAGATGCCCACCCTAGAGACCCTCCTGCCTGGGCCTAGCAAATATAAAAGGGACCCAGAACAAGTGGGAAGAGCCATGGGGCAGCCTTGCTTGGGACACAGCTCTAACCCTGTCTCCTGGCCAGGGGTGCCTCCAGCTGTAGCTCCTGGGCCCTGGAATGCAATGCTACTTGTCCCTAGGTTCCCACTGCTGATCAAGACCTATGGATTCTGCCCAGGGTTGGGCTGTGACACCTGTTCACTTCACACCTGGCCATTGGCTTGGTTTTTGTATTCTCATGACTGGAGTGCACAGGTGTTTATTCTTGATGTCCCACTTGACCGTGAGAGGTCACAGCTGCTCATATTAGCTGGCAGTTCTTCTATTGAGAAGCCACCAGCCCCGGACTACAACCATGGAGCGAGTACAAAATAGGATGTCCAGTTCTCAGCCATGTCTGAGTGATGGCTGCTAACACGATGAAGTCACGGTTAGACACACGCATTCACGGGAACCATGTCTGAGACCACTGTCTGTGGAATAGATGTAGCATTAGGCTACAAAGGAGTAAAAAGATACGCACAGCCTGTTATATAACAGACCCATGTCCTCGTGACTCCTGCCATGGACCAGAGCTGTCCTGCCCAGGGTGTTCAGAGCCACGGGACAGAGTTTATACCCTGTCTGGAGCAAAGCAGAGGTTTTACCCCACTCCATGAAGATCCTACCACCTCCCAATTATGCCATCAGCTGTGAACTGTTAGCGTGTAGTCTTTGGGGGGAGCAAACCGTCTTGGTTAAGTGTCGGTCCATGTCAGATAGACCTGGAGGTGGTTTTCTCTGTCCCTCTGCATTTGTTCCTTTCTTCTTGCTGGGATAAGTACCATGAGCAGAAGAAAAAGCCTGTTTTAGCTCACAGTTCCAGAGAGGGAGTCCATATTGGGGAGGCACCAAATGTGTCCTGGCAGTGTTACTTAACACAGGCTAGAGTCCTCTGAGAGGAGGGAGCCTTGACTGAGAAAATGCCTCCATAAGACTGGACTGTAGGCAAGCCTGTGGGCATTTTCTTGACTAGTGATTGGTGTGGAAGGGCCCAGTCCATTGGAGGTGGAGCCATCCCTGGGCTTCTGGTAGTTCTGGGTTCTGTAAGAAAGCAGGCTGAGAGCAAGCGATGGGGAGCAAGCCAGTGAGCAGCACCCTCCATGGCCTCTGTGTCAGCTCCTGCCTCCAGGTTCCTGCCTTTAGTGATGGTGTGGCCGTGGTGTCTCTTCACAGCAGTAGGACAGCAGCAGACAGCCAGGCAGGGAGCCGAGAGATCATAATGAGCAGAAAGTGGTGAGACTGTAAACTCTCAGCGCACGCCCCCGACAAGCTTCCTCCTCAACAGCACCATCATTGGGAACCACAGCCTAACTTGCCGATCAGCTCTGAACGGTATCTTTGGTGAAATGAAGGGCTTCAGCATCATGAAGTTGATCATTTTAATGAATTGTCCCCTTTATGTAAGACTCTTCACCTACCTGAGCCTCAGTTTCCCCTCATGTCAACGTGAACAGTAGTTCTTTTCTGTTGAGAGCTTGTTCTGGGCTGTGCCAGATACAAACTGTCACCTAAAGGGACAGTAGCCACTTGCTTTTCTGCAGTGAAGTCATATTGAACCCTGGCTATGGTGACCCCCAACCAATTCTTAAATCTGAGGGATCCTGGGGATCCTCTTAAAGTTCTGTTAACATGGGCAGCTATCTTCTCTAGCCCAGGAGTGGGCAGGCCGTATCTCCTCTCCTGAGCCCCTGTTCTTGCCCCTTGTTGTGTTGCAGTGGGAACACCATACTACATGTCACCAGAGAGGATCCATGAGAATGGCTACAACTTCAAGTCAGACATCTGGTCCCTCGGCTGTCTGTTGTATGAGGTAAGTCTCTTGTGTACAGCTTAGTATTCCATGGGGGCACAGGAAGGACAGGCTCACCCTACCAGCTTAGGGCAGTACCGGTGCTGCACTGACCCAGCTGTCCTTCACCTTCACAGACATGGCCTCAGTAATGTGATCAAGCCACCCTTGCTGGAAGGGTGGTTGGTAGGAAGCTGTACTGTGGGCTCCAAGAAAGGGACAGACCAGTAGGGTATCCCTGCTGCTCTTCTCTGGTTTCTTCAGGAGCCATGTTTGTGTATTGTTCATCAGTAAAGGTCCCTCACAGGCACTGGAGTGGGTATGGAGTCACGCCTGGCTTTGCCCGTGTTTTTTCTAGGCCTAACATGTGGGTCTCACTGCAGACCTTTCCCTTCCCTAGCTGTGCAATGGTGCCAGCCTGTTGAGTCCTAGTATAGCCACAGGGGGGTCCTGGGAATGGGTCCATGGGGAGCACAGGCCACCAAGACAGGTGAAGTTTGGGCTATCTGATGTCACCTCCCACCAGCCTGCTAGGACCCACTGCTGGGCACTCTCAAGAGTTCACCGCCTGTTTGGAGCCCTAATATGTATGCAGGGTGACAAACAGGTAAGGGCTTTGGGATTAGCACTGGTCAACCTAAAGATCCTCATTATTAAACTGATGGCTGGGGACTGACTGCAGCAGCGACACTCAGGAAAGTGTCCCAGGCTACACCCAAAGAGTCTAATTCCTTGGCTTCTGGGTACTGTCCCATGACTCTGCTGAGTATGCTGCAGGCACACACTACACTGCCCCATCACTAATCCATGTGGAGCTCTTTGGCTTCCTGGGTTCCAGACAGACAGTCTGGGGTCAAAATTCCAGTCTCTTTATAAAGTGTGGTTTAGTGTCTTTTTTTGTTTTTTGTTTTTGAAACAGGGTTTCTCTGTGTAGCATTGGTACCTGTCCTGGAACTTGCTCTGTAGACCAAGCTGGCCTCAAACTCAGAGATCTGCCTGCCTCTCCCTCCTGAGTGCTGGGATTAAAGGCGTGCACCACCACTGCCAAGCTCAGTGTTTTTCTTTTTGAGCCAGGCACCTGAGATGTGTTAGAGCAGACACAGCCTTTTCTCTGGCGGGGGAATGGGAGATGGAAGCACCCTAGCTGAAGGGGATGCATTTTAAATTTTAAATGCTTGGCTAGAAAAAAATGCCCTTGTGGATTGGTTGTGTGGATCACCTCTTAGGTAGCCCAGTGTCATCAGGAAGGCCTGTGGGCAATTCAGGCCAGAGCAGTTAGCAGTGGGGCAGGCCAAGTCTTTTTGAGACTCTGAGGCCTCAATTTCAGGAAGGGATTTAACAAGCACCTGACTAGGGCCTGGGGTTCAGAGACTCCTGTAAGAGTATGACCAGGCCTGTCAGGTGCTAGGGGACAGCTGTTCAGGAACTCCCAAATACTTTCTTTCAACTATTGGGCCTCCTAGGGGAGCGATGCAGTGCCTGGCCGGAGCCCAGGCTGGGCAGAAGGATCCAGGGTCCAAATCTCAGCAGCAGCAGTTCCCACAGGATATGGTCCATAGTCCCTTCCTTCCTCATCTGCTCCCGCGGCCCCAAGTGGGATAGTCTGCCTATCTTGTGGCAAAAAGTGCATGAGGCCCTGTGTGTAAGCTCAAGCCTCTCGGAGCCCACTGGCCAGCTGAGCTGAGCAGCTGGCATCTGCTGCTAGTTCCTAGAAGCCCGGCAGCTTGACACATTTCCCTTTTTGCTTTGGCCAACAGGAGGTCTCAGCATAGCTCAGCTTGAGTTCTCATGGAGGGAGTCCTCTTTGACCTACTCATGTATTCTGTCCCCATCCAGATGGTTTATCCTTTTCTTTCTATCCTGTGTTGTGTATTTTCAGAAGCTGCTTCCTGTCCCTGTGGAGTCACAAGTGTCTCTAAACATAAACAGTCTGGTTGAGAGGAGAGCCGTCTGCATCCCCTAGGGCCAGCGGAAGGGTGGAGGATGACAGCTGGCTCCCTCTGCTCCTGTCCCCTGCCCAAGTCTTTGTTACCACTCCTCAGAGGCAGAGGCAGCCCAGTCTTGGTGTGCACCAAACCCAGGCATGGCTTTTGATGGGTTCCCAGCCAAGCAGGCTGTTCTAAATCCTGACTTGGTGCCTAAACACATACTCAACGAGGTGGCTTCCAGCATGGTGGCAGGACTCTGTTCAGCCATCTGATTAGTTGTTGGCAGTGTAGTGCTGCATGCCTTGTAGCCATGCAGAAGGCAGTGGGAAGCTAAATAAATCAATCAGTTCCTCTAAGGCTGTTCGCCCACAAGGACAGAATGGAAGGCCATGGCCACGCATTGACTGCCTTGATGGTGAGCCCTCAACAGTGACAGTAGACGCTGCTGAAGCTACACGGCTCTGCACCCCTGCAGTGCACGGGGAAAGAAGTGTTTATTTTCCCAGCAGATAAGGAGGGGCCTCATCTGGGCCCGGGGCTGGGTAATTGGCAAGAGATGTCCTGTAGTCATGGCTGCCACCTCCCAGAGGCCACCTGTGGTGTCCTCCCATGGTGTCAGGGTTAAGAGTTGGGACAAATTCCATCCTCCCACTCACTTAGACCACTGAGGATTCTCACGGTCCCCAGAGAACACATGCCATGTCAGCATGACCTGGGGCTCAAAGTGAGCAAGGCCAGAAACAGCCCCCTAGACATCCTTTGTTGACTCTAAGCACTGGCTGAGGTTTAGCAGCTGAGGTCAGTTCTCCTGTGGAGGAAGGGAAGTGAGCACAAAGCTGAAGGCTCACTTGGTGCCAGCCTCTGGCAGGAGGACCTCAAAGGCCCCACCTAGGACACAGACCCAGCAAGACCATGGGCTGGAAAAAGCTGCTTTCGAATTCTGGCTTGACCAGTGGAATGGTCTGGAAAGCCTCTCTCAAAGAACCAGGTCACATGTCCCCTCTGGCTCACCCTTCACTCCAGGCAGTGCTTGGGAGAAGCCTGTGGCAGATAACATGAGCATCTGGGGCCCTTAAGTCTCGTCTCCGTCTCCCTCCACATCCTAGGTTCTTTGAGACACACACACACACACACACACACACCTTACCATTACTGGGTTGTGTCACATCCAAAGCCCCGGGGAGGGCAAGTCAGGCATGTGACTCACTGTGAAGAGAGCATGACTCTGGTGGTCTGGAAGTAGCCAGTATCTGTGTCCCCAACAGCAAGTCCTTTGCTCCAGTCTGCGAGGAGCCGGCTGGCTACTGGTCTGAGTACATCTTGCCATCCTGGGTAATTGCTATAACCCCCACATCGCCAGCAGGCCCTCAAGTTCCTTTACAGCCTTATCACGGTCTATCAGAATGGCGGGTCCAGGGCCTCACTGGGTGCTAAGTAGTTCAGACATGGCTTCTGAGAGAAGCTGCAGTTGAGGCTGGAGATGCCCTGGTGGCAGGAAAGCTCCCTTGCAGAGCCTGTGCAGAGGTACTTTCTGGAGTGGTGAGGGGAAGATGCTGGGGTGGAGAAGGAACAGATAATGGCCACCCCTTTCTCCAATTTTCTGGGCCATTTGAACTTCCAAAGGGCCAGGTTTGTGAAAATCCCATCAGATTGGCCTGTTGAAGGGCAGTCGGTCTCTCCAGTGGAAGGGTGGAGGATGACAGCTGGCTCCCTCTGCTCCTGTCCCCTGCCCAAGTCTTTGTTACCTCTCCTCAGAGGCAGAGGCAGAGGCAGCCCAGTCTTGGTGTGCACCAAACCCAGGCATGGCTTTTGATGGGTTCCCAGTCAAGCAGGCTGTTCTAAACCCTGACTTAGTGCCTAAACACATAAGAATCACTGGGTCAGCATTAGCGGGACTGACACCCAACACCTTGCCTACCCACAAGCCAGGACACTCATCTGGATCCTACAGCAGTGACTCTGAGGGCTACCGAGGAGCCTCAGTTGCTCTACTGTGGCAGCAGATGTCCTTCTGAAGTCCCAGTAATCGCTGGCACCAGGCTCCCGTTTCCATTTTTGAAGGCACATCGCCCATTTTGCAGGCCTTGTGGCAAAACCAGCTCCTGGGTGTGGGTGAGGCCTCTGTATACTTGCCACTCCCTGCCTGCCTGGTACAGAGGTCACTGCAGCCTCACTGTGAAGTGGGGCTCATGGGCCAGTTGTGTTCCCTCCACCATGAGGACCCCAAGATCAACAGTCCCACAAACCTCCATACTTATCTGCTTGTTTTGCCTAGCCCAGGTTAAGATTCCTGCATCAAACCCTAAACCAAGGTCCCCTACTTTTGAAGCCATCTGTGGACCCACTGGCCCTTTCTGAAGATGGCGAGCTGTTCTTGGAACCAGGCTGTGAGCAGAGGGTGGGGGCAAACCTGACAGTCACACACCTTCCCTGGGTTCCCTCCTGACCTAACCTGGAACTTTGACCCAGTCCCCAGAGGACTCCTAAGGTATGCCGGAACTCTGCAGCGGGACCTGGACTGGGTGGGGCCTGATTACCTTACCCAGTGAATGACCCTTCACTAGCAGGAAGGTCTAGGCTGTCTTTTGGCAGAAGGCAACATGAAATGAGAGGAAGCACTTGAACGCCATTATGGATTTATCAGCAGATAGGGCCCTCAGGTGCCAGGCTAGCATCTCTGAGGCTTTCCCCAGGTGTCTGAAGGCCTCAAACAGGTGGGTGGGGAATCTGGCTACTTCAGGAAGAGTGAGGCATGAACCTTCTCTCCTGGGTGAGAACACAGCAGGGCCACTGTCCAGCAGTCCTGTCATTCCCCAGTGCCCATCTGCCTGCCTCTCTTCAAGGTGCCCAGGGCGGTGTCTGAACCTTGCCACACCATGTAGGTTGGGGCTTCCAACTTAGTGGGGCCAGACAGCCAACTGCAGAGCCCAGTGTCTCTCCACCCTGGAGTGTCCCTGAGGGAAAGGGCACTAGCCTGCAGACAGCAGTGAAGGAAGTGATTCCAGCTCCCCCTCCCCACATCTGTCCCAAGAGCATTAGCCCTTCATGCATGACCTTTCATTGAAGGTATCTTTCAGGCAGACATGTTCCCACCACTCTTTAGATATGTCAGTCCGAGTCAGGTATTACCATACCTGACTTGCCTGTAACCCAAGTACCCAAGAGTATGAGGCAGGAGGATTTCCATAAATCCAAGTCAGCCTGAACAGAAATGGGCAAGGAAGGAGCTTAGCTGTAAAGTACTTGCCTTATGTGCATAAAGATTCAGCACTCTGCAAAAGCTGTGTGCTGGGCATGTGTACCGGGGAGGTGGGGACGGGCTGATCTCTGAGATAGCTTGGCATACCACTCATTGACAAGTGTCATGTCAAACGCCGTCTTAAAGAAAAGGTAACACCAGAAGCTGACTGTCCCCTGCACCACACACACACACACAAAGAAAGACAATAATGAGAACCTGTTGGGCCCATACACAGCCTAGGGGGCAGAGTCTCCATTCTTGTCAATCAGTCCTTGGGAGAAGGGAAACTAGTGAGCTGGGGGACATGACCTCAGGACTCAACAGCACTTCCTTATTGCAATCCCAGCTCCTTAGGCTGCAGGGAGAAGCCCACAGGACACTCACTGCACTGGGGACCAACCAGTGGTCCCTCTGGCTTCTAAAATCCTTTAGACCTTGAGGCTGATGGTTGATCGTCTATATCCCTTCCCTGGCAGATGGCAGCTCTCCAGAGCCCCTTCTATGGAGATAAGATGAATCTCTTCTCCCTCTGCCAGAAGATTGAGCAGTGTGACTACCCACCTCTCCCAGGGGAACACTACTCTGAGAAGGTGAGCAAGCTGGGGTCCAGATGGAATGGTGCTGACGTTCCTGAGGCTTATAGGAACAGCTCAGCTAGGAGCTGATGCCAGGCTAGGGGCATGATTACGAGGGAGATGGGAGATGGGCACCCCAGGCTAGCTGGTTGGTCTCTTGCTCCATGTAACAGGCCTGTTAACTCTGGAGGTTTTTAACTTTCACATTTTATGCAGGGTGCAGGGACTCTGGACAGTTACTGATTGTATGAAGTCATCCTCAGATTCATCATTTTATAGATGGGTTAAATTATATCTTCCTTGTGAGTAAACTATGAGGGGCAACTTTCAGGTCTCCTGGCACACTCCTGACAGGTCTGTATGCTCCCTTCACTGCCCTTAGAGGCTGGTTTTCCTCGTCTATAAAATAGAAACAAAACTAGAATCTCCTGTCCCGGTTCACGATAAGGATTAATCATGTGTCATGTTTAGTAGAGCTAAGCTAGCATCTACCACCACCGTCAAAAGGAGCTATTGGAGGTAACAGCTTCATGTAAATATTACTAAACATCATTTGTTATGTCCGTTGAGAGTCTAAGGTCTTCCCAGGTCCACTCTACAGAACACAAGGCCACTGCCTCATGATAATGGTTCATAAGTATAACCCTTCCCTCACTATGTTTCCACTAAGACAGTGTTCTCAACCTTTGGCGGCCAAAGGACCTTTTCACAGGGCCACCTAAGAACACTGGAAAACATATTTATATTACAATTTATAACAGTAACAAAATTAGTTATGAAATAGCAACAAAAATGTTAGATGAGGGTCACCATAACATGAGGACCTGTATTAAAGGTCGCAGCATTAGGAAGGTTGAGAACCACTGCCCTAAGGACAGCCCATCATCAGATGAGCTGAGGCTTTACAAGGAACTCCTTCTGCATGGAAGCTCCAAGCCAGCCTCCAAGTCCACTGGCTCTCACCTGTTCAGTGGCCACCCCTGAAGTGTGGCAGTCTGGAGTCTTTCTGCTCCAGTGGCTTGAGTTCCCACTAGCCCCTCTGGTGACAGTATCTGTCTTCTGGAGAACAGGCTAGCCGGAAAGGAAGAACAGATTGCATTCTCCACAAAATTCGTTGTTCCTTTCCTTGTTTAAACTAGAACTTCTGCTCTACAAGACATGTGACTTAGTTCCAATCAGTTCTTTGCTCCTGTGCCAGTCTGCCAGTGGGCATCATACACTCCACTTCAGCTGCCCTTAGCTCTATCTCCTCGGGCAGCCATTCTGTCTTACCAGCACATGCCCACGGCAGGAGCAGCTGCAAATCCTGTTACTTAGCACAGTGTATCCCTAAATACACCCCACGTTTAAAGCTTTATATTGAGGTATCTTGTCATTTTTGTTGTTTCTCCTTATGACTGTTAACTGTAGTCTGCTTCTAAGTGGTTGCAGGGCAGACTTCATCTTGATGTGGTTTTTGTATTTTTACCTGATGGGTTGGCCATGGTTCCCTTCCAGAGCAGCTTTAGAAAGCACTGTTTGTAGATGACCTTGGACACCACCTTCAACTGCTCCTGGATTCCGGCTGTGGGATCACAAAATGCCAGGCAAAGGAGGGAAGCACATAATGTGGTTCTATAGGCCAGTTAAGCCAGCTCAGTGAGGAAGCACAGTCCTAGCCCCTAACCTGAGGTGTCCTAGCCCAGTGTCTCTGCAACATCCCTGAGCCTTCCCGGGGCTCTGTCTTCCTGAGGTCCTAGAGCTCTTTAGTCCAGGACCTCCCTCCCTCCATCTACTTTTGCTGGTGACCACCAGCACCCCCAGCAGCAGGCACTGAGATGGAAAACTTTGCAGCCTGCCCAGTGTAGCACATTTAAGACCCAGGCTTTTTAAGGTCATTATTTTAATTACCATTAAAATGACTAGCATTCTGGCTATCAGAATGAGAGGGATAAGAGGCTTAAGGCACCCCTCCCCCACCCTGGCGGGCAAAGCCTTCAGTGTCTGGATAATTAAAAGCGTGTCTTTCATGAGCACAATGAAGAGGCCAGGGGGTGTTCAGACTGCAGCCTTGCTGCATGTTAATGCATTTATTATGATCAATAAGCCCTTTCCTTGAGTTTTCTCTGGTTTAGGCTTTGTGTGACTGACAGCAGACACACATGTGCAGAGTGCTCATACTCATGAATCTGCACAAAGGTGTGCACAGCTGGAAAATGATGATTATTTGAGGGTAACAACTCTCAGGGTCTCAAAGCATCACCTCTGGAACCAGACAGGCCTAGGCATGCATGGGCATAGCCTCCCCAAAAGCTGTGTGATCATACCTTATCCTACAAAGCATTCTTCACTTGAAAGGGGACAACAGTGCCATCTGAGGTGCCATGTGGCAAAACATGTGGATGTAGGTTTAACTAACAGAACTGCTCTTTCCTTTTAGCTTCGGGAGCTGGTCAGTATGTGCATCTACCCTGACCCCAACCACCGACCTGACATTGGATATGTGCACCAGGTGGCTAGGCAGATGCATGTCTGGACATCAAGCACCTGAATGCAGCATGCCTCATCAAAGCCATCCACCACTTGTCTTACTTGAGTTGTCTCCCCGAGTGGCACCTGGAAGTTCCCAAAGCCAAGACCAGAGGGCTCAGCAGGCTCCCAAAGGTGGCTGCCTCAGCCAGTGAGCTGAAAGCAGCTGGGTTATGGTCAAACTCCAAAGTCCTTTTTTTGAACTGTTGCAGACAATCTGAGCTGGGCTATTAGTGGGGGAAGGGGCTTAGGTAGTCACTGAAGCCCCTTGTGCCAACTGCAATGTGAACCTCTGCCTGGTCCTTTCAGACCTGTGCAGGCCCACAGTGTCAGGAGGCTTGCAGGGAACAGGGTAAGGGTGTGGGTGAGCCTTTGCAAAAATGGTCACCACAGTTGTTTTTAGTTCTTAGTACCTTTCACACAACCCGGCTGAGTGCTTCATTTACTCTCTTGTAAGGGAAATGGAAATAATGGTTTAGAGTAGAGATTTCCCTAATACCTTCTCTGCATTTTATAACTGGTGAGTGACAGTGAGGAACACCCAGCATCAGACATTGAGAGGCATGGCGTCCCTGCCATGTACCATGGCCTCCTGGAATGCTGTGGCTCACTGAAGGATAAGTGTGCAGCATTATCTATCCATGGGAAGAGATCAAGAAAAATCCAAGAGCTTTGCCCTCACACTGCGCTTTACAAATTCTGGTTCTGTATCTTCCTAGTGTGACTTGGGCAAGTTTGTTGGCCTTTCTGAGCCTTCATTTCCTCATCTGCAAAAAGGATTAATGAGGTCATCTATCTTCCAGGTGACTGACAGGGTCTTAAACAAAAGATATTACTTAGGCAAGGCAGCCTAGGTTTGTTATCCCAGCACTTGGGAGGCAGAGGCAGGAGGGTTAGGGGGAAGTTTGAGATTGGACTGGACTACATAAGACCCTATCTCAAAAAGAGAGAGAGAGAGAGGAGAGAGAGGAGAGAGAGAGATATGCAAATCAGCCAGCAGTGGCAGGTGATCCAAAAATGCAGCCTGTCACTCTTTCAGAAAACTCAAGTCCGTGACCATGAGAGTCAAGAATTAAAAATACAACTGTATTAAGTGCAGGAAAAGCAGAAATATGTTCATTTACTTTTTGTTCTCAATAGGATTAACTGTGAAGACTAACTTATAAATGTGAATTTAAGGAAACTTAAGTGCTGGAAGAAACAGTCTGAATTATTTTGTTCTACTATGCCAGTGGTTCTCAAACCTCTATATTCCAAAATATTTACATTATGATTCCTAACAGTAGCAAAATTACAGTTATGAAGCAGCGACAAAGTAACTTTATGACTGGGGTCAGCACACCGTGAGGAGCTGTACTAGAGGCTCGCAGCTTTAGGAAGGAACAACTGATATTGATGTATCTATGTAGTACTACAGTACTCAAGCAGTACCTGCTTGGTGACAGGCCAGTGGTGCTGTGTCTTGTCATATGTTTAAGTCGTTGCCAGGTGAACTTACTACCCAGAGCTCCCAAAAATAGGGTCCCTGGCTGGCCACCCCTCTCCGCACAGAGCCTGCACTCCAAGGAGGGCCTCTGCTCTTTAGACAAAATGGAAAGGGGGTGACTGCTGAGTGGCTCAGGGGTGGCCCTAACAGCACGTCAGTGTCATCTTGGACTGCAGACTAAATCCAGCACACAGCAGCAGCACAACTTCTTGAGGCACCTTTAGCAGCAACTTGCCAGTCCCCAGACGTCCAAGGAATACCAGAA
This sequence comes from Microtus ochrogaster, assembly GCF_000317375.1. Lineage (NCBI taxonomy): Eukaryota > Metazoa > Chordata > Mammalia > Rodentia > Cricetidae > Microtus > Microtus ochrogaster. The sequence continues at coordinate 38,960,620 of NC_022011.1, forward strand.
TATCTTTAAGTTCCCCAAGTAATTCTGAGAATCATCAGCCAAGCTGCCTCCCTCAATAAATAAACCCACTGTACTCACTCAAGCTGGCTCCAGCAGTTTCCAACAAGGGAAGCGGGCTCTGTGGAGCGCCCCACAGTACATGCTCTGGGAGGACCAGAGTGGCTGTCTCCTGCCCAGCACTGACTCCTCAAAGTTTTCCTGACTCTTGGTAAGCACCGTGTCTGCTCTCAGAGGCTGTTCTTGTGTCCCTCGCACAATTAGCCTCTTAATTTCAGTTGTCCATCCACTGCCCAAACCAAGAGAACCATCTCATCTGGCCAATAAAATGGCCTCTGATGTCCAGAGTCTCCACCAATCATCATCCAGAGAGCAGTACAAAGCTATGTCCTAATTACCATAAACAACAAACCCCAAGCACTGCTTTGATTGTTATGAGAATGGCCAGAGTGCAGCTCACCCGTTTCACACAGCTGCCTTTCTCTGGACCTGAGCATGCATAGTCCACGACCTCAAACTGAAGGTGTCTGTCTCGTGTGTCTATGTGGAAGGCAGGGTAGGATACCAGGGTCTTGTGCATGCAAGGCAAGCTGTCCACTGGGTCATGCCACAGCCCAAAACTCCCTCACTGCTTTCCACCTGAAATGCAGGCTGCTAGATACTGAACTGAATCACCCTGTTAGGAAGGACAGACGCCTGGGGCTGCCTCTAAGTGAAAACGAAGTAAGCAAGCACAGGCCTGGGTCATAGCCAGTCACTCGGAGAGCCAAAGGAACTCATTCTGGTTTCAGGCCACACCACGGACACACACTGGAACTCAGGACACAGGAGAGTCAGGTCAGCAGAGCCCAGACCCATAGTCCAGCACTCACTGGGTTTTGTCTTTTTTTAATTGAGCCTCACTCGGCAAGCAGTAGCCGAATGTATGTGTTGGGGCGTGGTGCACCCCAGTTACTCAAAGACATAACCAACCACCCCCAGCACCATTCACGAAGTGTCCATGGTCTGGACAGTCTCTTCTAGCACCTCGATCTCCAGAGTGGTGACTTTCTCAGTGAGGACAGCTGTAGTGCCTTTCTCACACCTGTACCGGCCAAACCTGATGAGAGAAACAAAAGCAGTTAGGCCAAGACAGACACTGCCCAGACAGCAACAGGCTTGACTGGAGTCCTGGGGCTTCAGAGAGTCAACTGCCAAATGCTACAAAATGGGGCACTTTGAAGGGTATGTGTTAACACTTAAGAGATAATACAAAAGTACTGATTTTCCATTTTCCTTCAACACTCCACCATCCTCAGTACATGATGGGAAGTATTTGGTCATTTGACTTCAGGCTGTCACTTCCTTAAAACTTATGCCCTTCCATGTAGCAATGTGGGTGACACAATATGGCCTTCTGCCCCACAACTCTAGAAGCACCAGCAATACAACTAACATAGTCCAGACATCACTTCAGAACACACAAGGCCAACTGTCCTTGGGGCAGGTCTCTGAGCCAAGTGCGCACCCTGATCCACATGTGATCTCCTACCTCTCCAGAATCCTGATGCTGCCAAATACAGTACAACAACTTCTCATGCTGGGATGACAGTTTCAGTAAGCTGGTACCCACCAATGGGAGCTGTACTCTGATCAGATACTCCTAGGAAATTCTCCATTCAAACAGGCACTTGGGCCAGGGGTAGGGGGCAGAAAGAAAGAGTACCTGATGCTCAGGTAGGTGGACTTTAGGAGGAGGTACTTTTTCAAAACACATTTGTCCTTGTTCCCTTAAGGTTTAAAGCTATCTCTTGGTGTGTACCGGCTGAGCTACTGGCAGTTAAGTGTTGCCTTGAGACCAAAGTCCCAGTGGCCCAAGAGGCTGACTCATCTGACCTTTACCCTGTCTTTAGGGGGAGTGGACATGAGAGCCCCATACCTTTTGGGTTAGGCTGTCGGCCTTAGCAGCATACAGGGCAAGAGCCAGGTTCATAGTGGCTAAACGCATGGAGCAGCTGGCAAGCCTTTGCCCTCACCTCTTGCCCGTACTGGGGAGGGTTATCTAGGGAGCATTCTTACAGTCATCAGTCCAGAGGAGAGTGGGATTCTGAAGTGTGTGAAGATTCTGGTGCTGCCCCAGAGCAGATTACTGCTCACCTGCCTGTGCTTAGCCCCTTCCTCGTCACCCTACCAGCCTCCTCACCACATCGCTGGGTCTAAACCCACACGAAGGCTAGGATGGAATTTGGAGCCTCACACATTCTAGGCACATGTTCTGCCACAAAACCACATCCCTGGCTCCACACTGCTACCTTTAGCACAAAGGTTCCTTTTGCAATCATGCCCAGTTTTCAAAGGTGGCTTTTAGAATTCTCTACCTAGGGAACTGATTATTCAATCCACATGGAGCAGACCACTCCCCAGTTCTCTTCCCAAAGGATAAGCATCCTTCAGTGGAAGCTGGTCTCCTAAACCATCCCTGTATATTAGAGGCAGCTTCCTTCCCATTTCACTCAAGATCTGAGGAGCTGGGATCACACTAGCCTAGCTTTATCATTTCAAATACAGGACTGATACCCACAGCCACCATCCCAACCAGCAGCCACCCCTTAACCCACTCCAGAGCTGTCTGACACTAAGCTTCCACAATGCCGATAGCAGCCAACGACAAAGAGCTACTGGCACTTTCCTTGTCAATCTAGAGCTAGGGATCCTCAGTGGGTGTAGAAGCCTTGCAGGGGTCTGCGCTACTAACCAGAGCCCAGGCCCAGTTACTGCTCACTGACTTAGATGACTGTGGCTAAACACAGAACTCGGAACCCAGAGTGCTCAAGCAGCTGAACACCTATAAGAACTGTCAATCAACGAGCTACAGGTAAATGCAGACACCAGGTCCCAGGCCTTTTGGACCTAAAACATCACCTCACAGCTTGGATCCTGGTTTGTACCACTGAGGTGAAGCATCCAGAGAGCACAGGCCACAGGTTCAGTTGCACAACTCCCTTCAGCATGAACAACAGATGATGACCATGGCCACAATTCAGAGGCTGCTAGCCACTGGATTAGAACCTTTAGGATATCTTGGGCCAGCTTGCATAAAAGTTTGTGGACTGGCAACCATGAAACACAAACGCCTCACAAGATGCCATTCCTGGCTTAAGATGCTGAAGAAAACATGAGGGGAGGGAGGAAAGAGGAGAGACCTCTGTCCCAGCTTTCAGCCTGAAGCTCTCTCCTGTCAATACACAGTAGATGAAGACACTTCTCCACACAGCCTGTGATCATAAACTAGCAGCCTGGACTCAAGACCTGCTGTATAAGCTGCTTTAGAACTCAGGCTTTTCTCAGTGTGGTAAAGAATCCAGAAAACCCAATCCAGATGACAAGGAGATTCCAAAGGTAACAGGACGCAAGGAAAATGCCATGTCCTTCACTTACCTGGTCCCCTTCTTATTGGGCACCGAGTAGGGTCGCAGAAAGTCCAGCTTGCTCTTACTGATGACACACAGATCAATGTTGCTTCCAGATCCCAAGTCATTAAAGATGCCAGCTGCGATAGCCTCACTCACCAACTTCTTAGCTTCTTCCTCCTAAGAAAGCAAAGGGCAGCCAAGATGATTTGTGCTCATGGAGAATGGTGGCCTGCTCAGAAACACACAGGATGCTTCATACATGGGCTTGTGGTACTGTTTAAAATTTCCCTAAAACTATGACGTTTTCAACACCCATTTTTCTTTCTTTTCTTTTTTTGTTTGTTTTTCGAGACAGGGTTTCTCTGTTGCTTTGGAGCCAGTTCTGGAACTCGTCTCAAACTCACAGCGATCCGCCTGCCTCTGCCTCCCAAGTGCTGGGATTAAAGTTGTGTGCCACCACCGCCTGGGCCTCAACACCCGTATTTCAAAAGAGAACTGGCCTAAAGCTTTGTAGGTGATAAGTGGGGGACAGGCCTTTCATCCCTTCATGCCCGAGCCCCTTCCTCACACGGTGTCTCCCATCATATGCCGTCAGCACCCACCATTTAAAGACTCAGTGAGCTGTTCTGTGCTGCCCAGAGGAAATGGCACTATTAGAAGGTGTGGCTTTGTTAGAGGAAGTGTGTCACTGTGGGGTGGGCTTTGAGGTCTCCTTGCTCAAGATAAACTCAGTGTGGTACACACAGTTCACCTGTTGCCTGTGCATCAAGATGTAGAACCCTCAGCTCCTTCTCCAGCACATCTGACTGCAAACCACCATGCTTCCCACCATGAAGATAATGGGCTAAACTTCTGAAACTGTAAGGAAGCCTCAATTAAATGTTTGCCTTTATAAAAGTTGCCATGGTCATGATGTCTCTTCACAGCAACAGAAACCCTAAGACATCTTCATAAGGGCCGGGCAGTAAATATTTTAGGTTCCTGGGCATGCTTGTTGTCTGTTATAACCTCGCAATACAACCACCTAGCACAAAACAGCCAAAGACCATGCATAAGCAGGGTGATTATGTGTCCCAATAAAACTTTATTAATCCAGGTGTCAGGCTGGATTTGACTCATGGGCTTAGTTTGCTAAATGATCAAAGTATCTTTTTTTAAAATATTTATTTTATTTATTTATTATGTATACAATATTCTGCCTGTGTGTATGCCTGCAAGCAGGAAGAGGGCACCAGACCTCTTTACAGATGGTTGTGAGCCACCATGTGGTTGCCGGGAATTGAACTCAGGACCTTTGGAAGAGCAGGCAATGCTCTTAACCACTGAGCCATCTCTCCAGCCCTGATCAAAGTATCTTAACAGTGACTCCAGGAGAGAATCCTCCCCCCACGGATGGGGAAGACAAAGCAGCAGTTTATAAAATAAAGGAGAAAGGTGAACAGGCTCAGAAAAACACAAAAACTACTAGCTAACAAAGCCAACTTCCTGGTAACATAATGGAGAAAGTCAGCACTGTGGGTCTGAGACAAGCTGATACCAAAGCACAATTGTAGTTCCGGGGAGTGACACATTAAGACTACTTGCTCCTGAAGAATTTGTCTCTACCCTCTATGAACCTACAAGTTCACTGAAGTGACTTGCTGCTTCTCCCAAAAGTTCATTAACATTTTCAGTCAAGAGCCATCATATGCCAAGTGAGACACCAGAGCCACAGAGGTCCCAGAACCTCACCCTCTTGGGATTTTAGAAGTTCACTGGGAGCCTCAGACCCATGTGACTGCTCCAGGGTATGACAAGGGTCAAAGAGTGACAATAATGGCTGCCTCCGTGAAGTTTCAGGGAGAGCAGAAGGCAGCCTGTAAACAAAGGCACCCAGGAAACTGGTGCAGTGCAAGGCAGCACGATAGAAATCCTTTATGCAGCAAGGAGAGAACGAGCCAGCCTTTTCTATGTGCTTCATCTGGCACAGGGTATAGACATGCGAGCCAAGCAAAATGCACACATCTCAGTAAACAACCTCCAGCTCTAACTCCCATGCACCAAATGCCCCAAATCTGGCCTAAGAATCTTGATGGACAAATAAATTCAAGGTTTTACGTTGTGAGAGAATCCGAGCCAGGCTGGAATACTAGTGACAGGAGTGCCCTCTACAGACCCAGAGGAGGAAAGGAACTCTGCAAGAGTGGAAGGGATCCTTACAAAACCAGCAGCCAGACACATTCGTGAGGGCAGTAAAGCAAGTTATTCTTATGTGCATGTGCACAGTGCTGTAAGAATTCACCCCACAGGACTGACCACCTACCTAATCAGGAACACAGAAGCCTTACCAGAAACCAGGAAAAGTGGCAGAGCAGATGGTAGTGGAGACTGCTCCCACATAGACAGCAAAACCTAACCATCCGCTTAACAAATGCAACCTCATTCCAACTCACTTTGCATATTAACCAACCTTAGATGTGCATGTGCACGCATGCTGGGAGAGCCCTGCTTGCTCCCCTGCTCAAGGCTGCCATCCCTTCTCCCCCTTCTCTTTTCTCCACTTAACCATTGCCTCTCTTTGTCTGTTCTCATCTCTGTTGCTGGTGCTCTGAGCAGGGCACATGGGACAGGGAGGAAAAGAAAAAAAAAACCCAACAACAACAGAAAAACAAAACAAAGAAACAAAAAAACCCAATAGGCAGCACTTAGCACTGCAGACCTTTAGTTCCCAAGGGAGGATGATGTAGAGGGCGTGGAAACATGAATTGCGTTACGCATGCCTGTCTCCATTCAACTGGAGCACCTGCGTCAAGTGCAGGTGATTCTCCGTTTTTGCAAAATTTGGAAATGGAAGCAGTTTGCTGGTAAAAGCACATTTCAAAAAAGTTCAAAAACTTGACTGTATTATGTATAATTTGGTTCAATTGTAAAAATCATCATTATATAGTCAAGTGTAAAGGCTTTTAAAAATTGGGGAAACATGTAAAGCTTCTTCGCCAATTCTAGGGGAGATGATTATTTGAGGAACTCCAGCTTCCGTGTTTGTCTGTCTGTCTGTCTGTCTCTGACACACACAGACACACCCACACCCATATGTTATAAACTGAGTCAGGCACCTGAATAACCATTAACCAGTTTCACTCCAGCCCCCAAACACCTTCTGAGGCTCATACTAAGTATGGCTGAGAGGGAGCCCCATGGTAACACAGCTAGCAGTAAACAGTAAATAGTAAAACAGATTTGTAGTAGCCACAAGTCATATTAGCTAACAAATAACCTTTCTTGGGCTCTGGGCTCTTCGCAAATCAGGGACACCAAAGCTGTGTCACTCCCTGTCACTATGAGCCTCGATACCTGGGTTAAGTTTAAGAACAGTGGCTGCCAATTTCTGTGTGGTCCAAGTATCAGGTCCTCGGCAGTCACCTCTATTGTGGAGTGGAGGACCTTGTGCTTCCCACAATCCCATAGACTGCCTGCCTGACAAGGGCCTCTCTGTTTTCCACAGTGCTGAAGTAATGTTCCTACAATCTCATGCCAGGAATCAAAATCAAGATGAAGGTTTTATTTCATGTCCTTCTCCTAACCACCAAACTCCCTCAAAACACCAGGAGGCTAAAAGTGACTACCGCCTACCCATTGCTTACACAGTCTCTTCAAGAAGTATTTCCTGGCTGGGCGGTGGTGGCGCATGCCTTTAATCCCAGCACTCGGGAGGCAGAGGCAGGCGGATCTCTGAGTTTGAGACCAGCCTGGTCTACAGAGCTAGTTCCAGGACAGGCTCCAAAGCCACAGAGAAACCCTGTCTCAAAAAACCAAAAAAAAAAAAAGAAGTATTTCCAGAGACCTAGTAACTTGAGAACCTGCTTTATATGTCAAATACTGACTTGGACTTCTAGGCACAGATATACCTATAGCACTAGTAAATTTATATATTTTTTTCCTTATAGTAAAATTTTGCAGCTAAATAACTTTTGTATTTAACATGTGCTATTGATGTTTTGGGCAACTATCAAGAAAATCCTAAGAGGTGGAGAAAACACCTCGTTTTATCACCTTTGGCACACAGAACATTCAAGAAATATTGTTTCTTTCTCTAGGAGTCAATCTTTCTAGGACTCTGCACCTACCTCCCTTTTCTGGAAGCTTTGAGGTGATCTGGGTCTTGAGCAACATCTGCCTGGGACAGGTGCTGCAGAGGGGCTCTGACCCAGTCATGCAGACCCTGTATCCCCAGCTGCCCAGGCCCAGGTGCTGTATTCTCTTCCTGCTGTGCAGCATCTTCCTCCAACCAGCCAGCTGCTCATGGATTTACATTGTTTATCTCAAGGGAACTTCAGTGTTAGACCCACAGGACACATCCCAGCTACAGGAAAAAGAGCCCTCCAGCATAAAAGAGCAGCTTAAAAACACATACAGAAGACCATGACCCTGCCGACAAATAAATAAACAAACAAACAAATCATTGGAGGGTCTCAGGCTCAAGACAGACAGAATTCTATCTTCAGACTCCTACATCCTGCTGTGTAGCTAGGGACAGTAGCCACCTCTCTGAGATCGCTCTTCTCCTCCCTAATATAATACATTCTACCTCACAGGTTTGCTGCAAAAACTAGAAATCAAGCACAGAAAGCAACTACTATAGTGACTGGCGCATGGCAAATGCTTAACGGCTGGTAACATACTTAATAAAACAAGCCAGAGGGCTCCTGAAAAGACGCGGCCACCTCTCAGCCAGAGAAAGGCGGACCAGTCAAATCTGCTGACAAACCTTCACCCAGTGCCATGGAGAAATTCCTGTAATAATTAAAACAAGCGAAGCACACTCCCTAAAAGTTCAGAGAATATAAAAGGAGCACTTCCTTCTTTATGGCTACAAAGACCAAACTAACTGGGAGTATCAGTCCCGCGGGCCACCCTGCTCCTTAAATGAGATCACAGTAAGAGTGATGTACTGCGCTCCACGTCAGCTGTGACAAGCAGCACTTTATAGAGCTATCTGTTTGTCTCCATCACTGCACCACACAATGTGTCCCTGGACTCCAATGTGCAGCTCCATTTACCGCTACATGACAAATGGGCAGCACTTGTAAAAGGCACAAAGAGGTCCACGTCGGCCATGTAATGGTCACCACAGCTGTACCCAAGTGCTTGAGGGGACAAAACAGACCCCCAAGTTCATTAAACTGACCAGTAATGGATCTTTCAAAAAGTGCCTTAGGAATCGTACAGAAAAGGCTAAAATAAATAACTCAGCATGGAAGGCTAATCTGAAACGGTGTTTGATAAATTATTTATACCACAGGCGATTGTCTGCATTTAATATTGGAGCTACTAGTAGCATCTTTAAAAGATGATTTATGTGTTGTAACGCTATTAAACTTTATATTGGCCCACTGCTAGCTATAAAGTCTGCTGAGATTTAGAGAATGAGTTTTAAACTGTCACTGCAATATCATAGGAGATGGAGACTGTATTAAATCTTTACTTGAAACCTGTTATCTAGAGAGTTGTGTTTTGTAGACACTCACAAACTGATAGATTACCTCTGCATCCGCTACAGTGTGGGTCCAAATAGTACTGCAGAGAAACTTCTCCACATTATCCCACATACAGTTACAATCCAATTCCTCTTCTCACTAAAGTGATCTTAGATGTGCCAGCCAATGGGCACCCTGCACTGTTCAGCTTCAAATTAATCCTCTTTAAAGAAACCCTGTGCAACCTGACAGTTATGGCTATGCATACCGAGCATACTTAGGCCAGGAGCAAGGAAAATATTAAGTATATATTTGACTAAGAGCCTAACATACTATTTATTTGAAATGTAAAAATGCACGTATATGGCAGTCATTTGAAACAATACATTTGTAACTAAAAATTTTAGAATTTAAAAAGAAACTAAATTGATTCTTTGTAGGAAAATACCTTCTGTTAAATAGCTAGAT
>NC_022011.1:38974932-39018228 GCF_000317375.1 Microtus ochrogaster
AGTGCACCTTTCATATAGAATTTACTGCTATGTTTCAGAAGTGCACTGAAAAATCACACTTTTACTTCCTCTCTTCACTAGAAACTTCTCTATGGGGATAGAACTCACATCTAATGCACTACACTAACCATGTCCCCATCCCCACTTACTCTGCTCAAGCGCTCCCACCCTCACTCCTATCTCACAAATGCAGGGAGGCAAGGAGCAGAGGATAACAAATGACCAGCCTACGGCATATGATCAAACTGAAAGGCCTAAGATGAAACCACTCGGCCTGACCCCAAAGTCCATGGTTTATACACCCAAGAAAACAGAACCTCGGAACAATCCCCCAAATCATGGCACTGTGGTTTAAACCATGCAACTCTAGCAACTCCTGGGTCCAGGTGGGTAACATCTGCTGACTCCACTGCACGATCTACCCATCCTCAACAAGTCCTAAGTGGAAGCCTGTGAGAGACCCACAGCTCCCATCTCTAAAGCGCAGCTCCTCTCCCAGAACAGAGTGAGTCAGATTCTTCTCTTTACTGTGTATCCGCAATAAAAGATGCCATCTACCTTTGCTTTCAAAATGCCATCTGTCGACTGCAAGTCTTAACTAAAACTGAACAAAAGGGCAAGGACAAAACTTTCTTTAAAAGTTTTGGGGCAAGAGACTGGAGAACAAACTGTTGATACACCTGAGTAGCCATTTACACGCATGATCTTCCCAAAGTCTTCCTGGAAGGTTGGCTTCCATTCATATTAGGAGTGAATATTTTTGCTTTATTAGCAGGCCTACACAGGGAAGCGAAAGCCCAAGGCATAAACAGGCCTCTTCAAAACCCATGGTGCTCCTTACCCCAACTACTCATCTGGGTTTTGTCAGGGTTGGAGAGATGGTTCGACAGTCAAGAGTACCAGCTCTCTTGCAGAGGCTCTGGGTTGGGTTCTCAGTGCCTATATGGCAGTTCTCAATTGTCACTCCAGTTCTGGGGCTCCAATACTTTTATCCTCCTTGGGCACCAGATACCCATGTGGTACACGTGTGTGCATGCAAGCAAACATTCAAACATATGAAATAAAGGTTATATTGGAGGGTGTTTAAAAAATTTTTTCTGAGACACTTTTGCTAGGTAGCTACAACTGTCCTCCTGCCTCAGCTTCCCCAGGACTGAAACAGGAATGCTGCCACTATCCTCAGCTTTCATCTTGACAGCCAACGGATTGCCAAGGAACCAAAGTCAACAGATCATTTTATCTTTGTAATTTTTTCCTATCACCACAGTTCCAATTTCAGAAAAATGATTATCTAGTGCTGTGACCTGCATTCTATGGTTACAGTGTCCCTGTAAACAATATTTGCGTGCGTGCGTGCGTGCGTGCGTGTGTGCATGTGTGCCTGTAGCATAACTTGATATTTGTTTTAGTTTCTGCAGTTTCAGGGCTAGACAAGAATGGTATAAATTATCTCATGGAAACCCACAAGTAACATTATCTGTGAAGGTTAAAACTTTAACTACCTTCCTGAGGTATGCTGCTGGGGTCTCATTACAGCTGGTAATCTCACATTCCACCATGCACAACACACTAAGCACCAGCATCTCCCAATTACAATGCCACGTAAATCTCAAAGGACATCTGAAAAGTCTACACAGCTCCTGCACCCACTGCTGAAACACAACCACCTCTAATGGAATGTGGCAGCTTTCTAAACTTAAATATTCACATGCAGGGACAGGGCTGCCGAGCTCCAGCCCTAGCACATGCTGAAGAGTGCATGCTAATTAAAAAGCCATGCTAACTCAGAACGTGACCGCTCACACAACTTTAGAACTGTACACTGTCTGGAGTTTCTTTTCTTACTTTCAAATATGTCCAACCGTCTAAAGTTCCAGGGTAACAAATAACAGAGCAGGACCGCATCAAGTACCTTTATGCAGAATAAACTCCTTTAGGGTTGGTGTCCTACCCTTCCACAAACCCCGACAACCTATGTGACCTGCTGCATGCTCTGCCAGTTGTCTCTAAGTCTGTGTTGTGTTATGTTCCCTCCCACCCCACACCGTGTTTGACTTCTAAAAGTTGACCCCTTGTATGCCAATTTCTTGTGTGTGTCACCACATAGTGTCGGTAGTTGTTTGTCGGCCTGTTTGTACTACCAGACTAAGACTGTCACAGACCCTGCTCAACAAACCAGTCTCTGCGTTCCCACAAGACCCCTGCCTGTCATCAGCTTACAGAGGCCTATAGCATCCAGCTTTTCTTCTGGGACTACCTTTGCCATGTTTGCTGTGCCTGAGGCGTTTGTGAGAATGGGCACCTTTTGAAAAGTCTTCACAATAAGCCAAAGGCTGACAGCCACTCTTCCCATAATCATCGGTCACTTCTAGAACTATTTTACTCCAGCTACCCAAACCAGCACTTTTATAAGTTGTCATGAAAAACAGCCTAAAACCAAGAGATAATGGCTTTGAATTATCTTATCTTAGCCGACTTTAGTCACATCCCTCTCTTCTTAAGGACTGCCGATCCCTTCCAATACTGGCAGCTGTTTGTCCAGATCTCTCGATCCATGAGATTGCTGACTTTCCCCTGAGTAGATTGAGATATGAAAACTAAGGATCTTCTTCATTTTACAGAAACGAAACTTCCCTGCCTGTGTAGAATACAGGGGTAATTTTTTTTAATTACCATGTTTTAGATCAGAAGCAATTCCTAACTTTCTGGGCCATCCGATCTGACTGGTGACACGGTGAACTCACTCTCGCAGCAGCAGTCTCTCTGAATGCTTAATGCCTGCATTGCCACGCTTGCCGATTTTTATGTTTACCAGTATATATAGCATGAACCAAAAAGACACTACATTTAAATGTTTAGCCCCAAATGTTATTTTAAGCATAATTTCTCCATAGAGTCACTTTATTTTTTAAAAAGAAAAAAAGGGAAAATATCCTAAAATTCCTAATCACACTTCAGTGTATATCAGTGGATGTGTAATGTTGGGTTGCTTTGCACACCCACATGCCCACCACCTCCCCCTTCCTGATATCACATACCACACAAGTATAATAAACCATGTTAATATTTCATATCACTGTGAAATATGCTGGAGTACCAATTCAACATCTGCTGTCTTTAGGGCCCGGGAGTCCCGCAGAGGCACTTTCAATTTGTAATTGAGTTCTATGCTGAATTAATCAGCAGTTTATCTTTTTACTAAAATAACATCTTCACCACTAACCCAGATTTACATTAAGAATTTATGTCAAATTACCTGCCAACGCAAACTTATAGGATTCTAAGCTACCATCTAGTAACATTCAGTCCTATACTTCATCTCTTGTATTTCTCTTACTCATACACAAGAAAAGCAGAAACCCATTGTTCAAGAGTCTTTAAGCTTCTGGCCACAGGCAGCTCCTTGGCTTTGTAACAAAGCCCCACTTTGGCACTGGAATTTTAGCTCACACTCACACCCCTGACAGTCACTTGTAGGTAGTTGTGATTCTCATTTCTACAATAGAGTTCTAGAAATCTGAAAAAGAACTTCTTTTATTCTTCTCCTAAGGAACTCTGATATTCCAAATGTTGGCTTCACCTGAGTACCACAAAGATAAAGGCTAAGATTCAAGTCAACAAAGGCAATTCTATTAGACAAGAGAAGGTGAAGGTGCCATTTACTATGTGACATCACAATGCACAATAGAAGTCACCAGACATTAACCCACTCAGTACTAGTCCTGCATCTGGCCTTTGCTTCTCTGACTACATAGTCCCCACAAAGTCTTACTTTGCCTGCTGGATTTTTGCCACAGGTGCAGGCAACAACATACTGTGAAATATGTCTCCTACATAGTACATTTTTCTCTACATTTCAGTTATAGAAAATATGTGAAGCAAAAGCATTTCAGAAGGAGCACCTGCTCCAAAGAAATGCATCACAAATAATTACCTATCGACCACAATGCAGGAGAAGGCCTCTTTCCATCTGCTTTGCTAACGGCTGCACAGGAAGTCTCCCCTGCACTCAGGATGGCCTCTTCCCATCCCACTCCTGGTCCAGCACCATGTGCAGTGTGCTGTATTCAGCTGGCACCAGTTAGAATCTGCTGAGTGATCACACACTGATTCTTTAAGAATATGAAACTCAGCACAGGAATACTTCTGGCAGAAAATTTCTTTAAAAGAATTAAAGCCAACAGATTTGCCAGGTCACTATTTATAACTATCCTTTCATTAATCCTCAAAGATTCAGAACTAGGTACCCTTGGGATTCATGGAGTCACGTTCCTAAGGTTTAGTGAATCTAGAATCCCAGAATCCTGGCCCAAGAGGAATTCCTCCATGCACCTGGAGACTCAGGAGAACTGCAGCTTTTCTCTCCCAATCTCTCTTCCTTTGGTTCCCAAGATTAAACAGAACAGGAAAAACTTAATCTTTCCTCATCCCATACCCTAGACATCCGACTTTCAACTTTATTAAAAGCAGAATATAAGGTGGTGGTGACACCTTTAATCTCAGCACTAGGGAGGCAGCGGAGAGGCAGGCGGATTTCTGTGAGTTCAAGGCCAGCCTGGTCTAGTTCTGTGAGTTCCAGGACAACCAGGCTGCTACACAGAGAGACCTGTCTCAATCCAAAGGTAAAAACAAACAATATAACAAGGCTGGAAATGAAAACCATCCACCAATATTAAACTGGCATTCGGGAGAGAGAGTTGAAAAGACTTGGATTTGTCAGAGAAACAGACAGCTAAGCATCCACTTCTAAGTCAAGAAGACTGTGGAATCCCAAAGAACCAGAGGGAGAAAAACAGTCTCTTGTCAAATCTAAACACTGCACAGAAAAAGAAAAAGTCCTGCTCCTAAACCAACAGACACAGAATAAAGAAAACTGTACTCTAAAGTTTCACAAGAACGCCTATGAGAACAGGAAAACCTGGGGAGGCACCTTAGTTCAGGAAGTCCCTTTCTGCCTCTCCAAAGTGGGCTGCTGGACAGTTCCAATTCAAGAAAACAAACTCACTTTTTAAGAAATGTTTATTTTCGTGGTTGCTGTGTGTATGTGTGTGTAGGTCAGAGGATTTCTCTCCTTCCATCATGGGCTCCCAGGATGAAACATGTCACCGGGCTTCTGTGGCAAGCACTATGTCCTCTGAGTCATCTTGCCCCCCCCCCCAATTGCTGGAGATCAAACCCAGAGTCTTGCACCAAACTCACTTTTTAAAAGAAAACCATAGGACAAGTTTCCCACTTTGAGTCTGCCCACTCTAAAGCATGCACGACAATCCCTGTTCTGACCTTACCCTACCGTAACTCCAACTCTGCTTCACGGTTTTTAAAAAAGGAAACAGCTTATGTACAAGCTGGTAGGAGGCACCCCATCAATAGTGCTTCCCATAAGGAGGAATTCCCCCGAATCTCCTACTAACCCATAAATGTCTATTTATTGCTAAGCGTCACTCATCAATTCCACTGGAAAGCACTACTGTAAATAATTCTATGCAAGGTTTCTGGGATTGTATTTTGGGGGTTCTGACACCTCTAAACCTAAAGTTGCATATTAAATAGAACCAGAGAAAAAAATTACCTTAGAAATTAATATATCGGGCTGGAGAGATGGTTCAGTGGTTAAGAGCATTGCCTGCTCTTCCAAAGGTCCTGAGTTCAATTCCCAGCAACCACATGGTGGCTCACAACCATCTGTAGTGACGTCTGGTGCCCTCTTCTGGTCGGCAGACATACAGACAGAATATTGTATACATAATAAATAAATAAATATTTAAAAAAAAAGAAATTAATATATCTTTTTGATCTAACAATAAAGGTGCGATATTACGGATTCTCATGCTTACGGTCTTAAGGAAAACCGGTAAAAAGAAATTGTGACCAAAGGCAAACTACAGAAACAACCTCTAAAAAAACCTTCCAAAGGGATCTTTCACTATTTAAACAAATACATAATCAGACCAATTACTGCCCAAAACCAGAGCTTATAAGCATGTACAATGTTAAACTGTTCAATCTACACATTCCCACGGTCACATTTATTCTTAATAAGGGATTCGTTAAAACCAAAGTGAAACACAATTCGCCCTCACCTGGATGACTCAAAATGACAGGTGGCAAGCATTGATTACCGATGTAAAGCAATCAAAACTTTCCTATGCTGCTTCCAACACAGAATTTATGGAAAGGTCTGGCAATACCACAAAAGGTTAGCCCTGATCTACAAACACACAAGAGATGTTCACAGACGTATGGGAAGGAGCCAAACAGTAGAAATAATCCAAATGCCCACCAACTAAAGGATAGCCAAAGTATGCCACGTCCATTCAATTTCATAAAACAATGACATGCTAAAACGTGCCACAACATGAATGAAATCTTTTGAAAATATTAAAATTAGTCTTTTTTAAAATCACATATAGTGACATTCATGAAAAATGTCCAGAATAGGAGGCTTGACAGGAAATAAGCAATGATATAACTTTGGTCTTTAGAGTCAGACAAAGTTTAAAATGTTCTAACTTATTACAGTGATAACTGTACAACTCTTAATGAAATAGTAAAAGCTAACTTGTACACAGGCAAACTGTATGGATGTGAATTATGAACCAATGAAGTTGTCTCTAAATAAGGCATCTAATGTTTCTAGAAGAAAGTGTCTTTAAAAAGGTCAAAATACTTAATGACATGCTGCATATCAATCAATAAATCCACATTCTAGTAATTTTTAAAAGCAAAAGATCACAATAAACAAAAGGGGCAGCACCAAAAGAATTTTGGTTTGAATTGCAGATTTTCCTCTAGACATATAAGACACTTAAACTGATGTAACTACCACATAAATACAAGCTTAAACTTGAAAAATCTGAAAAACTAAGTCAAGAGATGCTCACTAAGTTGATATTTTTACTATTTGTTAAGGTCAGCCTTTTTTCTTTAAATTGCATTTACTTAACATTGTGTTTAATGCCAATGGGGTTCAAGCTGCACAGAAAGGCACTCTGCTAAACCCCATAGTCCTCCTTGATCACCATTCTCTGTGGTGTGGGTTCTGCCCGCAAACCTCCCAGTCAGTGGTCATCTTCCTATAGAGTCATTAAAGCTCTCAGTGTCAGCTGGGAGGACGAACCAGCAGCTTCCACACCTGAGCCCCTGTGGCAGGGACAGAGGCATTAGGATCAAGATCACTAATGAATACAGAATTCATATGCTGCTTGTCAGGGTTCTGAGCTCGCAGTCCACAGATGCGACCTAAATAGAATGTCGGACAGAACAATTGTTGACGAAGATTAAAAAGTTTTGGCAGTTGGAGAAGAGAGAGCACCTCATTATTCAAATACAATAGTCTTGCTTTGCCCCACCCCCACCCCTGTTCAAGTTATTCATGACTTGCTTCAAATGGACAAATATCACACACCAGCATTTAAAAACCTCTTGGTCTCCTCACTAAATCTGAGGAGGGTTGTGCCATCTATACATCAGCCACCCACAGAAAACAACTCTGTTATAAATAGACATCATTAGGAAACTTTGAAGAGGAATAACCACAGGATATTTGGGTTGATACAGATGAAAACAAAGACGAAAAAACAAACCCAAAGTCTTAGATTCAAAGAGAAGACAAAAATCTCTGCCACAGCCAAATGTATTTCTCCCTCCTTCCCCTGCCCTGTCCACCTCTCTCTCCTCTTCGTGCACCCCCTCTGACACATGCCTGGCTTTCTGTGGTCTTCACAAGACCTCACGAGAGGAAAAGAACACTCCAGCCTCAAGAGTAAGATATCTTCCTACTCTGTTATCAAATAATTACATACCGGGCAAAGAGACACAACCACACAGTAGCTGATTTCAGCAAACAACTCCAAAGTCAGACTGATAAGAGTTCAAATACTGACCTCACTGCTGACCATCTATGTAACCTCAAGACAGGTTATTTGATCTCTCCATGGCTGATTTTCTTTCCTTCAAATTGTGGGTAACAAAGCACTAATCTCCAAGATTGTTGAAAAGTGAAAAAACACAGGGAGGCTGTTAGAAGCGAGCCAGGCACACAAGTAAACATCTAAAACCATGGCTGCTGCATTCATTACCTTCCCCCCCAAAAGCAAACACTCCCATGGTACACAGACTTGTGCTGTCCTCATGCCCACCACATGGGTCTGTCTTGGATGGTAAGCTTCTTCTCTATGCTATAAACCCCCAAGTCTGATAGCAGATCCTAATGTTAGTGGCTTCTAGGTGACA
Source organism: Microtus ochrogaster (assembly GCF_000317375.1). Taxonomy (NCBI): domain Eukaryota; kingdom Metazoa; phylum Chordata; class Mammalia; order Rodentia; family Cricetidae; genus Microtus; species Microtus ochrogaster. The sequence goes on from NC_022011.1 coordinate 38,983,165, forward strand.
TTTTCAACCTACTACTAACTAGAAGACAGTCACCATGTTTCAGAAACCCAATTTTGTATACACTGCCATTGAAGGTGTTTTACTGCTGGGATCTAATCCTCTTGACAACCTGCAGGTAGCTCTCTGAAATTTGGCTCACAGATTTGGTCCCCTAGTTGCCCAGAGCCATGCTGTGAGTAGTAAAACAGAAACAGAGCAGCAGCCCAATCCTCCAACACCTAAGCTCCTTTCCCCCATAACAAATTTATGCTCTTGGTTACCCACAGGACCATGCTATGTGATAAACTGAACGGATTTTTAAAAGAACAAAATAATACAGATCTCTGCCACTAACCATCCCTCTGTTCCCAGAGGTGAAGTTTGCAGTTTTGCTTCTATTACACACACACACACACACACACACACAAAATCACTTCTAAGATTTGCTGTCAGAGCAGCATACTGATATCAAGTCTTCCATTATTTAAATGGATCTATAGCTGCCCACAATGACAGATTAATCTCGTTTCTTCTGTAGCGAGGTGTTTGGCGTCATGTTTGTGAAATAACCGCAAGCCTTTAGGGCGATGGCTGCTCACATCTTTAGCAATCCGCAAAGGGCTTCCCTAGAGGCCAGCACTGGCCAAGCGATGAAATATGACTCCATAAATCGGACAGCTGAAGTAGCACTTGTATACGTCACCATCTATCTCTGTACTTCTCTGAAGGGTACAGGGTAAGAGCTTATCCCTTGGTACTGCAACCACAAAAAGGGCCATCACAGTAGGCACTGACGAAGTATGTGCTACTTAAAACTGAAGCCACACTAAGGCTGGAGGAAAAGATCCTGCCGGTGTTAGCATGCCTCAGGCAGTGGTAGAAACTTCAACAAGTCATCTTCAAAAGGCAGAGAGCCAGAGCTCTAGAAACCTGCAAAAATTGGCTAAGCCTGCAGTCTTCATTGCTTTAAGTTGAGCATCTTCAAAGTCTAGAATTCTAACTGTAGGGCACAGCAGCTGCCACTGCAGATCTGATCCTCTCAGTTTTTGGCAGCTCTCAACTTGAGATTCTAGCAAAAGAATTTTTCAAGTTGCTATTATTGCCTGTCATGGATTTATAAATATTGTGCACTATCTGCTGTGGCATGGTTCTCATGGGATGCCAGAGCATGCCAAACGCATAACAGAATGAAAAACAGTTTCTAGTCTTCAAATAAATGCTAATTTTTTAAACTGTGCTCACAATGTGTTTGGTGACCAGCTCCGATGATACAGAATATGTATCAGAGAGGGGGAAGCTGACTGTCTTCTCTAGCAGCATTCAGCTGCTGCTTTCATTAAGCTTGTTTAATTAGATTCCAGATGCTAATTTGCAAGTCGATACCAGAGGGTGCAGGACAGTTTGCCTTTGAATCCACTCCCTGTGATGTCAGGGTCCTGCCGCACTCCACTAGCCTTCGGCGGCCCTCACACAGTATTCTGACAATTAGTGCAAAGAGGGGACAGTATTGATCTTGACGGACTAAATATTAATCTTCTGCCTATTTTAATGAATTATAATCTTCAAGAGTTGAAATATCTCAACAGGCCAAATGAAAACAATCCTTCTTATAGAAAAGGACTAGAAAATGGCCCTAAGTTACTGATCCAAAAGCTTCATTTCCCCCCCCCCCAACCCCAGGTAAAGTCTGCATTTCTGGACCATCACTATACTTCTAGGTACTTTGGTCACATTCCTTACAATTGACTGGAAAATTATCTGAAAAGGTCACAATATGATTAACATTAGAGTCCCCACTCAGCTACCCTGTCGGGTAACAATGACTGCCAAGCTTCTTACACAAGCCTTATCAGAGAAAAGAATCAGCAGGCATGGCAACATGAAGCTTAGCAACACCCTCAAGTAACTGCCCTTGTATGTCACCTTCCACACTTAAAACCTGCTAGTCTCACAGAATGCTGATTATTAACAATAATAATAATAAAGTAGGGTACTTATTATCAGTAAAATTCTATTTTGATACATTTTTCATTTTTTTCCCTGAGAGAGGGTTTCTCTGTAGCACTGACTGTACTAGAACACACTCGGTAGATCAGGCTGGCCTCTAACTTTGGGAATCCGTCTGCCTCTGCCTCCTTGAGTGCTGGGATTAAAGGTGTGTGTCAGCAACATCCAGTAAAATTTTCATTTCTAACACAGCTGGACACTATGAACACCAAAGGCAAAGGCAGCTTCAGAAAAGGATGAACCTGAGTACAACTTAATAAAGTTATTTCTGCCCCATCCACAAATACTGACTAACTAGTATGTGCCACAGTCCTGTAACCCCAGCACCAAGGAAACAAGGCAAGAAGTTCATGTTTGCGGCCAACCTGGACTACATACTGAGAACCTACCTCAAAAAGCAAACAACAACAAAAATGGCTGAGTTTGTCCGAGGGACCAACCAGCACAATGTAAGTAAGGAAACTGAAATGGACAAAGGCAGAGCCCACCCTCAATCCTCCAAGTTAGCAGCAAGGGAGAAAACTGGACAAGTGAAACTGCTCCAAACAACACGCAGGCATCACCTAGCTGAGAACCTCTAGAGACTGAATGTGCCTTACATTCACCAGCTAGCTACTTGTTTCCCCCAAATGCTGAACCAAGAGCTTTGACTTGCGGCAAGTCCAATGGCTCAGATGACCCAAGAGCAGAGGCCCATCTCAGGGTCTTAAAGAGTCCCCACTGGGTTGACAGAGGCTTTTCTGGACTGTGCCTTCTCAATGAGTACTTGCCTCAATCCCCACTTTCTGTCCCTGGGTATTTTATGGGATATCTATAGCACTGTAGAGAAGTGTACTGGCTATCTTCCTGTTGTCTCAAAAGTACGTTCTGAACTTTCCAGACAGGAAGAAGAGGAAGTCCCCTTGGTCCTCCAGTGGTCTCTCTTTTTTTAAAAAATATTTATTTATTTATTATGTATACAATATTCTGTCTGTGAGTATGCCTGCAGGCCAGAAGAGGGCACCAGACCCCATTACAGGCGGTTGAGAGCCACCATGTGGTTGCTGGGATTTGAACTCAGGACCTTTGGAAGAACAAGAAATGCTCTTAACCTCTGAGCCATCTCTCCAGCCCCCTCCGGTGGTCTTTGATGACTCAGATTCCACTTTAGCTCAGGGTCCTTCTGCCCTGACAAGCAAGTATTGAGAGCTGGAAGCTGGAAAACAGAGATGGTCTCATTGCCCCTGCACTCAAGAAGCTCCCACTCCTTGACAAGTGGGGAAGATGCCTCTAAAAAATAGCCAGGAAAAGTGTAGAACAGAGTTACAAGGGAGCACAGAGACACACATGAATGAGAAATCCCAAGGGCTGCCGGTACACATGAACAAGAATGACTATAAAACAGTGACTTCTGTTCCCTAACGCTCAAGGGTTACGTTAGGGTGACACATTTCCATAAACAGCATGCACCCATATTAAAACAAGCACATAATACCCCGGATGTCATGATACTCATTACATCTAATACGAAATTAAGAGGAAGCTCAAGAAGAGGCTGACTAGCAAGGGGTAATGGAGGCAAAAAAAAGCTACAGCATCTTGATTTAATGACTGTAACTCCATTCCTGCGCATTTTATGACATATCAACTATTGTTGTTAAAATAAAGAACTATTATTTTAACTATTATTGTTAAAATAAAGAACATTTTAAAGAAAAATAATAGCCTCAATGGTACCTGGACACGGCAGAGAAACAGTTCAATACACAAATGGCAAACTCAAGACCCAAGACTAGATTAAGTCTCCCCAATAACTTTCGTTATTGTTGTTTTCTGAGACAGGGTTTCTCTGTAGTCCTGGCTGTCCTCGAACTCACAGAGATCAGCCTGCCCCTGCCTCCCAAGTGCTGGGATTAAAGGCATGCACCACTACACTGTGGCTTTATTGTTTTATTTTATCAACATACTTACACTAATCGTGTGTGTGTTTGTGTTTTGGGCTAAGAATCAGACTCAGGGCCTCACACAGGCTAGGCAAGTGCTCTAGTAGTAAGCCACACTCCCAAATCAAGATTTTTTTTAATGTATCTATTAACATGAATGCAGGTTTTTATAGTATTATCTACAGGCAGTTGTTAAGACTATCACTTGGGCTTTAAGAATGATTTTTAATTGACAGTGTTAAGTTTCAACCTAAAATAATAAATTTATATAATGGGAATTGTTTCAACCTGTCTCAGGGTCTCACGGGTAATGTAGAAGAACATTAAATGTTTCAAATACAGGAATACTAAATCTAAGAAATGTTCTCTTCAGAATGATAAAATTCCAAGTTGTACTGAAGGGAAGCTGATGTCTTTTCTCCCCAAATCATACCTGCCTTAAATGCATGGCCTTTGAGCTATTTACAATTCAGGCTTGACACAGTATAAAATTACTTTGGCGGAGTATCAGGTCACTTTTAATAAACCTCAGATTTTAACTCTTTCTGTAATTCTCAGTTTTCCTTAACATATGAAAATTCTAATCAATTGAAAAAGATAAAACTTCCAAGGAAATCTGAAAAGACTAATATGGTTTAAATTGAGTTTGACATTAAAACTCCTCTACTTAGAAAACTAGAGACTTTGGGTTTGGGTCCTTTTCTTTTTAAGTGACCTAGTATACATAATTTTTTTCTCTATGTATTTAAGGACACCAAACAGAAAATAATGCTGATATAGGAATAAATTTTCACACTGAGAAATGAGAACAGAATTCTAATTTCATTTACAGTTTTACACTTGGCCCTGCTTATTCTTCTTAATTGGAGTTCAGACGCTATCATTTTTAATAGAAAACATCTACCTAGATTCTATATGTTTAACTCCTGTAGCTAGGAGGAAAGGATCAGACGGAGTTCATGGAACACATTATTTGTGGTGTTAGCCTCATGCACCAAGGGCACAGGAGACACGTGTCCTGGCTGACCAGTTCTGTCTTTCACAGTAGTTGGCCCAAACCTGAAGGGCAGAGAGAACTTTGGAGCATAACACTTACTGCTTCAATGACAATGACAGAATGGAAGAACAAAATATTTTTCATATGCCATCTTCTCCCAAAGATGATCAGGCACAAAATATTGTCAAAATGTCTGTCTTTTTGGTCCTAAACAAAATACTTGCAAAATCAGAAAGAATGGAAAAGATGAGGTGAAACACTCCTGAACCGTTCACCTATGAACCACTGAAAAGGACTGATGCTCCCTATCAAAAAACTAACCATCAAAGGCCGGGCAGTGGTGGCGCACGCCTTTAATCCCAGCACTCGGGAGGCAGAGGCAGGTGGATCTCTGTGAGTTCGAGACCAGCCTGGTCTACAAGAGCTAGTTCCAGGACAGGCTCCAAAAACACAGAGAAACCCTGTCTCGAAAAACCAAAAAAAAAAAAAAAAAAACTAACCATCAAGACATCTAGTACAAACAGAGATGACTCCTGACCAGGGCAGGTTAATCGAGGGGAAGGAGGGGGTTATGTGGCACCACAGGAACCCAGTATACTGACCACGCCTTTGGAAGCAGCAACATAAGATCAATACATCTGCTATTAAATGGATTTCTTTGGAAGAGAGCTTTCATGGAGAATGCATCTATCATTAAAGTAGACAGGCAAATGTCTTTCATGAGATGCTACCTCTTCTACTACCAAAGTAAATACAGTCAAACAATCCCTTACAAACACACTTGGAACACTAGATCCCTAACACCCTGCAAGGACGCTACATGTGTACATTTTTATCCCCACTTCTGCCTACTTCTCTGTAGACTGCAAAGTCTACAGAGATTTTAAAAACTGACCCATTTTTAGGTTAGGTCTGTGTGACATGAAAGACATACATAGTTATTCTATTTTTAGTGAGGGAACAGAAAAAACAGGTTGTCTGGTATCCTGACACAAAAATCTCAGAACACAGGAAAATATTCCACATTGCAAGGAGTCTGAAAGAGCCCAGAGTGGGTTCCCCATGTCCGAGGGAGAGCACAGCAGGGCTACAGGCCACCACAATGAATGTTTGCACAAGCAGCAGGTCTCCTCAACAACTACCCGTGTGAGCACTAAAGGAATGACAGTGCTGTGCAAGCTCTGGAGGAAGCAGTCAGCCTGTAAAAGTCTGACCCACAACTGGGAAAATATCTGAAAGCAGGAAGCTGCAAGGCTTACATACCTCCATATCTGGTCTAAACTTATCTTCAAACACAGCCATTGCTGCCAAGGAGCCAGAACCTGTAAGAAAAGATGCACTTTTAGTGTATTTTACCAGCACTCAGCATCTCCATCTCCAGTTTACCTTGGGTCAGCAAAAGCAGTCAAACATGCCCAGTGTCACATTCAGTTCAGTGTCAGGGCCAAGTCTACAGGCCGTATTCCAGAAAAAGTCACTGTTCTTCCAAGCTGGAGCCACTTACTAGTTAGGGAGCCCTGAAACTGGCCCTCTTGTTACAGGGTTAACTGTGCAGCAGTTGCAGTGAAATACTGATGCTTAAAAATGAGGTCACGGAGAATCTGTATTTTTCCAAGAGGGGAGTGCCCCATAATTCCCTCTATCCTATGCGAGGAAGCCTGTGCTCCACACTTGCCTTGGTGAGCTGCTAGACACAGTGCTAAATACCAAACCTGTTAAGAAGACGTTGTTTTAATGATGTGGTCTTGATAAAGTCACGTTGGCACATAGGCAGGGAGGCAGATACAGCACCAGTAAATGGTAATGGAACTTCGAGCTGAGCTACCAGGTTACCCCAGTTACTACAGTAAAACACTGTATTCCATGGCATTTATTTGGAGCTATTATTTTTAGTTTGTACTTTGAGGACTAACAGCTGAGTAGACAAAATGACAAAGATACAAAAATTTATTACAATAGCAAATGGCTGAAAGGTTATGCTGCACAGTTATTAGCAGAGCAAATTTATCTTTAGCAAGGTTGGATGTAAAGGCATTACAAATAAGCCTGGCCTCTGAGTGGACACAAAGGCAGCTCAGCACTATTTGAAAATGTAAACTTGCTTTGTCCAGAACCCCGAGAAGCTTCAGAAAACCGTCATCTGTCTACACAGGGCTCTGGCATCATTTCAGGGCACTCTACTTTTGGAGAGAGGATACAGTTGTCCACAATTTTTTACTCCAATTAGAAGATTTTTTTGGCATTTATTACTTTTTAACTTGTTTTGCATAACACTATCTATTTAGTGGGGTCACAGAGAAAACCATATTTTCTATTTAAAATGATTTGTGTACATCGCTTGACCACCTCAATGGTTTAGCAAAGGAAAAAGGCAGCGATTAAACAGTTTCAAATGAGGTGTCCTGCTGATTTTATCAAGTCTGCTGAATGTATAATGAAAAAGGAGAAGCTGACAGCAACACTGCACTGAGGAAATACAGACTACCTTATCTGAACCATTTAAGGAGGTCCAATTATAGATCAAATTTAAAGGGTAGAAACAGCAGATTTACAGACACAAATCAATGAACATGGTAATCCCGATGAATATGACAGATACTCCTGTTACAGAATATTGCTGTGGTTGAGGATCATTACCTTCACAGCACCGGATACATCACATCTAAAGCAGTGGGAAACGTCAAGTGTAGACCAGCATTACAGGCAATGACTATTCATTTAGGTTCTGGGAGCAAATGGCAACCCCATTTCCCCCTTTTGCATTTCTTCTCTTTGTGTGTGTAGGGTGTGGGGGACTAAAACAGTCTAAAGGGACATTCACAGCCCGTGGAGAGAAGATGGACATTCAACAGATATAAAACTGGTGTGTTCTAAAGCACTAGCAGATATGCAGGTGCAGGCTCCTGGAGAAATGCGCTCACATCAACCAATGGTTTCATTAGTCCCCAGCTCACCTCAAGGTTCAGGGGTCAAAAGGGAATAAACAAACACACAAACAAATAGCCTCCGTATTTGTGTCAAGGCACAGATAGAAACTCAAATTCTCTGGGTCATACTAGGAAAAACTAAGGCTGGTTTTGTGTAGAAAACAAAGGACAGCTGTCAGGAGGAAACAAGAAAATGGCAAATGAGGGGATCTCTGGAAACAGTTCTCCGAGATGCAAAGCGTTCCCTCAGAGTGGCCAAAGGCAGGTTTGCCTTCCAATGTGTCCAAGATTATCTATCTCGAGGAAGAGCCCAAGGGTAAATGGACTAACAGGCTCAAAATCCACATTTAAAGGGGATACAAAAAGACAGGGCATTTACCCAAGAGCTAACAACTTTGTAGAGAATGGAAATGAGTTATCATTAAAGAAACAAACCAAGTTTAGCTTAAAGGCATTTTTCCTAAAAAACAAAACAAAACAAAACTGGCCACTTTTTCTTGCGAGCCATCCTTTCTTGGCAATTCCACAGTAAGTACTTCTCTATTCTTTCTCCTGGGCATATATTTGCTTCTGTTCAGCTTCATTCAGCATTAAAAAAAAAAAAATAGTTCCCACCCAACCAAACAATTCTTCCTCAATCTGAAGCTGCTTCCTGCTTGGCAGTAACACCACAGACGCAATTTCTCCAAGCAGAAAGGACACACCAGAACCCCCAACTCCTGGTACAAAAAAGGTCTGTCATGTGTTCGGGGGTGGGGGCAGAGGGCGCTCCACAATGCAGAGTTGTAGGTGAAGACAGGAGGACCGTGAACAAGGCCTCTCTGCTTTCCTGTTTACCATCGTCTTCCACACACAGGAGAGACAGTTTCTGGGAAGAACCTCCTAAACTATGCTTCACTCTGCTCCCTCGGATCAATACAAGTGGTTCCAAAATAAGCATAAAAAGAAATTCAACCTCAAGAGAATTCCAACATCATTTGCAAATTAGCTCCTGCTCTCAGTTTACATGAAAGAAGGGATCCGGCGCCCCCTTTGATGAGTCCATAGAAGGGCTAGGAATGGCAGGCTCCCTGTCGACAGGTTTGACTATAGTCAAATATGCTGCACAGAAAGTATGGGTAAGAATTCACACAGGACTGCAACTGTCAAAGCCACAAGAGGGCAGAATAAAATTATCAGAGAACTTCAAGGCAATGCAATGAGAGCTGCCATTAAAAAAGACTCAATAGGAAGAGTGTCGCTAACGTTTATTCAAGCTCCCAGATCTTGGTCTGAGCCCAAAACAAGATACAACAAATCATCAGACAAATGCCAGACAGGTCCAGCCACCACGTGACCTACAAAATGTTCAAACACTGCATCTCACTTTTCCTATACACCATTAATGGACACCTGGAGCCGCCCACTGCTTCAGCATCTAGCCACCTAGCCAGGCAATACCATACACAAAGCCAGGGCAAATTCTTTTGAAAGACCATTTATTCTATTTTTTTATTTTAAAAACATGGACACCTCTGAGTTTCGAACCATCTGGTTTCCTGTAAGGAAGAAATGTACACAAAGGCAGAGAACAGCTTGCCAGCACAGGAGCCTGTGCTTCACATGCAGCATGTCCAGTTAAGAAATGAGGAAGGAAGGAAATGTATGCCCTGGCAAAGCTGAAGCATGCACAGGCAGTCCCATATGGGCAGATTCATGGTCTAAGTCGATGAGGACAACTGACCAGGTCTCTTCCTCAAGAGGGCACCAGATCTCATTACAGATGGTTGTGAGCTACCATGTGGTTGCTGGAAATTGAACTCAGGACTTTTGGAAGAGCAGCCAGTGTTCTTAATGGATGAGCCATCTCTCCAACCCTGTCCGGTTAAGAAACTGGACACTAGTGACACCTACTTTCCACAAATGGAGGCTGAACTCTGTGAACACAAGATGTACAGCCAGTGCTCCATAAGCTCTCACTCCAGCAGGAAGGACAGCACATAGAAAGAAAAGGAAGCAAACAGGGCCCAGTGGTGAGCACCAATGTGCCACATGTAATGAATGTCCTATGTCATTTAGTTTTCCCTATAGCAACTCACTGCAATGGTAACCATCTCACCCAAGATTATAGGCCCAACATGCACAGAAGCAGAATTCCATCTCAGCTGACCTTATACTGCCCTCTCACACAGAAAGATCATTTACATACGACAATTGTGAAAGGGTACAAAGACTAGTCATGGCCAGGCTTGCTACCCGTTTTTTCCCCAATGCACATACTTCACACTCTACTTTCAGTTTCCAAAGGCCCATGCTAATTTCAGCCTTCTCACCTTGGTAAGGGGCAGTGGCTGGGACCCCTGACAGTCTACCACACTCCTAATCACCTTCAAATCCCAAGAGTCCCCCCTCACTACCACCCAGCCCACAAGAGCCTACCACTTTCCTCTGAGACCTGTCCTCCCTTTCCTAGCTGCAGCCCCACACCAAGCACCAAACAAATCCATGTTGGATTACACTGTGCTGAACAGAGAATGCAACTGGCCAGGAGTCAGGGAAACTGAACAAGTCCTAAAGAGTGATGATAGCACCTAGCATCTTACAAAGTATAAAAGAGTATTTACTGCCTGGTGCCTTATTCACCACACTAGGATGAATAAAAGGTAAACAGATATAACCCAAGTTCAATTTTCAAAAAGATGACTTAAAGCAACAAAACTGCATCCAATTTATTATCTCCTATCCTAGTGAGACCAAGTATCCCACCACCACAGGAGTGGGTTACCCTTCCTGGGTTTCTGTATCCTACTAGCAAAGCTCTCCATCTCCTCGTGAGTTTCCATGTAACTAACTGCTCCTTAGCAACCTCCACAAGTCTGTCCTTTTTCAGCCCACCCATAGTTACTGAGTAGCCACTGTTGCTTCCCAAACAAAGCTCTCTAAAACAGTAAGAAAAAAAGAGGGAACAATTTGGTAACTAGCATTTAGAGATGACTTGCCTGAAATGCCTGCATACTCATATCTGCCTTACCTCCCAGGTCACTGTCCTCCTGCAAGTCCAATCCTTACCAATTCAGCCTCTCTTGATACCCAACACAGAGAAAATCTACATCTCAGGGTGCTGGCACTAGCAGGGCCAGAAACTGTGCTCTGTGAACACTCAATCCATGGCAGCCACTACCCTGGCTTCCCTAGCAAGATGCTCACTAAAGAACTGACTCCCTGCAAAGTCCTGGAAAGAGGGTGTGGTCTACTCCATCACTGTCCACCACAGTTCTCTTTGAAACTGGTGGGACAACTACTGTTGACCTGCAGAAGGAGCTCATGTCGAGGTCACATTTCCACCCAAGACTGTATTTTATTTAAATTTACTTATATGTGCATTGGTCTTTTGCCGCAGGTATATTTGTAAGGGTGTAAGATCCTGGAGTTACAGGCAGTTGTGGACTGCCATGTGGGTGCTTGGAGTTGTACACAAGTCTCCTGAATCCTCTGGAAGAGCAACCAGTGCTCTTAACCACAGAACCATCTCTCCAGCCCCTCCACCCAAGATTTTAAATGAAATATCTGTTCCTGTATGTTATCAGGTCACTAACTTTAAAAAAAAAAAAAAATGTTAGGGGCCGGGCGGTAGTAGCACATGCTTTTAGTCCCAGCACTTGGAAAGCAGAGGCAGGCGGATCTCTGTGAGTTTGAGGCCAGCCTGGTCTACAAGAGCTAGTTCCAGAACAGGCTCCAAAGTTACAGAGAAACCCTGTCTCGAAAAATAAACACAAACACACACACACACACAAATAAATAAATAAGTTGTAATGTAAAATACAAATGCTGAAACTCAGAAAAATGTGTAAAATGCAAAATATTAACAACTGAAAGGCTCAAACAAAAACAACATCATTTCTAACAAAGATACAGTAGTATATAAGCTGAAAAAACAGATACGTGGTCAGAAACACAACTTCATTAGTAGTCAAATAAAATAAAGCAGCCACTGTCTGCCTTTTAAATTAACAAAGATTAAGAAGAGTAACAACCGGTGCTGACAAAGATGTGATAAAACTGGCACAGTAGTCCACTGGAAGAGGCAAAAGGGGACAGAATTTTTCTTTCCGGAATTTGAAAAGATAACTGGAAACCAGAAGCTATGCATATCCAGCATATCCACCCAAACCCCACTCCACCCACTCCCATCCCACCCCGCAGGGAGTTGTTCTAAGGAACAAAGTTGCATACAGAGGGTACATTGTTTAGAGCAAGAAACAGCAGCAATAAAACAAAAACCTAGAGATATCTAAAGGTCTAATAAGCAAGAGATGGGAGAAATAAATATTGAAGTATTATATGCACAAATCAAATATGTCAAAGCAGAAGTACTTTCATTTCCAGTACCAACGGTCCATAAGAGAACCTTCAGTGGGAAAGAGCATCTTCTAAAACAGTCTGGGTAGACATGCTTGCTTAACACAAATGACACAAGGCTGCAAGCATATGAATCCAAACAGAAGCCTAATTCTCAAAGACTAGTTTTAGTCTGTTTTCTTGTATTTAAAATTTTCTCTTCATTTTTGCAAGTATTACTTGCAATTTATAAGGTATAAACTTACGGAAAATCCAACACTGTGAAAGGATGAACAAAAAACCAGCAAACCTTGCTATCATCACATCTTTCTATCTGACAGCACATGCCTGAAGGTCAATCCATGATAAATCAAGAGGACCAAGGAAGAGCAGCAGTCAGTCACCACAAACACACCGTGTCCCTCTTTACCTAGTAGAGCACACCAGCACTTACATAGAAGCAGACTCTGGCAAACAACTGCAAGACACACAATCCTACGAATTTCAAGGCACAGAGATCCGCTAGTTCTGTAACTCTTCAGACATGGCACATCATACCGGTCCCACTTTTTAAACAGGGAGGTTGGCACAATGCATGGCTTATGACCAGCAGCACATCAAGAATTCTGAAGCTGAGCCAGGAATGGTGGCACACGCCTTTAATCCCAGCATTTGAGAGGCAGAGGCAAGTGTATCACTGTGAGTTCAAGACCAATTTGGTCTATAAAGTGTGTTCCAAGGCAGCTAGCTAGGGCTGTTACAAAGACACCCTGCCTCTGCTTAATTAATTAATTAATTTAAATTTTAAAAAAAAGCAAAAAATGTCAAAAATCTGCTTTTTGTGGAGTTTTGGTTTGTTTGCAATAGTCTTCCTACATAGTTTAGACTGGCGAAGGAAAGTTATCCTCCTGCCTGAGCATCATTGTCATCCCCTCCATCTCCACATCTACTTTTCTTTTTCTTTGGTTTGTATCTGTGGTACTAGAGATGAGACCCAGGGCCTCACACATGTCAGGCAACAATGATGCTCCGAGCTACACTGTTCACCCAAAAGCCAGAGGGTTCTCTCCCTTCCACCACCTGTCTCTGACGCAAGAAAGCCAAGCACCAAGGTCAAGATTATCAAGACAGTCTAGAAAAGGCTGTTTTCTTCATTTACCACTTCTACCAAAAAATCAGGCTAGCAGGTTTTTCCTTTCTGGTTGATTTCATACTAATTACCACACATCTGAATATAATCTGCATTACTTTTACCTAAAAATTAAAAGAAATTTGAATTTTTGTTAACGTCTTAAATGATTAAAAGTGTTGTTAGTGTCTAGCAGTGACACTTGGGTATCTGTTCTAGGAGTATTTATATTACATAACCACATTTTTTTTCAAAAAGCAAAATTAGTCTTCATTTTTTGAAACCTCGGAAGGCACTTTACCAGCATTAGTACAGACTGAATAGCTTTATCCAGAATGACTGGGACCAAAAATAATTTGAATTTCGGATTTGAAGAAATATGCACACATATAATTATAATGAAATATCTTGGGATGGGACCCAAATCTAAACATGAAATCATCTGCTTCATATGCAACCTATACACATAGCCTGAAGGTAATTTTATGCAATATGTAAGGGGATCTCAGTTCCGGCTGCAATCTGTCACATGAGGTCCAGTGTGACAGTGTCTACCTGCAGTTATAATACCCAGTTTCACACTTCAGAGGTGGGATGTTCAACCTATAGCTCAGCCTGAACCTGTTTTTCTGCAAGAACTCAGAACAAAATCTGAGATGTCCTGTGAAAATTCACAGCCTCTTACTTGCTCTGTATATTTTAAATGCCTGCATTAACACGGACTGTGTACAGGTTTGGTTTGGAGGTTTGTAGCATATTCTTTCCATATATCAGTGTTTAAATACTAAATCAAACACAGTGATTCTGTAGTCATCATTACTAGACAGCTGAAACTGAATTGATTCTCCTGCCTAAACTCGAAGAAGTGGGGCAGGTGGGAATCTGCCCTGAAGTCACGTGCTGGGGACAGTTCTCCATGTTACAGACTATAACTGACATCCCACGTGTTCCAAGTAGCTTTCCAACAGCAGAGCAGCTGGCAAGAAGACTGAAGATTTAAACCTTGGTCTGGGAGCTAGGAAGCCCGGCACTACTCAGAAGCAATCCGGGACACACAAGTCATCCAAGTTCTGAAACACACAGCTACCCAGTAGGCCATGTTTCTGGACATACTGGTTTCTCTGGGCACATCAGACTGGGCACCACAAAATGCTACTGCCTCAAAAACTAGGGTATCCAGTACAGCAGCTGCCCTAGCTTCCTTTCCCCACAGTCAGGATGACAACATCTTCAATGGCCCTTGCGGACTGAACAAGACACCGTGTGCAAAGCTGAATGCTGGGGCATAATAAGAGCTCAATGAAAGTTACTTGTCATAACGACTCTGGGACAGCTCCTTGTCCTCTAGCAGTGACTTGATACACTCATTCTCAACAGGTCCCTGAGCAGCAGCTTTAATGAGAACCAAGATGTTCAAAATTTCTTTTCTCAATGTCGAGAAGTTCTGAGAGGTAGCAGGAAATGGATTCCCACTGCTTTCCCCCAAATCAATTTTACCAGAGCTTCACAGGAAAAAAGGCTGCCCCTGCTAAGGAGCAGTACGTTTTAAGCACCCTAGGACCTGCTTGCAACGTGGTCTGCCAAGGTGGAAGATGTATGCAGCGATAAAGGAGTCACCATTGAACTTTCTAATCCATCAGTGTCAGCTCTCCCTGACAGAGCACTTACTCACACTTGCTCATTGTTAGTCAACTGGCCACTCTTCCTGGGGAAAATCTGGTACTTTCCACAGACCTATGGATGGAGGTCATTTTTCACTCCATTTCTGTCTACAAGGCCTTGTCTCCTGGTACTGGTGCTTGCACTGAAGGCCAACAATGCCAGTGTGTGAAAAGCTGATTTATGAATATGAAGCAATGCTGGTGCCAAGGGACTGTGCTCAGCCACTAGAGAGCAGTGGAGTACCTCTCTGGGCTCAGAAAGACTAAGCCGCAGACTTGAAAAGGTTTAATTGTATGCATGCATTTCATTAGAAGCCTTGGCCAAAAGCTTTGGAGGCAGGCAGCAGGGCAAGCAATCAGACAATCTTGCACGGCTTGCTGAAATCCAGATTTGTCCTTTGTCAGCATAAACAGTTTAATTTGATGTTTTCACTCCTGAGTAAGCACTGAGTATTACAGCTAAACCCTCTTGAGGGGAAGAATGCCTCCTTTTCATCAACAAATATACTTCAATGTCAGGGTCTACTTTTAATTCCCAATAAATTGTTGGAAATATACTCCCAGTTAATATGCTGGGAATATATATGTTCTTAATCATCCAACATTTTTAACTCAAAAACTAGAATTTCAAACAATGCATATCCTACTCTGCATGTGTACTTGTGAGTAAATATGTAAAACACCACTTGAAGGAAATGGGATTTTCCTCATAATTGCAACTGTAAAGTCTCATAGACCTGACA
The DNA here is from genome assembly GCF_000317375.1 of Microtus ochrogaster. Lineage (NCBI taxonomy): Eukaryota > Metazoa > Chordata > Mammalia > Rodentia > Cricetidae > Microtus > Microtus ochrogaster. Next base: position 38,998,847 of record NC_022011.1, read on the forward strand.
GGTTATCAACAATCCTAAATGCCTGAAAACTCAGGGCATCTAGACTTAAAATGTAGAAGGTTTTCTTATTAATGTATTTTAGTGACATGGCAAAAGGTATGGAGAGAAATGGTGTCTTAAAACTCCAGGCTTATTTGGGTTAAGATGGAGGGTGAAAACCACCTACACATATGCTTGTCCTCCTGGTCACCCACATGCAGGCACCAGACAGGAGGTCTGAGGCTTGGATCTGAGGACACCATCAGCCACTGCACCTGCCTGCCACAGGAGAGGGAAGCACCTCTGTGCTCCATTGCAGAACCACTTCCTGTACTGCGGGTTAAGCCTGCTTTGCAAGTCTTTCCCAAGCTGTCAAGTCCCTCAGAACCGTCATAAAAAAAAGGGAGAGATTTTAGTGATTTATACGGCATCCCTGATTTTAATCATAAAACATGGCACAAACAAGAAATCCCACTTACTGAAAAAAATGGACAGTTAATTCATCTGTATCTTCTTTTCAGTCATGGAAAAATCTACATTTAGAAGTGAAGAAACCTGCTCGAAGCTACACAGCTAGCAATGGAAGAATGGGGACGGACCCTAGCGCTAGAAACAGCACCGTTCTCATTCTATGAACTACCCAGAAAAGCAAAGTGGCCTTCCACTTAATCCAACCTAAAATCAGAAAATAAAAGACAGCAAGTGCTAGGTTATGAGTTCAAAGGCACTTTGGTTTTAGCTGGTCCAATTCTGAGGCAAGTGCAGGGAGAGAGGAATTAGTTAACCTCAATCTCTCTGAAGTGGGATTTAAAGCAAAGAATGTAAGACTGACACTTCCTTTAACTGATCTAAAGTACTCCTGGCAAGGGCTTTTATTTGGTTGGGGATAGAGTGAGTACTGAACTTTCAAAGTCAATTTTATGGGAAAATGTCAGAGCTAAAAAAATGAAGAAAATATTAATTCAATACCTTCAGTATTTTACTGACACCAAGAACAAAGTCTACTCTGGTCAGAAAAAAGCTAGCTGTATTACATTCTGTTCCAGGTAACATCACAATTTTACAAGGAGAGGTTTCTCCTCTCTACCTAAGGGCACCATCTATTGGCTTGGTACCACCTTTGCAGCAACCAGGAAGCCAGACAGAGAATTCAACTTCCAAGTGCTTTCAGCTCCCAGCTGTTTTCTTTTTGGCACTCTACAGCTATAGAAATCTTAAGATTCAAAATCCATGTGTTACACATTTTAAATCTTCTAAAATGGACCTTACGTGTACTAATCAAAGCAGGGAAAGGTGCCAGAGAAATCTGAGCACACAGAACTGCATAGAAAATGACTGCAACCCTTCACAAGCGTTTACTATGTGCTTCCCAGCAAGTGTTTTCACTCAGGGCATCCACTGCACCTTCAAACCCTTCTCAAGGGGACAGGACCTTTAGCCATTCTTTGCATAGCTCAGTCAGGCCTAGAGCTCTCAATGTAGCCATACTAAAATCTTCCTACCTCAGCTTTCATATTACTGGGATTAAAAGCATACATTGCCACATTCAGCGTCTAGCCACCATTTTACAGCAGAAATCAAGATAAATCATAGATAGCCAAGAAAGTTAAAGCTACACTGACTCTAAAGATGAGCTCTTTTCACAGTACCTCAAAAAATGGCACCAAGGGCAGAGCAGCACATGCAGTGCACAGTGACCGTGTGTTCACAGACATAACATCTCAGGTAACTGCACAGTGACAGTGTGTTCACAGACATAACATCTCAGGTAACTGCACAGTGACTGTGTGTTCACAGACATATCAGCACATTAGAAGGAGACGATTTGTAGTTGTGGCTCTCAGCTCCCAAAATTAAAAGGCAAGCTTGATTTGCAGACTTGCCAAAAATAAAGACACTACCATCACCAAAATCACACCAGCTTCATTTTTAAAATAACAGATCTCAGGTTCCAAGAGGTTAGGTCCAAGCAAAGCTAGGCCTAAAGCCAAAATTTCCACAGCTTCTTCCAAAGCTCTAACTTAAACCTCAGTACTTCCTGAACAGTCCTCTCGGGGCCACTGCTGTCTCACAAAGCTTCCAAGAAATCAAGTTTCCTGGACCAGCACAGATCTTTCCTGGCCTCTGATTCACAGGATGCAGGGCACAAAAAGAAATCTATAGTGATATACAGAACTTCTAGAACTCCCAAAGCAGCAAAAAGACCCCCAGCAACACTTCAGTGACGACGTCCATAGACCAGTCTTCAAGAAGTATCCACAAAAGCCGAAGAACTGAATACAGCTAAATCCATAGCTGACTGAGGAACTGAAAGTGAATATGAAACGTTTCCCATCCTGAAGCACGTTGATTTGATCCACTACAGGAAATCTTCCCAAATTAAGCCACGTGGAGATAGCAAGTCTGCACAACAGAAGTGGCAGCACTCATCCGTCCTTGCAGAGCTGGGGAGGCTGGGCAGGGAGGGAATCAGGAGTTTTGAGGTCAGCCTGGGTATATAGCAAGCCTCAAGAAGGGGGGGAGGGGGAGATATCCACACAAAGAGTGTACTTTAGTGTAAAATATAGAAAAAGTGATCCTCAACTTCTCTTGTACAGCAGGCTCGCCTTGAACTCATTGAGATCCACCTGCCTCTGTCTCCCAAATGCTAGGATTAAGGGTCTGCACCACCACCACCCAGCTAATTCTCAGCTTCTCTATATGTGGTGGTTTGAGTAAAAATGGACTCATGTATTTAAATGCTTAGTCATCAGGGAGTAGTACTATTAGAAAAGAATTAGCAGGTGTGGCCTTGTTAGAGGAAGAGCGTACTAAGGGTGGGCTTTGAACTTCCAAAAACTCATGCCAAGCCCAGGCTCTCTTTTTCTCCTCTGTTTGCAGATCAGGATATTGCTCTCAGATACTTCTCCAGCACCATACCTGCATGCCACCATGCTCCCTGACAGGATGATAATGGACTACTCTTCTGAAACCATAAGCAAGCTCCTAGTTAAATGTTTTCTCTCGTAAAAGCTGCCTTGGTCATGGTGTCTCTTCACAGCAATCCAATAGTGACCAAGGCACTGTTCATGTTCCAGCTTAATTTCAAGATTCATCTGTCTCTAAGACAGGACACTGGTTTGTTTCTGCCTCTCTGCCCCCAACTTCTTAACTGCTCAGGGCCCCTGTAAACTAGGGCTTAGGAGGGATATTCCAGTAATTAGGAAATTGTGTACTCAGTTTATCTGGGGATAGACTTTTCCTCAATGGCCCTTGTAGTGACCCTGCATCTTCCCTAATGATGCATACCAATATTTATTCCTTACCTAAATTGTCCAAGGGCCTCATTTCCAGGAATGTCATGCTTGAAATGTATTCATGTTAATTCTCTATGTGGATAAGCAGGCAAAATAAAAATTTTATATACCACACCAATGCTGCTACAAGGAACACTGCCAACCTAACAAAAAGACGTCCCCAAGCTTCTCCTGACATGACTTCAATCTGCCTAATAAAGGAAAGCTGGCAAGTCCACGGAATAATCTAATTAATCTGAGAATTAAGAGCCTGTATTTTGTCTATCTAAGAAAAAATTGACTGAAACATTCTCTCTTTCTTAATTTAAAAAAAAAGCCAGAAACTCTTGTCCAGCTTCCACAAATCACACTGGCAATCTCTTCCAAATTAGTTTCCTAAAAATGACATAGTATATGACTTTAGCGTTCCCTCTTCTAGTTTATGCACTTCCTTGCTAGGTGTCAAGAACCCACTGGGAGCCTCCCTCTCTACATCGTTGGGTAGAGCACAATCTGGTGAAGCATCCCCCACAGCTGTGCTGCTGTGGGGTCTGAATGCTGCTGTCACTGCAGTCAACATGCTCTAGAGCAGAACCAGACCACAGGGTGGGTCAATGCATTCTTCCCTCCCAGGAAAACCAGTAAGACCAGCATGCGGCAGATCACCTATGCTAGTGGGCCAAATGAGAAAGACAGGATGGGTGACATCTATTCAACATAGAAATAGACTTCAGGCACCTGGCTGGTTGCCCACACTACCCTGCGGCAAACTTTAGGTACACCTTTTTAGAAGTTGGGACTATTGGTGCTTACTGTCAAATCACCAAAAAACCAAACCAAACCAAACACACCTTATTAGAAAGTTTAGCTTCTACTTCTCATAATAAAGTCAGTAAAAAAAAAAAACAGAGTTTAGGTGAAGTATTCATTTTCTCACTCAAGCTTTGCTAGTAGAAGCCTGAAACTTCCCCCAGGATGTTCACAACCCAGGAAAACATGGAACTATCTGGCTTGAGGATGGCCCTCCACTTGCTTCTTCATCGGAGGTTTGGGCCGTTGTTCATCCAAAATAATGAGCATGAATGAAAACAAAACCCATCAAATCCTGCCAATTCTGGAGCTCTCCCTCAATCTAGCTCCCCACTCTCAACAGGACAGAAAGAGGAGGAAAGGGAATCAGCAGAATGAAGACACAAACCAAACCACCATACCAAACCATCATACCACCAATGTTGTACTAGAATTTACTTGAGGAAAGCCAAAAGTTCAAATCCTGCTTTGCAACTTACCAGCCAAGAATAACAGCTTTGGGTTTCTCATCAATAAAATAGCAACAACAGAATCAGTTGGATGGAATTAACAGGTGATAATGTGGCAGCACCCAGTAGACTGTACATAAAGACACTATATAAATATGCTTTACTTTTAATAAATTTAAAATAATACTAGATTCAATAATAAAAAAAGGACCAGCCACATGAACAATGCTTTCTGCTAATTTCTTACAGCCAAATTGGAGCCACACACACAGAACAGAATCAACACTAACTCTATTCCAAAACTGAAAACCAACAGTCCACAGTAGACAGCAGCTAAGGTTACTAAGTAAGTTCACTGGCACAAACAAGTTACAAAGCAAGATTCTGGCAGACTCTTAGGACACGATTCCACTCTCAGAAAGCACAGAGTTTTGAAGAAACAAAAAGGTTAGACAAGGCCAGGAGGAACAGAGTTTGGCTAAGGTCTGAATCCTAAAATCAGGACATGCCACTATTCCTAGGGCTATTGGAGAGAATGGCTTCAGGCTGGACTCAGGTAACAGGGAAGATGTTTCAGACTGCATGCAAAACCACTCCTGCAGAAGCAGCCTGGAGGTAGCAGTGAAAACATTCAGGTGAGAACAAGGGGTTGCCACAGACTATACACAGAAAAGCAGCAAGAAACGAGACTAGAAAGGCTGCCCAGGTAGAAGAGTTACTGCCACATCGCAGCTACCAGCAGTTCAGCGCCATGGAAGAAGACAGCAAAGAACCAACATCAAAAATGCAGGGTCTGGCCCGTGGTTCGGCAAGCTACTGAGTACTCTCCACATCCCTCTTGCCGCTGGGCCTGTCCACAGCTGTCACATGCCTGGTCAAAACACAATCTACCTCCACTTCCAAGCCTCTTTCGTATCAATGCTCCCTTTGATGCCAGACTGACGTCTCACAGCAAATCTAATCATACTGGATAGATTAGGTAGGATTGCCTGAGGTTAGGAACCTCCAGGACAAAACCAAAACATCTTGTCTAGCGTCACCTCTGGCCCATCCTCGCAATATTCACGCATCTTAGACCTTCCTATTTCGCTTCTACTGGGCCCCTAGACAGAATCTCCCCCACTCCCCAGCACTGCTCCTGCCTCACCTCCAGAGCTTGGGAAGCACAGGACCAAGGAGGACTGCGGGTAGAGTAAGGCAGCAAACTTCTTCCTGGGTTTTTCCCCTTATCAAACTGGCAAAAAAAATCCAGTGTCAGGAAGGCTGCTCCAGAAAGATATCTTTGTGTTCTCTTGATGGGAGGGTAAATTAGTGCCATCTTTGTGGAAGGCAATTTGGCAGTAGCTCTTGAAAGGTAAAACGCCCTGTACCGTTTACCATCTGTCACTTCTGGGGACTGCCTGCCCAGCAGCTGTACTTTCTTCCTAGGTCTGAACAAGTTCACCCTCACATAAACAGGCTGAGCTGCAACCTCAGAGCACCTACCCTTTCCCACACAGTTCTCTGGCAGTGCAAGGACTGCAGCTTCAGCTCAGAGCCTGTCCAGCTACCGCTGCGGAGCCTCTACAGACCTGCCACAGTCCATTCTCAAATGGGTTCGTTTGTTTTGTTTTTTGGCACTGTTCTTGGCCCCAAACCCAATTTTTGTCCTCCCAGGTAGGCTAGAAACCACCTGCTATTAAAACAAAATAGCTCTTTTACTGACATCATGCAATATTTCTATTGCTTATAAAAGAATTCATGAACATATTCTAATCTAGAAATTTAACACTAAGAATGTAGTAAAATCAAGTATGCATTCACAGAAACCAATCGATACACTAGTAAAACTCTGAAAAGCAAAGCATTCATTGCTAAGAGAATGATCAGAAAATCATGGTACAGCCATATAAAGCAATCAATCAGAGCAACTACAGAAATAATGTTCTCCTTATTATTTAGACCCACAGAGAAACAAAACCCTTAAAACCAATTTATAGAGGGGCTGGAGATGTAGCTCAGTGACAAAGCATTTTGCTCATGCACAAGACCTAGGTTTGATCTCCAATACCACAAAAAATAAAACATGACAAATCAGTGGGAGAGGATTATGGGAGACAGCATTTTGTTTTTTAAAAAAATTATTTTTAGATTTAATGATTTATATGTATGAGCGTCATAAACATACACATATACATATGTGCAGAAGTGCTAGCTCCCCTAGGACTTGAGTTATAGATGGTTGTGAACTGTGATGTGGGTGTTAGGAGTTGAACCTGGTTCCTCTGCAAGAGCAGCCTGTGGTGGTAACCAGTGAGCCAACTCTCTAGCTCCCATCTATTCTTTAAAAAGACAACTATACAAGCTAAGAAGTAAGTCATAGAGAAGAATAAATGAAGATGTACTATGGTGATATTTTGTTTGTGCTTTAACAAATAAAGCTTGCCTGAAGATCAGAGTGCAGAACTAGCCACACAGAGGCCAGGCAGTGGTGGCATACACCATTAATCTCAGCATTTTGCAGACAGAGGCAGGCGATCTCTGTGAGTTCAAGGCCAGCCTGGGCTACACAAGATAGAATCAGTCTAAAAGAGAAACAGAGCTCATACCTTTGATAGCAGCACTTGGGATCACAGCCTTTAATCCCAGCACTCAGGAGGTGGAGACAAGAGTGATAGATATGGCTGAGTAGAGAGAAGAATATAAGGCAGGAGGAGACAGGCGCTCAGAGAATTCAGTCTGGGGTTTCAGTCTGAGGATTCGTAGGGACCGGATAGCCCCTTTAGTCTGAGGATTCAGCAGAGGTAAGTCATAGAAAAGAATAGATTAAATCTACAGTGATATTTTGTAGAGGTAAGAACTAGTGGCTGGATGCTTTGCTGTTTCTCTGATCTTTCAGCATTAACCCCTATATTATGGGTTTTTATTAATAAGACCAATTAGAATTAACACACAATATACCATGACATATCTTGAGGATAAGGAAACAACACCTAAATAACAGTGACAGGCCTTGAGGAGGGTATAAGGTAGACTTATCTTCAGGTCTCAAGTCACAGCTCTTGTCATGAACATACTACTCGCACCAGACAGTGTTTCAGTGTCACCTGCTCAGAAAGAACTCCCCAAATACCACACTCTTTCCTATTACTGTTACTGTCTCTCACCTTGGGTACTTACACCATGGGGTTTCTTAGAGTTGAGTTGCATGTACTCACCTGCTTAATGCCATTCTTTTTTTTTTAACCTAAGAGAAAGTTGTTTTATTAAGAGCAAAACCAGTTGTCCAGACAAGGAATTCTGCTTGAGACTAGAGTATGATTCCAGCACATTTTCAGACTGTCAACCTGCTCTACAGATTTTGTTTGACTTGTTAGTTTCAACAATTAAAAGAACCAATTCCTTAATATCCATCTATCCACCCACCCACCCACCCAACCCAACCCATACACCAACCAATTAGCCCATCTACCCATTGATTGATTGAGAAATGCATCCATTTATCATGTTAGTTTTGTTTTTCTGGAGAACCCTGACTAATTTAAGTGTTAACATATTTGAGAAGAGCTCATCCTAATGTTATTCTTATATTTCAGGATATTGTCTGAACACTTTATATGCATTCTCATTTAATTATCATAATCGTCACTTAATGCCATTCTTAGCCACAGGGCAACAAATAAGCTTGGAGGTGGCACTGTGCTGAGCACTATGTCCCTAGCCCCAAACACAATGCCTAACACTAGTGCTGTCAAGTGAGTATCTGACAAATGACTGTAAGGACCTTGGTCTCCTTTTTAAGACTCAGCCAAACCTCCTCTGCTTTACCAGTTCAGTTCAGAAGCGACCCTTTCTCGCAGGCTTCCACTGTCTTCGCTGACACCTATTATCTGCTTCTCTGTAAAGACTATGCCTATCCTGAGGGCAAAGACCCTCCCTCTCACACATCTCACTCAAAAATCGTTGTGGAACTGGCCAGGAGTGCTGGCACACACCTTTAATTCCAACTCTTGGGAGACTGAGGCCAGCACTTCTATGTGAGTTGAGGCCAGCCTAATCTACATAGCAAGCTATCAGGCAACTGGGCTACATAAAAACCCTACCTTAAAAATAAAATAAAAATCTAAGCAAACAAACAGTTGAGGAACAAATGGGTAAGTGAGCAAACTGTCATATTCAACAATTTACTTGCATATTAAATCAGATGTTAAGTCTTAATTCAGTCCTTTAGGAGAGCAAAAGCAGACAGTGTAGAATAAGTAGGCTAAAGTAGAACTATCTTACAAGCTAGGCATGGTGGTAAACTCCTTTAATCTCAGCACTCGGGAGGCAGAGGCAGGAAGATGGATCTCTGTGAAGTCAAAGCTAGCCTCATCCTCAAAACAAGTTTCAGGACAACAGGATTACAGAGAATTTGTCTCAAAGTGACAAAAGAGAGAGAAGAAATATTCTACAAACTCAGTTATGGACCTGTTGTCCTGAACTCAACCAGGTTCAGAGCAGCATAAAACTGTGGCAGGCCACAAGCAAAATGGACACTTGACTGCTTACTTCAAATGACGTTTTCTAAAGTCAACACGGAAGACAAATCATTACAGTTCAAAAGCAAGAGAAAAATTCCATTTCCCATTTAGAAAATGCTTGGTATCTGGCTGGGCGGCAGTGGCGTGTGCCTTAAATCCCAGAACTCTGTTCTGAGGCAGAGATACATGGATCTCTATGATTTCAGGGCCAGCCTGGTATTCAGAGAGAGTTCTAGGACAGGCTCCAAAGCTACACAGAGAAACCCTGTCTCGAAAAAATAAAAACAAAACCAAAAAGACAAAAAAACAAAAACAAACAAACAAAAAAAAAACCAAACCAAACAAACAAACAAAAAAACACATATACTGCCGGGCAGTGGTGGTTCATGAGTTTAGTTCTAGTAATTAGGAGGCAGAGGCTGGTGGCTCTGAGTGGAAGGCCTGTTGTACACAGTGAGTTCCAGAACAGTCAGGGCTAGGTAGAGACCCTGTCTCAAGCCCCCCAACCCACTTTAAGAGAAAGGGAATGACGCTGGGTCTGATGGCACAGTTCTAATACTCCTAGCTACTCAAAATGCTGAGGCAGAAGGATCACAAGTTCAAGGCCAGTCTAGGCTATAAAGCCAGAATGAGCAACTTAGTAAGATAAGATGGCATCTCAAAATTTGAAGAGAACTGAGGCTTGGTACTTAACTCAGTGATAAAGCACTTGCTAAACACATTCAATCTCAGGAACCACCAACAAATAAAATCCTCACTTTACTACCACTTCACGGAATTAAAGGGAGAGAAATAAAAACACTTTGGTGCAAAAAAAATTCTTAAATAAATCAATTTAGAACAACTTTTAAATTATAATATCTTCATTTAAGAGAATTACTATTGTAGAATATTAGTTAAAATATTATATTAATGCTGTTGAACATTTATTTAATGATGCAAAAATGTGTTGCATTTGTTTAACTCTGTGAAACAGTGTTACTTTGCCCATCTAAAACACCTGATTGGTCTAATAAACAGCTGAATGGCCAATTGCAAGGCAGGAGCAAGGATAGGTGCTGGCCTGGCAGGCAGTATAAACGGGTAGAAATCTGGGAAGAGAAGAGATCTAGGAGCAAGAGAAGGAGAACGACTCGAGGGACCAGCCACCCAGCTACACAGCAGGCCACAGAATAAGAAGTAAAGAAAGTTATATAGGATAAAGATAAAAGCCCAGAGGCAAAAGGTAGGCAGGATAATTAAGTTAAGAATAGCTAGCTAGAAACAAGCCAAGCTAAGGCTGGGCATTCATAAAAAAAGAATAAACCTGTGTGTGTATGTGTGTGTGTGAGAAAGAGAGAGAGAGAGAAAGAGAGAGAGAAAGAGAGAGAGAAAGAGATTGATTTGGGAGCTGGGTGGTGTCCCCCTCCAAAAGAGCAAAGAGTAAAAAAATTAAAAAACAGTCAACAATACATCACAAAGACCCAACCCACCCATGTATACAAACATGGTTGTGCATACCCTACTATTCTAGGCCTTGGTAGGTGAAGACAGGAGGATCAGGAGTTTAAGCCCATAAGAATTTGAAATCTTATCTGAAACAAACAAAAACAGTAATCACAAAGATCCACCCAAGTGGTAAGGTTCCCCAGCAAGGAGGGAAGTACATCTACTACAAAGCACCTTTTAGAGGGCTAGCCAACACAACGGAATAGCAAAGTCTCCAACTGGCAAATTCCAACTGTGCAAAGCAACCATCTTCCCAGCTCCAGAGCCAAGTCAGAAAGACAGACAGCAAATAGCAAGAAAGCCAGCAACCACATACAACTGGATTTATACAATTTGATTCAGAAATTTAACATAAACTTTTATTTGAAAATCTCAATTTGTCTAAGTACAATTTTATCACTTTCAAAAAGTTTTTAATTAAAGCAACAACGAGAAAAGACTACTACTGTTGGTAAGCCAGGCAATAGAGCAGATTTTTCCTGCATACGGAACAAACTGGTGCCCAGGTACAGCTGACAATTCACAGGTAGGAACGAAGGTTCTCCACAATCCCTCAGATATTAGGTAGGTGACAAAAGGGACCTGTCATTTAGAGAGCTTCTCCAGCTGGTGAGAGGTAGGTAAAGGCACTTGCCACCAGGCTGGATGACTGAGCCTCATCCCCAGAGCCACATGGGTTCTCCTCTGACCACACATCTGGCACATGTGCACCTGCCCACACACGACTGTCTATCAGTACCAGCAGGCTGAAAAGTGAGGCTCCCACTCTTCCTCACCTGCCTCATCTTCTACCAGGACCTGTCCAAGCTTTCACTGGACTTTTCCCTGCTTTCTGCCTGCCCATCACTCCCGAATCCTCTGAGCATATGCATAACCTTTTGCTATTAGATCATTGCAAATTCTTATATTGATACAAGAAATAACAAGGTGTTCCCATTCCCACATAGCCTTAACACCTGAAGTGACTACAATACAATATCATCTACACTGCTGTCCTTCCTGTGAATAGTTTGCACTTCCTAACATTGCTATGTCAAGAAAAACATAATACTCACCCATGGTGACATAAGGCAATTTATCAGTTGATCCATGAGGATAGATGCTGTAGAGATGAGGTCCAGTAACATCTACTCCCCCCAAAACTAGGGCTGCACCAATGTAACCTTGATACCTGGGGATCAGAAGACATATTTAGATCAGAAAAAATTTAGTCCATCACTGTAGCTTACGCAAAAGCTGCAAGGGTCAGACAAGAGTTTTCCGTACATGTTTCATTAAGAAGCTATTGCCTGCATGGGAACCAAGCAGGGAAAGGAATTAAATCAGTTGAACATCTATAATTGGCAGCTGTAAACTGTGAGGTACACCACATGACTCATTTCAGCTCAGTCACCAAGCCACCTAAAAAGCCAACATTTCCATTTTAGTAAAGACAGGAAAAAAAAAAAAAAAACAACTAGAAACATGGAGAACTTCTTTTGTTCATTGTCCCTGAGTCAAGGCTAGCTTATTCCAAAGCACATCAACATTGTCCCCTTCAGTTCCCGGGGGTGGCTGATAAGCTAGTGATCATGTTAGCAGTGAGAAGCTCCTCCTGTGTTCAAGCCGTTCAGCTGTGTTCAAGCCTTTAGCTCTTGACAAGAAAAATGAAGCCAATATATGATGAGCTTGCCATACAGCCTAATCCTAAGACACAAATAAAGGAGCACACAAGAAAAGCCATCGTTCAGACCAGAAAGGGCTCCATGACACCCAGCATTTCCACTGGCCCGTGATCAAACTGCTGGCAATCTAACATTTTTAAAGTGAAAAAGTCAAGGCTAGGAAAGAATTTTATGAGCAGCCTGAAGAGGTCAGAGATTGCTCAGCAGATAAATGTGCTTGCTGCCAAGCCTGATGATCTGAGTTGAGATTCAGTCCACAAGACCCATATGGTGGAAGGGGAAAACTAACTCTTCCAAGATGTCTTCTGACCTCTTCCACATATGTTCCATAACATACACACAGACATGCATGCACACATACTAAAAAGAATGTAATTTTTAAAATGTTAACTATTTTAAGGTAGCTGGAGAGGTAGGTCAATGTTTAGAAGTATGTACTGCTCTTGTAGTGGAACCAAGTTTTGTTCCCAATACCCATACCAAGAGGCTTACAACTGCCTATAAGTCTCGCTCCAGACAGATATCCAAGGGTGCTTGTACCTGAATACACATACCACACCCACACCCATACACACACAAAATTAAAAACAATTCTTTAAGACTCGATCTTTACTACATAGTTTGCAAGGCGAGCAGCCTGAAGAGGGAACATAGGCCCACATGGTGGAAACATCTAGTCCAAGGCTTGTTAGCAGCAGAGTCAAAACTGGAGCCTGAGACACTGCACAGAAAAGCCAGAATGGCGGCATGCACTGTACCCAGCAGTGCCAAGCCTGTTCCACTGCCTGTTGAGGAGGGCATATGAAAAACGTCAGTTCCTCTAAAGGCTATAACACCCACTGCATGACTTCGAAATGTTTAAAAGTTTAGACAAGTGGCTGGCATCCTTAAAATCTGAACCAGAGGGTAAAGTTCAGTAGCAGCTCACATGCCCTGCACATGAAGGACTGAGTTTGAGCTCCAGCACTGAGACAGTAACACAAAAGCCTTGATCCAGAAACCCTACTTCCAGGACTTCAGCCCAAGAATGTGTCAGAAAAACAGACAGAAATGTGTTTATCACAGCACTGTTAGTGACGTAAAAGCAGCAAAAGAAATGGTGAACACAGAGAATATGACATGAGCATTAAGAACCATACCTTTCCTCATTCACTAGTGACTGTGAATGATCTTGGGTTCCAACAGTGAGTCAAAGGCTTTATGAATCATGGAATTTTTTGGAGACAAGGAATTTATTCTAGAAGTTAGCCTAAGTAATTAATTATGCAAATACCCAAAGATTTATGGAAATATCTTCAAAAGGGCTATATTGTTAATGTTCAAAAACTAACAACACTAAAATTATATATACGATTATATAGTGTGTGTATATATAGTGTATATCTATATGTACATATATATATCATATATCATACATTGATAGTTGGTACTTAAAACTTTTGTGGGTTAGACCTCTGAAAATTTACTAAAATTCAGGAACCTTTGCCTGTAATAAGCATGCACACTTAAATATTTTCTTATTTCATGTGGTTCTAGGTCTCTAAAATGCTTCCCTGGGCTCAAGAGAAGAACTCGTGAACCTGAGCTCTCTACTAACAGAAACAATATACACAATCAGCATTGTATACAGGGCAAGCTATAAAGCAGTACATGTACTAGCATGGCATTCCTGTTCATGCATAAATATGAAGCTGTAGGTAAAGCATAAAAGATCTGAAAAATATTCAAATAAAAACCTTTAGGCTCCATGGTAGGCACCGTTTTAGCTATCTGTGTGGGTAGATGAATCCCATACTGCACATGTGAATGTCTTTCTTTCCTCCATCATGTGAGTTCTTAACTATCAAACTCAAGACTTTTGGGCTTGGCAGTAGATACCTTTACCTGCTTAGCCAGCTCAGCCCCTTCCTTTATTTCGTTCTCCCCATTAAGTCAAGGAGACCACAACTATCAGTGGCATTTTCCAAGAAAAAAACCTATCCTTAAGAAGTGTAAAACAGCCCATCGGTCGTCGTGTACGCCTTTAATCCCAGCACTCAGGAGGCAGAGGAAGGCAGATCTCTGTGAGTTCGAGGACATCAGGGATATACAGAGAAATAAATAAATTCCTATGATCCCAGGCTGGGCAGTAGTGGTGCACACTTGAGAGGCAGAAGTAGGCAGATCTCTGAGTTCGAGACTAGCCTGGTCTACAGAGTGAGTTCCAAGACAGCAAAAAAGTGTAAGATCAAGCTAGAGAACCGTCTTGGCAGTTAGGAATGCATGATGTTTACACCGGATCTGAGCTCAGTTCTCAGCATCCGCATCAGGAGGCTCACAACTGCCAGGAACTCCAGCTCCAGAGATCCAACACCTCCTCTGTTCTGTGAGCACCTGCACGCATGCCGTGCGTCCATGTTTGTGTCACACATACACAAAGTCACAATCGGCAGTTCTTGACCCAAAGTACTAAAGTCAAATGCAAAGTTTTTTCCCTTAAACCATTCTCACTTTATTTAAGTCACTCAAAATGTCACCAGATATGAAGGACGATACTACCTTGGTTTAAATTTTTAAATGTTCCCCTCAAAACATTTGATAAAATTTAACTCTGGCCAGGCATGGTGGTGCACACCTTTAATTCCAATACTTAGGAGGCAAAGGCAGCAGATCTCTGTGAGTTCAAGCAAGTCTAGCCTGATCTATATATTAGGCACCAGGTTAACCAGAGATATAGTGAGACCCTGTTCTCACAAAATAACTAAATAAACAACCTTTACAAACTGTACTAAATAAAAATGAGCGACTGGAGAGAAAAAAAGAAAAATCGTAGAATTCTTAAAATCTTATAGAGATTAAATATTTGCTAAATTATTTTGCTAAATACCTTAAATAACAACCACGAATTGTTTTATATGTAATAGGCCATATGAGCCACCAGGGGGTGCTTTATATTGAAATTTATAAAAAATATAAATATATATTTAAGTTTATTATTTCATACATAAATATATATAATTTATGTTTTTAAAAATATGTGTTTTAAATGATCAGATAGTCTCATGCTGTAACTGGAGCATTTATTTGGTGGCAATAATTCCCCTGCATTAGCATGGTGGCTTCATATACAAAGGGCTGGCTCCATTTCTGTTCTCTCATCTATAAGTAGGAACTCCATCACTACCCTTCCTCCATAAACACCACTGAGAATATAGAGCAATGCTACAAGGACCTCATATTACTAGGAAAGCCAGAGCACAAGCACAATAAACCAGAACCAAAAAAAGGCTAAACAAACGAAAATTCCTACACCAAAGGTGACACTGACCATGCAATCCCTGATAGGTACTGCCACGTTATCCTACTTTCATTTCAATTTTTTAAAAAATGTGTGTTGGTGTTTTGCCTGCATGCTATGTCTGTGTAAGGATGTAGGATCCCCTGGACCTGGAGTTAGACAGCTGTGAGCTGCCATGTAGGTGCTGAGAATAGAATCTGAGTCCTCTGGAAGAGCTGCCAGCACTCTTAACCACTGAGCCATCTCTTCAGGCCCGTATGTATGTACGTACATATGTATGCATGTATGTATATATTTTTTTAATTTTTTTTTCAAAGACAAGGTTTCTCTATGTTGCTTTTGAACCTGTCTTAGAACTCTCTTTGTAGACCAGGCTGGCCTTGAAAGAGATCTACCTGCCTCTGCCTCCCAAGTGCTGGGATTAAAGGCATGCAACCACCACCACCCAGCATAACCCCTAATAATTTTTTAAAAAAACAAAAATTGTATTTTTTTAATTTAAATCTCCCAATTTATAATTATTGGCCACTATTTTGTCTGAAATACCATGTGACCTACAGGAGACTTTTTTGGTCAATGATATCATGATATTCATAGGGCAAGTGTCTGAAAAGGATGGATGCCTTAGAGACAGATGAACCAAGCTTGTGGGAACTCACGAACTCTAGACAGACAGCTGTGGAGCCTTGCATGAGATCAAACTAGGCTTTCTGCATATGGGAGACAGCTGTCTTGGTCTATCTGAGGGGACCCTAGCAATGGGACCAAGATCTATCCCTCGTGCATGAGCTGGCTTTTTGGAGCCCATTCCCTATGATGGGATGCCTCCCTCAGCCTTGATGCAGTGGGGAGGGGCTTGGTCCTGCCTCAACTTAATGTGTCAGACTTTGTTGACTCCCCATGGGAGACCTTCTTACCCTCTGGGATGGAGAACCGTGGTTGGAATATAAAATGAATTAAATAAACAGAGAATAAATGAATGAATGAACGAATGAATAAATGAATAGATCAACCGATAAATAAAGTAAAAAGAATGGATGCCCTAAAACTAAGGCAGGCCCAGGAAAACAGGTACTATTTTCACTGTAATAGACCTGTGAGGGCGGTCTTGGTGGCCAACTTAACACACCTAGGAAGAAGGGACCTCAACTGAAACACTGCCTCCATCAGATTGGCCTAAGAGCATTTTTCTTGATTACTAATTACTAATTATGTAGGAGGGCCCAGCCCACTACAGGCAGTATTGTTCCTAGGCACGTGGTTGTGAACTATATATATATAGTAAATCTAGCTAAGCAGGTCAGAAGGAGCAAGCCAGCAAGCAGGGTTCCTGACTTGAGTTCTTGCCTTGGTTTCTTTCCCTGTAAGATATAACCTGTAAGATGAATTAAAGCCTTTCTTTCCCAAATGGTTTTTGGTAGGGTGTTTATCACGGCAATGGAAAAGTAAACTAGACAAATACTGCTTCCCATTTATGCAGAGTAAATGAGAAAACCAACTTAAGACTTTAAAACTCAGGGAGGCAGAGGCAGGCAGATCTCTATGAATTCAAGGCCAGTCTGGTCTACAGAGAGAGGTGTAGGACAGAGATACACAGAGAAACCCTGTCTTGAACAGAACGAACGAAGAAGGAAGGAAGGAAGGAAGGAAGGAAGGAAGGAAGGAAGGAAGGAAGGAAGGAAGGAATAAAAAAATATTTTAAAACTATCAAAACCTATACAAACACAAGGGAAAAAGAAACAAAACTCCTATGAACTCTGTGTGAGAATTAGCAAAGAAGTTCAGATCAGGCCAATTACTATACCTATTAAGCCTCAACCTGTTTATTTATAAATGGGACACAGCAATACCCCTTAACTCAGAGATAAAGAAAAGAGCATTTCAGCAAGGATCTGCAAGACCAAGAGACAGACTGGTGAAATCAGTATTATTTTACCCACTTCACCCACTCATAAGTCACCTCTCACTCTATTGTTACTTTGCTGCTAAAAAAGGAAAGAAAAAAACATTTGTGTTTAAGTGCTAGGGAAATGGGTAGGATTTACAAGACAAACTCAAAGTACTGTTTGACTGTGAGCCAAAGTTGTCTTATCCAGTAATATTTCTGTTTCAAGAAATTACTGGCCACAATTCGGGGCAAATCAAAACTGTAAGATACATCAGACCACACAATCCATTTAATTACCAAATGCTTTAAAAATTAAAAACGGCAGCCAGGCAGTGGTGCAAACACCTTTAATCCCAGCACTAGGGAAGCAGAAGCAGGAGGATCTCTGTGAGTTCAAAAATAACCTGGTCTACACAATGAGTTCCAGGAAAGCTAGGTGAAACCCTGACTCTAAAAAACAAGAAAATAAACAAAATTAGAAATGGTTAATTGATTTCTTGAACAAAATGTGCTCTTCTAAATACTTCACCCCTCATGCCCAGGCTTTCTTATGCTAAAAATCTAAGATTTAAAAAAAAAAAAAAAAAAAAAGATGGCTATTACAGAGATGTAAGCCCTGAAGCTCTACCTGAAAAGCATCTGCTTCAACATCCGATTGGCAGTCACAACTCTCGGGAGGCGGCCGGTGGTGAGAGAGTGGAGCTCCAAGTTGGAAGAAATAAGCTGGGTTGTCATGTCTGTGTCTGCAGCTGTCCCAGCACCACAGCAACTGAAAAATACCATAGACATTTAGTTGGCATTTAATTAACAGAAGGCTAAATTAGAAATAGAGCCTCCCTGAGTAGTGGTGGTACATACCTTTAATCCCAGCACTTGGAAAGCTAAGGCAAGTGGATCTCTTTGAGTTCAAGCCCAGCCTGGTCTATAGAACAAGTTCTGGGACAGCCAGGAATACACACAGAGAAACCCAGTCTTAACCCCCACCCCCCATCCAAAAAGGAGAAAGAAATAGAGCCTTTTGATTAACTCTACAAAGTTTAGGTACATGAGAGTCGCTCTGAGTAGTCTGCAATTCAATTTCTCTGTCTAACCAACCTTAAACATGAAACTGAGAACACATACCCTAATTGCATGCAAATATATCCTCTATGATGCAATGGGACGTTTCAAATCATTCCTTTCTCTGCTTCAAACAGAGTGCACATTTTAGTCCTACTACAAATGCATCCAAATTGTACAAAAGAGCAAGACAGTGTATGAAAATTTTACAATTCAATATTGACACTGGACAGTCTCAATTTATTCAGAACTAAGTAAGAGGAATGGAAGAGAAAATTTATAAAGCCATAAAATAACATAGGTACAACAGGCCATGGAAAGCTGGAGGGCAGAGCAATTCTTTTGTTTTCTTCTTTAAAGAGCGTGTGTGCGTGTGTGTGTGTGTGTGAAGGGGGGAAGGGAGGGAGGGAAAGGAGGAGAGACTTGTGCCATCTAAGTATGTAGAGGTCAAAGAACATCTCTCAGAATTTGGTTCTGTCCTTCCACTATGTGGATTCAGAGGATCCAATTCGGATGGTCAGTCTTGATGGCGACCTTCATTACCTGCTGAGCCACCTCATCAGCCCCGAGAGCAATGAATTCTAATTGTTAAGGAATGGTTTTTATGAGCTGGGTTTTGGAAGGACAGCAACAGTCTAAAAGCAGAAAGGACAAAAGGGTATTTTTACCTTATTTTTTAAAATCTTACTGATGACGGTATGTGCATACGTCTGTGTGAAAGTCTGCACACAACTGTTTGTGGGTATTCTCAGAAGCCCAAAAAAAGGGTGTTAGATCCCTTGTGTGAGCTCTAACTCTGTGTTTTACAAACGTAAGGTGGAAACTGTGAACATTAGTATGATGGAGGAAGGTCATTGGTTGATTTAATAAAGAAGCTGCTTGACCTGATAGGTTAGAACGTAAGTGGGAGGAGCAGAATGCTGGGCGGAAGAGGAAGTGAGGTCAGAGACTCAACAGCTCTCCTCGAGGGAGCAGACGCCTCAGAGAGACA
>NC_022011.1:39021316-39030990 GCF_000317375.1 Microtus ochrogaster
GAAATGGGTTAGTCCAGGTGCGAGTTAGCCGAGAAAAGGGCTGGAGCTAAAGAGCCAAGCAGTGATTGAAAGAATGCGGTGTCCGTGTAATTATTTCGGGCATAAGCTAGCCGGGCAGGCGGCCAGGGTGCAGCTGGGGTTCTGAGGACACAGCCCCACCGCTCTGATTACTACATTAGTATGAAAACCAGAGGCAGACATTCCAATTAAATAACTGCGCTTGTCCAGATGAGAAAAAAGAAACAAAATAAAGGTCTCAGCAGAGGGAAAAATAGAAATAGATTTGAGAGGCACCTGGCAGGCAGAACCTTCTACCAGCTAAATCAGACTGATGCAACAGAAGGACCTGACCATGAGGAGTACCAGTGACCAGTGTGCGGAAATGCTTTGAGCTACTTGTTTGGCAGAGTCTTAGTTATCTGGCCTCAAACTCACTAGTAGCAAAGATGACCTTAACCTGATCCTCCTGCTTCCACCTCCCCAGGGCTAAAATGCACTTTCTGCAGTGCTGCAGACAGAACCAAGAGCTCTGCACATGCTAGCTGAGCACTATAACCAACACAATCCCAGTCCAGAAACACAGGCTGAACCACAAACAGGTTGCAGGGAGGATGGCGGTAATGGTCGATTTTTAGTCCTGACATATTAGAAATTTTCAGAGTAGTTCAAATTCATCAATACTTACTAAATATTAGGAGATATGAAGTGAATTTTTGAACAGTTTTTGTCAGCAACAACCATCCCTTCAGTTGCTCTTGTGTCTGCTCCAAGAACTATGCCATCCTATTAAAAAAAGAAAAAACACTTACAGTGGCAAGTTGACCTCCACACCAAGAACCACATGAAGCTGAGAATGGGCTCCACCAAGCCGTTCTCTGACCCCAACGCTCGTTCCCTGGCATATGCACACTCACACATACCTGACAAAATTAAGTAAACAGATTTCTTTCTTTTTTACTTTTGGGTTTTTCAAGACAGAGTCTCTCTGTGTAGCTCTTGCTGTCCTCAAATTTACACTCTACACCAGGCTGACCTCAAACTCACAGAGAATCGCCTGCCTGTGTCTCCCGAATGTGGGATCTCTTCACCTGTAACAGCATTATTCACTAGTCTTTATGATCTTTACAGTTAAATTCTGGATTTATCTCCATTTAACAAATTAGGTTTAACTCTGTGAAGAAAGCTGAGGACATATGGTTACCTATTTTTAATCCCTTAATCCCTGCATTTGGGAAGCAGAAGCAGGTGAATCTCCGAGTTTTTAAAGCAGTTGGATATACATGGCATGTTCCAGGAACAGTCGGGATTATATAACAAGATCCTGTCTCAAAGCGGGGGAGAGGGGCTGAACTGCCCAAGACTGGAAGCAGCATCAATGCCTTAAACATCTAGACAAATCCATCTGATCCCAAATTTTACTTTTTCCCATTACATCATCCTGCTTCCTACCCATTTTCCTTTAAGAAAAAGCTAATTGCCGTCATGTCAAAAACTTCAAAATGAGTAAAGAATAAAAACTATTAAACACGTAAAGCCTACAGACAAAAGCAATTTCTAATGAAAGCCCTTTTCGTGACGTATCCTGACATTTGCACTACCAGATCTGGCTGAAAACTGAGGAGTCCAAGTGGCCTGGCTGTTTCGGCTTACCTTATAGACCACCCCCGCGATGGTAGTGCCAGTTTTTCGGGCTTTCGGAAGCTTGAACCCCTTCTTTGCAAAATCAGCTTCCAAGACGGCATTCCTGAGGGAAAGCGCAGAAATCAAGTGTTAGAGGACAAGACCACAATTGCGCCGTACTGGCCCGAGTGTGCTCAGGAGGGAACTCGGGTCTGCTCTCGCCCCAATCTGTTCACTGGAGCCTCCCACCATCCGCACTATCCGCACAGAGTCACAGATCGGGGCTGTGACCCGCCTAAAGCCACCGGGAAGGACCACGTCCTTAAGACTGGCACACGGAGGAGCCGCACGGGCCTCGGAAGCCGTCCGCGCCGGAGCGCCGATTCCCTGAGTCACACGGCCGCGGGCGCCGTACCCACGTCGCCTCCCGTCCCCGGCCCAGGCCACGGCTCAGCTTCGACCCGGGGCACCGAGCTCCCACCCACGTCTCGATCGCTGACCGTGGCATGGACACACCTGCGGCAATTATCAAAAGAAAACCCTCCGACTGGTGCCTGAAACACCGACACTGCCGCCATCTTCCCAAGAAAGTGTTTCCGGGCCGAGGGCGGAGCAAACAAGAAGAACAGAACACTTCCGGCGCCGTGGGCGAACGGGATGGAAGGGCGGGGCAAACTTCGAACTGGCGCCGCGGCCACAGAGTTCTGGGTTCTCCCTCTCTAGAGAGGCTCGGCGGCGTTTCAAGTACATCGCCTCCAGTTCCGGGGAGGAGAAACTGACGACAGCCGGAGGGATGCGGTTTATTAAGTCAGATAAAATCCCCCCAATTACCAAGTCTCCTAACGCTCCGATCATTTTCTACCGTTAATCGGAGTCCAGGGACATGACTCCCAGGTCCGAGGCCCAGGGAGCGTTCACTTTCTCAGAAAGTCGGACGCATGAAAAGACTGTCCGTGCATGAGTCATCAGGGAAATGCAACCCAAAATTCCCAATGAGATACTGCTTTGGACCTACTAAAATGGCTGGAATTAGGCAAAATCACAAGTGTGGAAAGTCTCATATGTGATAGGTGAGAGTGTAAAATGCAGCAGCTCCGGAAAATGAATTGGAACTTGAACCAAAGTTTGTCCTGGATACACACCCAGAAGAACTGAAAACCTAAGTTCACAAAAACTTTCACCCAAATGTGCACAGCAGCGAGTTTCAGACACCCATCAATGGATGAATAGATAAGCAAAATGTATAACTACACAGTGGAATCGTGTTCAGCTATAAAAGGGAAGAAAACATGATACCTACTAAATCACAGATGAACCCTGGAAACAATTTAATAAAATCGCGAAGCCAGGCCTGAAAAAAGAAACACATATTGTATAGTTCCACCCACGTGTAGTATACATGTGCACGCTGGTGACAAGCACGTTGGAGTGTCTGGGTGCATTGGTGCATGTCTCTCCACCTCTTTCATTAAAGCATGGTCGCGGTTGAACCCAGAGCTCATTAACACAGATGGTTAGCCATCTTACTCCAAAGAGCCCTCTTTCTTCCCTTTGAGCACTGGCATGACAGTATTTACACGAATCCTGCGGATTCAAACGCCAATCTTCATGCTTTCATAGCAAGTTCTTCAACCACTGGGCCATCTTCCCAGCCCCGTAGAGCTCCGTTTTTATGAAGTATCATTCAATAGGCAAATCAGAGAAACAAAGAGAATCAGTACTTGTGAGCTCTGGAGAAGGGCACCAAGTTTCTGGTGTCACACAGCATTAAGAACGTACTGTTATGTCATTTTATCACAGGCTTCTGTTGGAAATTAAGGCCTGTGGAAGTCAGGAAAGTTTTTTAAATTTACTTAGACAATAAATGACAGTCTCCATAACTGTGAAATTAATTCATTTGCAATTATTCATTAAGCACCTCTGGGCTTGGCATGGCTCTAGATGTAGACGGATGGGTGAATAAATGGAATACCAAGTGTCAAGAACCAGAGCCACAACTATCTATTTAATGAATACTCACTAAATATTAAATTCTCGCTGGACATGGTGGTCCACGCCTTTAGTCCCAGCACTAAGGCAGCAGAGGCAGGAGGATCTCTTGGTTCAAGGCCAGCCTTGTCTAAGAAGTGAGTTCCAGGACAGCCAGAGCTACACAGAGAAACCCTGTCTTGAAAAAAATAAACAAATGAACAAGCAAAAAAAAATTAAATTGTCTTTGATTGCATCTCTGAATCTCTTGAAACAAAGAAAATAAATTCTATTTTTGAAGCTTTATCCCTCTATGCTAAAATTAAACTAGGAGATTAGATCCTAATACAGACTAGTTTGAGTCTTTATAAAAAGGAGAAGTTTGTTGACAACCACAGGTGTTTCCATAGCTGGGGAAAACAAAGGCCACCCACCAGAAAACAGGCAAAAGGCTAGGCCAGACTCTCTAGCAAAACCTCAAAAGAAAGTCATGCTGCTTGTATTTCCAAACTCCTGAACTGAGAGACAATATGTTTCCGTTGCCTATGCCATCCAACTTAGAGTATTTTGTAAACATCACAAGTTTACAAGCCAAAGAAGAGAAGATTCCCAGAGCAAGTCCCTCTGGTGTGGGAGTGTAAGCGGAGTGCGCTGCTTTAGAAGCCTGGGGCTGTAAGCTCATGAGATAAGCAAGAGGAATAGACAAGACCAGACTCTAGACAGGCTTTTGGGAGTTGGCCAAAGCCTGCAGCAGAGGGAGGCATGGAAATGAAAAGATGTTTGTCCTTTTGTGGGGTCTGGGGGGAGCTATAGAGCCACTGACATTTTTCCAGCCAGACTGACCAGAGGAGGTGTCTGCAGAGCCCAGCAGAGGGCGACTGACGGCCTTCAGGAAGCCTGGGAGTAGACAGTGACTGAGCCAGAGGCCAGCAACGAGAGACAGTTCCAGGCAGACCAGGCATCAGATGCTGTATTTCTGGATATAACCAGTGAAGCGCTAGGCTCGGCACTAAGAGCTCGGTCTTGTTTAACTTCGTTGCTGTTCCCTGGAACTGCAGCCCAGTGCAGGATGCCCATCCTCATTCTGGTCACTGCTCCGCTTTCTCCTTGGCTGTCAAGCCTAACTGATCATTGAAGGCACCACTTCTGCCCCATGAAGCTGTGTCACCTCCGGAAAATCAATAGGTTCTCTGTGTCTCAGTTTTCAAACAGTAACAACCAACAACTGTGAGCAGACTTGAGGTCCTGGGCTCTGTGCTATAGACAAGATCTCAGGGTCATCTCAGGCACCAGAGTGCACCAGACAGACACTGGGAAAACAGACAACCTGGAGACAGCACAATGTCTACCTTCAAGGGCTGACAGTCTCTAAGAAGCCAGGATCTTTTTTATTCAACTATACAGATGAGGCATGAGTGTGAGATCTTAGTTCAAGCCTGTGCTGTTGATGAATGCAGAGTCAAGAGTCAGCCTCACAGTACCTTCGCCATCAGCCCTGAAAACTGCAGCTCAGCTGCAGCCTGGATCCTGGATCCACTGAGGTTTCCTCCTACTCAGCGCCTACCCTCACTCAGCTGCCTACCAGCCATGGGATCTCAGGCAGGTCTCTTTGTAGCTCCACTTTTTCGTCTACAAAATGATAAAACATTGCAGTCTCCCTCAGTGCACGAGTGCAGTATGAACACCTGTTAAGCATTCATTCACTCATTCATTCATTTAGGTTTTATTAAGCTCCTCTTTGATGCCAAGTTTGTGCAAGACCGTAACCTTGAGGGGCATTGCTGTATGGACTGTATGTCCAGTTCTCTGTGCTAAGTGGCCTAAGGGACACGTGGGAGCCCAGCTGGAGGGCTTCCGTATGCACCTAAGGCAGCAGGCAGGCACTAAAACAACAGCAGGTAGCGAGAAGACTTGGAAAGCAGGCAGCACCTTCCACGCAGGAAACTCAAACATGCGTGACCCCAATATGCCCCTGGATTTTACAAGCACCAAGAGAGCAGTAGCCCCCACCCTACCCAGTCTACAGACTGCCTGGGAACCCATTGTGAGATGGGTACAGAAGGCCCACCCCAGCCTCCATCATGATATACACAGTAGAGGGCTCCCCAGAAGAGCTGACTTGGCCATCTTCCCATTGCAGGGAGAGTGGTCCATGATGCTCCTGGTTACCATGGCAACTGGGCCCTTGTTTTTCTTCCTTCATAAATAAGCTATAAATAGACAGGGCAACCTGTGTGCTTTCCTTTGCATGAATTAGCGCAGCTGTTCCAAGCTCCAGGGCCCTTGGCCCAGCACCCAGGTGCCAAGCTGCCCTGCATGGCCCACAGAAGCCCAGTTCCAGTGGGAGGGGTGCAGTTAGGGACAAGACAATGATTCCAAGTGTGGATTCCCTCCACCTGAGACCCACAGAACTATATGCATTATACTATGAGCACAGACTAGGCAAGCTGGGCTCTGTGTTTGCCAGCCCTGGCTGACAGTAAGCAGAAGTGGAGACCCTCTTCCTGCTTCTAGTTCAGCCCTAGCAAAGGCGACAATGAATTATCAGGATAGCCCCCTTCTATAGGATGGGAGGACTTCCCAACTTCCCAACCTGACTGAGTCATTCTGGTTGATGTCTGTTTATTGAAATCTTTCAGTATGCCAGAGGCTATGTTAAGTACCTCCCAAGTTACATGCCCATTCCTCCCTCCCTCTTCTCTCTCTCTCCTTCTCCCACTTCCAACATGACAGATTCTCTCTCACTAACTACGAGACAGAGAACAACAGGTGAACCTTTTAAGTCAGGAACTCAGAAGGACCAGGGACTGGCCTATACTCACACAGTGAGACAATTGATCAGGGCAGACTCCAGCCATGCAGGGCTCTGGAATGCAGGCAGAAGCTTGGTCCTCTCATGAGAGCACTGGGGAGCCATGAAAGGTATTTAACCAGAAATTCAACACTTGGCATTAAGTAGAGCACCACCCAAAGACAAGGCGTCCCGAGGCCACTTTTCCATTTGTTCGTGAGACAGACAGGTTCTCGTGTAGCCTAGGCTGCCCTCAGACTTTCTACTTAGCCAGGGATGACCTTGAACTTCTGATCCTTTGCCTCTACCTCTCAAATAGTGAATTTACAAATGTCAGCCACTACGCCTGTGTGGTGGTTTGAATAAAAATGGCCCCCATAGCTTTATGTATTTGGATGCTTAGTCATCAGGGGGTGGCACTGCTTGAGAAAGTTTAGGCGGGGTGGCCTTCTTGGGGGAAGTGGCACTAAGGGCAGACTGAGGTTTCAAAAGCAGAAGCCAGGCCTAGTGTCTCTCTCTTCCTCCTGCCCTAATTCTCAGCTACTTCTCCAGCTCCACGTCTGCCTGAATGCTCTCATGTTCCCTCCATGCTCACTGCCATGATGATAATGAACTAAACCTCTGAAGGAAACCTGTTTCCTTTTATAAGAGTTGCCTTGGTTATAGTTGCAATAGTCTGTCCTGTCCCTTTAAGAAAAGAGCCCCGCCTTCTCCCCCACCCCATTCCTCTCTGCCTCTCTCAGCTCTTCCTTCTTCCCCCTTCCTCCCTTTCCCTTTCCCGTCCATAACCCACTAAATAAATACTCATATTCTCTACATGGCGTGCATATCCATCTCTGTCTCTCACCTGCTGCAGGTCCCCAAGGAACCAGCTAACCTGCCTTGGTCTCTCACCTGCTGTGCGGCTCCCTGCCTGGGACCTACTGCCCCTGGTAGCTTGCTGCCCACTGCCACCACTCTGGCAACCTGCAGCATTTTATTTTTACCATTACAATGGTGTCTCTTCAGATCAGTAGAACTCTAAGACAACCTGGTTTATGCAGTGCTCATAACTTTGTAGATGCTAGACAAGCACTCTACCACCTGAGCCATATCCCAAGGCCCTGGTTTCTTCATCAGTTTTGCAGGGCCTGCCCAGACAGTGTCCCCTACTCCCAGGTAATAACCATTACCTTCTCCGTGGTTTAAAACTTCCTGGTTCTTCACTCCTTCATCAGACTTCAACCCTGTGTCGCGTACTTTGCTGGGTGCAGAAACAGGGCTCTGCCTTCAAGAGAAGCAGACACATAAATAAGGGGGGAAGCAAAAGTATCAGAGGGTTCTGATCAGGACTGCAGAAGTTCACGAAACTCCCAGGGAGACAGAGCTCAACTCCGTTCAGGGAAGAAAGTCTCAACAAGTGCTCAAGGGGAGTGCCACTGCAGGTGAGCCCAGCACTGGATAGCTGGGGCTGTAGAGAGGAGGTGGCTTCAGCAGACTTGTGCACAGAACTGTGCAACTGCTGAGCCTGGGGGTAGCGAACGTGAAACTTAGGCGTGGCCAGGCCAAGGTTCAAAACTGGATATGGCTTTTAATCTCAGCACTCAGGAGGCAGAGGCAGGCAGATCTCTGGAAATTCAAGGCCAGCCTGGTCTACAAAGTGAGTTCCAAGACAGCTAGAGCTGTTATACAGAGAAACCCTGTCTCAAACAACATAAAAAGGATTATTGATAGAATTTTTTTTTTGTATCCTGGAACTAGCTCTTGTAGACCAGGCTGGCCTCGAACTCACAAAGATCCACCTGCCTGTGCCTCCCAAGTG
This sequence comes from Microtus ochrogaster, assembly GCF_000317375.1. Taxonomy (NCBI): domain Eukaryota; kingdom Metazoa; phylum Chordata; class Mammalia; order Rodentia; family Cricetidae; genus Microtus; species Microtus ochrogaster. The sequence continues at coordinate 39,029,497 of NC_022011.1, forward strand.
CTGGGATTAAAGGCGTGTGCCACCACCACCCTGTGGGGTCAAAGAGGGGATAGAAATATTCTAATGATTTTACTACCAAACAATGGGAGAATAGTTAAATAATTTACAACGGAGTATCTGAGGCCATTAAAATTTGTATTTTTAGCAACAGAAGAAATGAGACACTGTAATGTGGGCAAGTGTGGCTGTCCCTTGAGTGTTGAGTGTCCTGTGTCACCAGGTGAGGTTCCTCACTGGAGAAACTTCAGCTCATTCTTATTTCTTTCCTCCTTTCTGTGCTTCTTTTCAGATGCTGTAAACATTTGTTACTTCCCCCTGTGTTCTTATTTTGAAGCTTTCCAACCCTTCCCAGAATGCCTCATCAAATACATAGCCCTGCTACCTTGCAACTCATAAGAGACCCCATCATTTCTTTCCTTACTGAGTATGTTATCATCCATTTCTGCAGTGTGTGCATGTGTGTGTGCACACATGCTGTATGTATGTATATCTTGTGGGTCGGGCGAAGCCTGTGTGTGTACACACAGAGGCTCTTCCCCTAGAGCTCCCTATCTTGGCCCTTTGAAACAGGAGCTCTCACCGAACCTGGAGCGAGGCTAGTGGCCAGGGAGCCTGGCGATTGTCCTGTTCTCCTTGCAGTACTGGGGTTACAGACATCAACGGTTCCCCATTTTTATGTGGATGATAAGATGAAGTCCTCGTGCTCATGTGGCAGCATTCTCGCCCCCTGAACCATCTCTTCAGGCCCTACTGTCCATTCCCGGACGGTCACTGTTGCTGTTTTGTCTTCGGTTATCCCAGACTTAATCCATGGGAGCCCACAAGTGTGAGCTCTTTGCCTCCTGGCCCAGGGAAGCACACCCAGCAGCAGAGTGTAATAGTCACTAGGTCCTTCCTGCCATGTGAACCACAGAAATAACCACCCACCTCAGGACCCACAGGTCTGGGAAAAGGAGAACAGGCAGAGTGGCAGCAATGGAAGGGGACATGGGGCAGACAGCACAGCACTCACGAAGGGCTGTCCCCAAGGACAGAGCTAGTTGCCTGAATGTGTTTCAGGCCCAAGGCACCAACTTGCTTAGGCAGCCCCTCCCCCGCTTCCATATCTTGCCATTGACTTCCTGAACACGGAAAGAAATTAATCACAGAGCAAGGACGAAGAGAAGCCGCGTTCTTTTGCTGCTTCCCTGAGGAAAGAAAAGAATTGAAAGCAAGCCCTGATTTTCAAAGGAAAATGTATATGATTGCCTTAAACAATGTTGGAGAGAAAAAAGGGGATATTATGTGTGACATCTGTGACTGTGGCATACGGAGGTTGAGAAACAGCAATCCAAGTGTGTGAACGTGTGTGTGAATATGTTCATGTGTGTGAGCGACTGTCTGTCTGTTCCAGGTTCTCTATTTTTTCTTCTCCCGTCCCTAACTTTTTTTTTTTTTTTTTTTTTTTTGGTTTTTTTCGGGACAGGGTTTCTCTGTGGCTTTGGAGCCTGTCCT
>NC_022011.1:39031090-39037427 GCF_000317375.1 Microtus ochrogaster
TATAGACCAGGCTGGTCTCGAACTCACAGAGATCCACCTGCCTCTGCCTCCCGAGTGCTGGGATTAAAGGCGTGCGCCACCACCGCCCTGCCCATCCCTAACTTTTTATTCAAGACAGTTCTAGCTGTCCTGGAACTAGCTCTTGTAAACCAGGCAGGCCTTGAACTCACAGAGATCTTTCTGTCTCTGCCTCCTGAATGCTGGGATTAAGGAGTGCGCCACCAACTACCCGGTCCCTCTCTAACTTTCGAGGAGAGGTGCAGATGATCCTGGGGGAAATGTGTAAATGAAGACAGCGTGATGAGCTTGAGCAGATGATTGTTCTGCTGAGATCTAGAACCTTCCACCTCTTCCTAGAAAGCACTTACAGGCCCCTCCCAGCCAGTTTCCAAAGGCAACCATCTCCTTTTCAGAAGCCCCAGATCTCTGGTATATGTTCCTGGGAGGACATATCCTGTCCTCTTACCTAATTGTGGCAGTCAGCCCATAGTGTGTGCTGCCCTGGACCTATCTTCCCAGGGAGAAGGAAGGAGGCTATGCCCTCCTCCACACCCTGCTCCCAGGCTGCTGGCTGAGAAGAGGACTCAGCCCAGCTCACATGCCCTCTGGAAGAATGATCTGCCAGGGCTCAGAAACCCTAATGGCCTTGGCAGGAACTGTCTGACACTCTCAGTTCAGGCAGCCCCTGAGCCCTTGACTGGGAAGACCCCTGGGGACTGTAGTGCTGTTCACTCGCCAGCTAGAGCAGAGCGGCAGTGGTCCTCATGCTGAACCTTGCTGTCAATCTGCCTACCGCCCTGGGTTGTTTACTGGAAACTGGCCTCCCTGCAAGGATTCAAAGCCCTGGCCGAGGGCATGTCTGCGGCAGGAAGCCGGCCAGGCAGTAATTGGCGGTCTGGCCGAGCTAAGTGGCCAGCACTGACCCACCATCCTCCTCCAGCAGTTGCCTTCGAGTGATTTCACAGCAGCCTTCCAGGCCTGTAGGGACTTCCTGCCCAGTGAAGAGCCAGCATCAGGAACAAATTACTCATTCCCCGAGAAATCTATTAAAAGGTGACAGCAGTTTGGGGATAGGTGGCCCCCAGCACATGGAACCTAATGCCACAAGTCATCTCCCTTAAACTGACCAGCTCGGAGGACACTGAGCTAAGTCTCTAACTTTGGGGCCAAAATGACTCAGAGCTGAGCCAACTGCTGTCCTTGGGTACTATCTGCGGGTTCACGAAGGGAAGGACATGGGACCTTTGTCCCCTCTCTTGGTTCCATTTTCCATGCCACTGTGTGTGACCTCAAGTGAGTCATCTAGCCTCTTTAAGTCCTCATGCTTATTTCTCAAGGAAGTAAGAATCCCAAGGGCTAAGCTGACACAAGGCAAGTTCATGTACACAGCCAGGCAGGCACACAGCAGACTCCCTGCAGGTCATAGTGGGTTGTATTTATTTTCTTTCTGGTTGAGAGGGAATGACCTACTGTGCTCACATCTTGATGGAGGGCAGTGGCTGAGCCATGAGCTAGGACCAAGGTGGGGCTCCAGCTAGAGGGATGATGGAGCAGACCATGACAGCTTTTAGTTCTCCTCATAACAAGTGCCTGCCATTTGCCTCCCATCTCGGGCTGAGCCAGACACCACTGGTGTGTGACCAAGCAAGTTGGGGACGGACATCTCCATTGTTGCTGCATGCAACCAGCTGAATAATGATGCCCTGAGATGATGTATTTAGTTACTCTTCTCTTGCTTTGTGTAGTAAGGGTTGCTTTGGCTCAAGGTTTGAGGGATACAGTCCACCTTGGTGCAGGGAGATCATGGCAGCAAGAAATGATGAAGCAGCTGGTCACATATAGTCATGGTCAGGAAGCAGGGAAAAGTTCAGCCCGGTTTCTCCTTTTTCTGCAATCCTGGACTCCAATCCATGGATGGTGCTGCCCACATAGGGTACAGCTTCTCCCATCAGTCAACCTGGTCAAGAAAATCCCTCACAGACAGACCCAGAGATTTGTTTTCATGGTGAGTCTAGATCCCAACAAGTTGTCCATCAAGATTGATCACCCCAGTGTGTTTTTATAAATTTTGTAGGTATAAACTGCTGGCCTTGAAAAGATTAGTATAAGAACCAGTGAGATAGCGCAGCTGGTAAAGGGGTTTGTTGTGCCAGGATTATAAGAACCAGTGAGATAGCGCAGCTGGGAAAGGGGTTTGTTGTGCCATCCTGGCAACTGAGTTCAATTCCTGGACCCACACAAAGATAGGAGTAGAACTGATTTCCCCAAGTTGTCCCAACCTCTACACTTGAGCCATGGCACACATGCCTTCCTCTTCGTATCACGCACATATACATGCAATAATAATTATATAAATTCGATTAATATGGAGTATTTGGGAGGTCTCAGTATAACCACAGGGGTCCTTCAAAGCAGAGGCAAGAGCAGGAGGCAGAAGGAGCAGAATTTAAAATGTGTGTCAGAACTAAGTTAATCCTAGTTCTCAGGAGTCAGAGACAGGCAAATCTCTGAGTTCAAAGACAGCCTGGTCTACATCTCAAGTTCTAGGACACCTTAGGGCTACAGAGAGAAACCTTATCTCAAAAAACCAAAAGACAACCAAAACAAAAAAGAAACTGTGGTAGAAGGGGTATTCCGTGGGAGTGAACTTGCCTGTCCTGTTGGAAGGAGGCCATGACAAGCATGAGGAGGAATTGGGTCTTGTTGAGAACAAGGCCTGACTTCTGTACAAATAGCAGGAGACTTTGGTCCCATTACCCCTGAGACAGAACCTGGCCAACCTGAGTGTGCTTATAGGTAGAATACTCCAGGTTCTGGGCAGCACCCAGAGCGAGTCATCCTAGACTCCTGCCTACAAGACCTCAAGTCATCATATATGTGGCTTTAGTTGATTAGTGGTCATTGTAACTCATCATGGAAGAGAGCCTAGAGGCAGGAAAGGGACCAGGGGCTTCCCCAGGACCCGCTTCTACCTTCCAGGGTCTCAGACTTAGCATCAGTCAGAGGGGCTTTCTCCTGGGCCATGGCCAAGCCCAGCAATGACATGGCAGCTGGTTTCCATGCTCAGGACCTTATAGCTCCTAACAACACCCTGCTCTCTGTATTGTGTTTTTAAAAATAACTTTATCATATTTATTTGTTTGTTTGTTTATGTATTGTGTGTGCACATGAGTGTGGCCACCTATGGAAGCTGAGAAAATTTTCCAGACAACACTTCACTCTTCCCACTATGCAGCACTCAGAGATGGAACTTGGGTTATTAAGCTTGGTGGCAAACAGCCTACCCACTGAGCCATCTTGCTGGACCTCCATGTTCTGATCTGTTCAATTGACACTACTCTCCTCAGAGGTCCGGTCATTTCCCTGGGATTGGCATGAAACAGTGTCCACACAAGTCCGTCACAATCATGGGGTGGAATCCAGAGAGTGGGTGACAGCAGGCTCAGCAGTGTACGGCTGCTTCAGGCAGGGCTCCTTACGGACACATGGATTATGATGAGGCAAATGCTCACTTGTGCTTTGGCCTGACCATCCATACATAGTGTGTATGTGTGTACACACACCCTTTAAGTGCTTAATTCCCATTTGTATTTTTAGCTTTTTATTGTGTGATCACAAGTGGCCCTGACATCACATCTTTTTAACTCCGGAACCCTAGAGTTAGGAGCCCTGCTTGTCATGCCCAAAAAGTATCCCAGACAGAGCTCCGAATGGCACAGAGAGGGTCACACGTTGTGGTTCAGACCCCGTCAGATGAACTCTGTGCTGCCTGCTTGTTATCAACGCCCAATAGCTGGAGCAAAGGGAATTCCCCAGAAGCATGTAGTTTGTCTGCAGAGGGAGTGATGGATATCTTCAGCTTGCCCAGCTCACACATCCATACTCTCCCTGCATTAGACACTCTGTCTTGGAAAAGGGTTCCTGAGCCATTTCTCAAAAGCTAAGACCATGAAGGACCTGATACAGGTTTTGACCTTTCTCAGGGAAGTTCACCAGAGCCAACAGGTGTGGGTCAAGAGGACAAGGGGACTCCAAGGCCATTCAAAAAGTACATTCAAGTCAGCACCTCCAGGCACTCCTAGAAGGCACCTGACCCTGGGCCACAGAGGGGTCAAAGCCTGCCTCCACTACTCCTGTGGTACTCGCTTTCTCTTTGATCTGCCTCCCCAGCTGTTCACCTCCTTGCTCTTTCTCCAAACCTTCTGTCTTCCCACTCCACACATAGCTTCAGAGAGCTCACCAGCCCCACCGTGATCCGCCAGGGATCCAGCCCAGTCAGAGAGCACCAGCTCACCAGCCCCACCGTGATCCGCCAGGGATCCAGCCCAGTGACCAGAGAGCCTTTGCCCCTTTGGTCCTGGAGGCAAGCTTTCCCCGGGGCAATACTAAGGAAGAAAAGAGGCTAAGAACCAGATGGGTCTGATTTTCAGAGTAGTGACCATGTGAAATAGAAACTCCTCCAGCCTGCATGGCCCACTCCAGCAAGCTGCCTGGTGAAGATTCAACCAGTAAACAACCCCTTGGGTTCCCACCTGGAACCATGACCCCAGAATTATCTTCTCTGGAGATCACATGGCCTTTTCTGGAACAAAAGACAGGGCTAATAACCCTGAAAGACTAAGCCAGGAAAAATGATATTTTTTTACTACTATTATTTGGATTTTTTGGGTTTTTTTTTTTTTTTTCGAGACAGGGTTTCTCTGTGGCTTTGGAGCTTGTCCTGGAACTAGCTCTGTAGACCAGGCTGGTCTCGAACTCACAGAGATCCGCCTGCCTCTGCCTCCCAAGTGCTGGGATTAAAGGCGTGTGCCACCATCGCCCCGCTTGTTTTGTTTTTTTTGAGACAGGGTTTCTCTGTAGCCCTGGCTGTCCTGGAACTTGCTCTGTAGACGAGGCTGGCCCTGAATTCAGGGATCTGCCTGCCTCTGTCTCTCAAGTGCTGGGATTGAAGGAGTGTGTTACCACTTCCCAGACGATTTTTTTAAAAAATTATTTACACTTTATTTCCTTAATATTTACTATTTAAATTTTTATTTGCATCCTGTGAGTATAGTCACATGTTGCTTGAATGGGAAAACAGCTTACACTGAGAGTTGCATCATTTGGGGGTTTGTCATTGTGTGAACAGTAGTCTTATACACAAGCCCAGATCGACTAGCCTGCACCCCTCTGCTCTAAGGGGTAAAACCCAGACAGCAAAGTACTGGATGCTGTGGGCAATGGTGAGGTAATGAGATTTATATATCTAGGGACACAGCAGGGCCACCAAATTCCTGGAAGTAGGACATTTTCAGTTCCCTGAGCCAGTGACCTGAGCCAGAGCAGACCTGAGACAGCAAACTCCACAGTTCCCATTATTTTCTTAACAAAAACAAACAAACAAAAACTTGAAAAGAAAAAGTCCTCACATAGACCAGTCTGGACTCGAACTCTGTAGAGGGTGGTCTTGAACTTCTGATCCTTCCGTCACCATCTCTTGAAGGTTGTGATTGCTGCCACGTTTACGTGGTGCTGGGAATCAGGAACCTCAGTCACCAGCTCAGGACCTAGTGGACAGGAGGGGTTCAATGTGTTGGGGAGAATGGGAAAGGGTGGTGGAGGCAGGGGAATGGCCCACCCAGGCCTTCCTGGACCTTACAGAGACTAGTATGGCTGGTTGGAGGGCCCTGGATGGATCAGCAAGTCCTACAAAGTCCGGATTCTAGAACCGGGACTTTCTGGACCCTCAGGACCGCCATCTAAGGAGATAAAGGCAAACCTATGCTGTACCGAGGACGGGCAAAGCCAGGAGGAGGGACTTGGAGACACTGAGAGGTACCTTGCCCGTTTCTGGAGAAACCTCTCGGAGCCCTAGCCACAACTGAGCAAAAACCTTGGTCAGTGGCTGCGATTGCCCAGAGCTCCCCCCCCCCCCCCCCCCTCGCCTCCCAGCCTTCCTGTTGTTCAAGCTGCAGTGATGAAGTTGGAACCTGCCTCTCCGGAATGGCTCGCAGGCGTTCAGACCGGATTGGCATGAGGCCGTCGAGCAGTTGGTGGCAGGAGCCAGGGGACTCGGAGAGCAGGTTTTCGCTGGAGGGGACGTGAGCTTTATTTCCCTCTTGGTTGCTGACAAGGAAGCAGCTGGCCTTCGCTGATTATTTTTACCCGAAGTCACAGCCGCGGCTGCCGAGCCTCCCAAGCGCCCGCCGGCACGCTCCCAGCTCAGTGACGCACCGCCAGCGCCACCTGCCGCCGCCTGCTACCGCCGCAGAGAGAGCGCAGTGGCCCTCAGACCAGTGCTGGCCACTGCCCTCCAACTCTGTGGTTATTTTTGTCATCTTTTTCTACCTTCCTGCTC
>NC_022011.1:39037528-39051024 GCF_000317375.1 Microtus ochrogaster
TGTGTGTGTGTGTGTGTGTGTGTGTGTGTGTGTGTGTAGATAGAGTCTATGTAGCTCAGGCTGACACTGGATTCCTGCTTCTGGGATCACAGGCCCACATCACTACACATGGCCATGGGAGTGGTTACAGTTAGCACAGCACATCCACACCTGTAGGGTCGTTCCATCCTCAAAAACGCCAGATATATTGGAGAGGACTTGCTGCTCTCCCAGGGGATAGGAGTTAGGTTCCCAGCACCCACATCAGTTGGTTTACAGCCAACCTGTGACTCTGTTCCAGGGGATATGATATCCTCTTTTGGTCTCCTCGGGTACCTGCGCACATGTGGCATTCACTTACACAGACACATGCACACAAATAAATGATAAAAAAATAAATGTAAAAAAAGATTGTAGTAAGTGTGGAATCACACAATGCAAGAGTAGGGGAAATTAAATCACAGTATGCCTGGCTCTAAATCTTGGCACCACCCTTTGGCTGTGTCTCGGTTATGAATGCTCTTAGCTACAGATAATCACAGCACTTTAAGTAAATGGGGACTTTTTTTCCTCGTTGGTAGGTGAGTTGGGGAGCCACTTGACTATGTCAGGAATTTAGAGTCTGTGCCGATATTGTTGCTCCCCCAGCCCAGATAGATTGTCTTTGGACATGCTTCAACCTCACGGTCACAACAGCTCCTAAAGCGCTGGGCATCTTGCTGGAATTCAGGGTGGGGGTAGAGAGATAGGAGGAGGCAATGAATGAAGCTATGATAATCCCTGTGTCAGGAAAGCAAAGTACTTCCCTCATCTCTCTCCCCAGAACTGTAGGTTACATTTCAGGGGTAACATCAACTACCCAAAACTGTGAGGGAGGCTGAGAAAAATCAACATTTCTTGGCTAAAGGAGAAGGGCAGTAGTGTCCACAGCGTCTGCCTGGCCCATGTGAAGTTACACTTAGTTGCAATTATATCACACAGAGATTTAATTCTTGCTTCCCACTTTGTTCCCTACTGTGTGGCCACTCGCAGTTTCTGTATCACTGTGCTTTGGTTTGGGGCTCGCTTAGAAATGTTTCATCATGTGGCTCTGGCTGATCCAGAATTTTCTTATAGATCAGTCTAGCTTCCAACTTGTGGCAATCCTCATGTCTCTCCATCCCAAGTGCCAGGATGATGGGCGTGAGTCGCCATAATCAACACTAGTGGTTTAATGTTTCTTCAAGTGAACACGTCACGTTGTACTTACAGGGCATTTACCAGGAGACCTTTTTCAATGCACCTGTGTATGTACAGACGCACATGTGCGATCATATGTGCACTGTGAAAGTTGTGGGAAGCCTTGGGTGCTCTCCTCCAGAACACCATCCACTTCTTTTGAGTCAGGGTCTCTCATTGACCTGGGGCTTCCACTTAGATGGAGCTAGTTGGCCAGAGAACCCAAGGTCCACCCCCCCTTTGTCTGTCTCCCCAGTACTAGTACTACAAATACATGCCTGATTGTTTTATGTGGTACCTAGGTAACAAAGGCAGGTCTTTGTGCTTGCAATGTAAGTATTTTAAACAACTGAGAAAACCCAGCTTTGGGCCTACCTTTTTTTTAATTATACAGAATATTCTGATCACTGCTTTTAGAAAATTGTGATTTTATTATTTATTCTTAATTTATGTGTGTGAATGTTTGCCTGCATGTATGAAGTGTACCATGTATATGCAATACCCTGCAAGTCCAGAAGAAGGCATCATATCCCTGGAACTGGAGTTGCAGATGGCTGTGAGGTGCCATGCAGATGCTGGGATCTGGATCCTGCAGGAGAAGCATGTGCTCTTAACCAGCGAACCATCTCTCCAGCTCCATTGCCGCTTCTTTCATGCACAAAGCATTTACCATAGGATAAAACTCCTAGCGTCAAAGACCATATCTTTGATACTATCATTGCTATTCCATTGATCTCCAAGGGGACTGTGCTGGTTTACACTGTAACAGTACCTAAGTATTCTTACTGACTTCATCACAACTGTGCCAGCACAGAATTTTATGGTTTAAGGAACTTTCCTTTTTGCCCAATTAGTATAATAAAATAATATCATAAATTGTCATGTTTTTATACCTTTGATTAAAACTGAAGAGAAATATTATGCCTCATGATATGTATTTATTTATCATCATTATTTTGAGACAGGGTCTCACCAGACTGGTCTAGAACTTGCTACTATATCTATATATAGTGAATATATATATATCTATATGGTATAGAATTTGCTATATAGATCAGGCTGGCCTTCAATTCACAGAGATATGCCTGCCTCTTCCTCCTTTGTGCTGGGATGAAAGAGTGCACTACTATGCCCACCTCCCTAGTGACATTTTCTCCTTCCTCCCTCCCTTCCTTCCTTCCTTCCTTCCTTCCTTCCTGATGCATGAATCTAATTTGTTTGTTTTTTGTTTGTTTGTTTTTTTGAGACGGTTTCTCTGTAGCTTTGGAGCCTGTCCAGGAACTAGCACTGGCCTCGAACTCACAGAGATCCACCTGCCTCTGCCTCCCAAGTGCTGGGATTAAGGAGTGTACCACCACCACCCGGCCAAATCTAGTTAGTCTTAATCAGTAAGAACCCGGAGTCAAGGTGGGCAGTTCCTCTTTACTAAACATCATTGGAGTCCCTGCAGCTTTTATTTTTATTTTTCTCTTTTCATATTTACACACTGTACATGTATGAGAATATGGAAGCCGGAGGGCAACGCGACCGGTCAGCACGGTCATCTACTGCTCTCCACCTTAGTGTTCTGAGACAATGTCCCTCACTGAACTTGGACCTTGTTATTACAGCCAGGTTAGCTGGCCAGCCCCTGGGATCCTTGTCTTGGCCCCCTGAGCACTGAGGTCCTGGTACATACCATTACACCTAGCTTTTAGTAGAGACTGTGAATCTGAACTTGGGTCCTTGTGCTGGAGAGCAAGCAACTCCCAGCACCACACTGGAATTAACCTTACTCTGTAACTTGTCCTCTTTGTTTGATGAAGCCTTTGTTCATCTTCTGGAGGGAGAGACTCATTTTTCCCAACATGAGTATGGGAATCCGCTCCGCCCTCATTGCTCCTGACAGTCTTATTGGTACTGCAAGCTACTGAGGGGAGGGGAGAAACTCCTAGATGAGGGCCTGGGCTCATAAAGTTCATGCATATGTTAAAACCAGTTCGTCTGGGTTCAAGTTCAATGCCTTCTTTTCCCCAGCATTGTCTTTCCCCAAATAGCAGCTGTTCTTGCTGAAGTTCACATAGCACACCACCATCCGGCCAGAATACCACTCGGCGCTCTTCAGTGAGTTCACGGTTGGACAATTTTTATCACAGTCCATTTGAAAACAATCTTGTCACCCCCCAAAAGAACATTATGCCTAATGTACAGAGGCACCAACCCCACAAATGTGAAACTATCTTTAAGCTTGGAGGAAAGAGATGGGTGGAAGTGGGTGGGGGTTGTGTGAGGTTAGCCCAGAAGGCTTAGGCTATGCATGGACTTGCAACAGGGCTGCTGTTTCTTCCCTATTCTGGCTTTTGGTTTCCTTGTAATACAAATAAGCATAGTTTTTGTTTGAGGCAGAGGCTCATGTAGCCCAGGCTACCCTCAACACTTTAAGTCGCTTAGAGAGCCCTTGAGGTCCTGATCCTTCCGCATTCTTTCCCCAGCGGCTGTTAATGCCTGCGCTGTGCAGTGCTGGGGATGGAGCCTCCTAGGAAAGCACTCTACCCACTGATCATAGGAATCCGCAGATGCTGAACCAGCTCAATAAAGGGGGACAGGAAGACAACCTAGAAACGTCGAAGCTGAGACCTAGAGGATGAAGAAAATGAAGCAGAAAAGCCTTGGGGTTCCTGACTCTACCTGGGTAGAGAACAAGAAGATGTTCTCCTCAGTCAGAAACTGAGGGAAGAAGGCAGGAAAAGGGGGACACGCAGGGATGGGTCATGGCAACCATGGGCAGGAGGCAAGGCTTTCTCTTGGACATGCCAGGAAGCCACAGAACAGTTCAGAAGGGAAGAACAGTGTGGCATAGGAACTCGAGAAGGTTTATTCCTAGAATCCCGTGGGGGAAGATACTGGGGCAGAGGAGAGATGAGGTTGAGTGACTCTGAGCCCATCCTAGATACCCTGTGTAACCTCCTGTGCCTGGATCAATGGGGTGTGTCTCCAGTGTGGAAGCCAACCCCCTGACAATCACAAACCTTCCCTATTCTCAGAGAAAGAGGTGACTCTCCGAGGCCTTGGATAGAGAGACTTGTCAGAGTCACATGAGAGTTGGTGAAAGCCCAACTCCGTTCCTGGTGACCCTAGGGTGAAAATGTCCATGCTGCTGCAGCCTTCTGGCTGCAGGTCTGAGATTGGGCTAGACCCAGGTCCAGGGAGAAGGGCCAGTGCCCTCAGGTCACCCCAGAGGTGCCCCTGGCTGCTCTTACCCTTCCTGTTTCACTCCTCAGACAATAGGTCTGATGGGTATCAGTCCTCTTCAGCCTCTGGGTTCAGTCCACAGAGACAATGAACCTGTCATGACCGCCACCCCCAGAGGTGACAGATCACACTCACTGGTAGCTGGGCATCAGCCTCTGGGAAGAACAGAATAGGTAGGCCATGATCCAGACAGATCTGCTTGCCAGACAGGGCCTCGGGTGGAGGCCCATAGCCTCCACCCCCACCCCATGCTTCTTGGCCATCTCCAGGAGTGACCTTGGGAAATGTAGGCCATGTGAAAGGGAGAGAGTTAGTAGGGGCTCAGGCAAGGACTCTATAGAGAAGAGAAAGGTAGATGTCAGGCTACAGCTTTGTCATGGGTAATGCGGGCATTTAGAGGCTGAGACAGAAAAATCACAAGTTTTAGGCCAGCCTTGGCTACATAAGCAAGACCGAGAAATAAAATAAGGCCAGGTATGGTAGTGAATGCCTTTGATCCCAGCACTCAGGAAAAATACAGTCTGATTTCTGTGAGTAGAGAGCCATCCTGCTCTATCTGGCAAGTTCTAGGTAAGCCAAGGCTTCATAGTGAAACCCTGTCTCAAAAATAAATAAAGAAAATAAAAATAACTATCACAGATTGTAAATTTAATGTGCTGCGTATTTTATTACAGTTTAAAAAAAGGAAATTAGAAAAAAAATAAACAATTATGTTGCCAGCAGGCTATTTTAACAAGTGTTAATTAGGCTTTGGCCAGAATACTGAAAGTATCCAAGCTTTATACCAAGTCAAAGGCACCAAGCTGGCACAGCAATCCCACCTCTTTTGTACTGGTTGCAAGGAGAGCCTTACACACGCTCAGTGACAAGGTAACGTTCCTCACACGGGAGACAGTGTGAACCATAGCAGTGCAGACCCAAGACTTTTGGTGGTGGGGTCATCCTGCCAGAGTTCCTCCCTAGCAAAAGTCCTTGCTGTTAAAACCACTTTGGCCAGTGGGGTGGGGCCTCCTCAGCCCAGGCTTAGCTTTCCCCTGCTCTACTGGAGCTTCCTTCTTTCCTAACTTCCATGCTAACTGTCCACAGTTTGCTTGCAAAGCAGAACGCGCCAGCTGTCCTCAGAGCGGGGTGGATGGAAGGCAGGGTAGGCTGGGGAGCAATTCAGGTTAGCCGTATACTGAGGGCTGCTCCCCTCTAGTCCCGCTAACTTGGTCTCCTAAGGGATCTAGAATTTCAAGGGCCCTTCAGCTTCCCCAAGTTCATTTTTTAATCCAAGTCTCACAACGACTCTTCCTAATGGGGAGCCTTCAACAGCGATGGCTGAAGCACAGAACAACAGGCAGGTCTCCTACAGCCAGGGCTAAAGGTTCTGTCCCGGATCCAGGGGAGGGGAGGGTCTCAAGGAGGAGTTACAGAGCCCCGCCCTTGTCCTGCTCCAGACTGGCTGACCTGCCATACGGAGGCGACCCCAGACATAAAGTAGACTGGAAAAATAACACCGTGATAAGAACAGGGCCTGGCAACAGGGGAGGGCACAACGGTAAAGGGAGACCCAGGTCCTAGGTTTCATCTGCCTAGAGGGGATTTCCCTAGAGTTCTTGTGGAGAGGAGACCCATGGTGGCAGTCAATTTTTTTTTTTGAGCAAGAGAGGTGTGCCCCAAGGGGTTGGAAAGTACAGATAGAACCAAGGGACACAGCACTCACTGAGCCCTACGGCAATGTACACAGCATACAGTGATATTAGGACCTCACCACCTACTTTCATTGGAATGGGGCACATAGACACAGGAATTATTTAAAATGGGGCGAAGTTTAGGAAATTGGCGATTTTCAGAGTGAACAACGATGTTCACTTCTGAGGCCTCCTGAACACAGGACTGATTTTCTGTATAAAAAAGGTCATGGATTACTATTCTGAGGGGCCAGACTCCCAAGTGGCATGAGGCCAGGACAATGTGTTGTCTAGGACATCTGTGCATGCCAGGGCTGGAACAGAGACCCGGGAGGGAGAGCCCTATAGCTTGCCAGGAGCAGCCTCCAAATCACCCATGATTACCATATCCCCAATTTGTACATCCGGGTTATGATAGGCCTACCACCAGTGTTGGGTGACTGGAGTGACTGAGAATCCATCTTGAAGAAGGGACCGTTGAAGGTGTGGGAAACTGGTCCAGGTAGTGGGGACAGTGTCATCAAAGGTCTCCAGGAACCAGAGTGTGAGTCTGGAAACAGACCAGGCGGGCTTAGATGGGTGGGGTGCAACTCTCAGGTAAGACTGAAGGTTCAAGACCAGCACAGCTTCGTGGCTGACCCTATCACAAACAAATATATAGGAAAACAAAGCCAGGCAGCTGCACAAGGAATGTAGGACAGGCAAGGCAGAAAGCCTGGACCACCAAGCTGAGAACCCCATGGTTTGAACTCCTGGCTTGTGTCTGCCTCACTCTAAAGAGTGGATTGCTGTAGTCCTTAAAACTCCCCGTTTCCCAGCGTCCACCCTGAAGACCATCCTTTTGTACAAGCAAGTGCCACCCATTTTCCTGAACTCTAACCCCAGGGCTTGGCCTCCAGCCTGGTGAGGTCTGGGAACCAAAGAAAGGGGAGGTTTGAACCCCGCAGAACTTCCAGGAGGTAGCAAGGCAGACGGCTGAGTTGCTTTCTTTTGCTGTTGTTCTGAAAGGGAGAATCATGGAGTCAGGCTAGTTTGGATTGACTATGAAGTCGATGTTGTCCCTGTATTCCTGTCCCTCTCTCCATCACCTCCCAAATTCTGAGACTGCAGTGTGTCCCCAATGCTCAGCTCACTTACCTCTGCTTTATTGCTTTGTTTTCTTTTTTTGATTAGGCACTGGCCAGGCGTGTGATTCTCACTGTCCCTTACCTGCCATTGCCGCATCCAGAATGATCTCCCTTGCTCACTGTCCCCTCTATCTTCTGGTACCTAATTTCTGGAGAGACTTTCCAAGTGGCCACCACACATCATGATTATAAACAAAACAAAAGCACCTACTGGGTGCTATGCCAATGACATTCACTCATGGGAGGGGTGTGTGCCCAATATCAAACACGTGGGCTGCAGAGCCTGCAGCTTCTATGTCCCCCTTTGAACATACAGTAGACATTCAACTACCATAGACATCAGGGAGATTCATCTTCTCTCTCAGATCAGAAGTCTCTCTGGGACCTCCTCTAACCACCCAGGTGAATCAAAGAACCCTTTGGCTGAAGGTTGGTATGAGGGGTCCTTACAGAAAGGTGCCCTGTAGAGACAGCCCAGCTGAGTCAAGTGGTTGGCATATTGGTCTAAATTATGCAGAAAGGGGAGGAGGCAGGTCTTCCTTCGGACCCCTGTGGGAGACCCCATGTCATTCCTGTTGTACAGAAGACTGCAGGGAGCAAGTCACGAAGTAGATAGTTCTGTTCTGGCCCATCAGACTCGGAGTTCTTGGTCTTGGCCCTTGTCCTCATCCAAAAGGGTGAGGTGCCCACAAAATTCTCTCCTGCTCATTCTCTAGTGAGCTCCTGCCCCAGTGCCCCAGGCGAGGTATTGCAGGTTCACAGGACAGCAGCTGAGCTGGTGGCAAACCCAAGGGTACTGCAACCAGAGCTTGGCCACCTGGCATTGGGGCTCCTAAACAGGACTCTCACTCCACGTTTGCCCAACTTGGTCTGTCTAGGACAAAAGAGGCCTTTCTGTGAAGACAACCACAGAGGCATAAGCACGGGCTCAGAATCTGGGGCAAGGGATGGAATATAGAGTCCATATAGAGGCCCCTCCAGAGATGGGGTCTCACGGTGACAATGCTTTGAGATGAGCTGAAGTTAAGTTATCGGTGCATGGCCACCTGGAAGGGGGGCTTAGCCCCTGAGCAGGGGACCTGGAGCCCCAACATCTTTCTTCTCTGGGCTGGAGGTATCCCAAATTCCATGACAGCCTTTGTGGCTGTGCCAGTCAGAGGCAGGCCCTGTGGCAGCTAGGGAAACTGAGGCTCTAGATCGCTTGTCATCACAGGTGCGCACACTACGGCTGCACTGGTCTGCTGACAGAACCGCATGATTGCCCGAGGCCCTGCCAGCGCTGGAGGCCCTCATAGCCTGCGCACGCACCTTCAGTGAGACGCAGAGAGAGGCGACCATGCTCTTCTCCCTGGCCTCCCCCCACTGTAGCCAATGTTCTGCAGCTGCGTGCCTTTGCCGAATCCGGAGGCTCCGTGCATGCGGCACTGCTTGTGCACAGTCATCCCACCATCTGAAGGCCGGCCGCTGGCACCATGTGTGAGCCACGTGGGAGCAGTTCAGCAGGCGCTGGGCGCTGTTCACTGACGGTAGGCTCAGCACCGGTCACCTGGTGCCTTCCAAGGTATCCTTGTGCTGGGTCAGGATCAAAATTTCCCGAGTGATGGGTTCTTGGTCTATGACACATTCAGTGGCAACCTCACTGAGTTCCACCCATGGGACCGGGCGCTGAGCCCTGCACAGGTGAGACAAGCTTGTGCCTGCGCGCAACTCCCAGGGGGCCTCCTCTTTCAATAGGACCCAGAAGCCCTAAACTTCATGTCCCCGCTGTTGCTGGCCATGCGCGTGCTCCTTCTCTGTCCTGGTAGGACATGGGCACCTCCCTGCCCAGCCCAGCTGCTATGCCTTTCCCCTGGGTAGCCCATTGGGTCTAGACACTCCAGCTTCCCACTCAGCCTTTGTCAATTTGATCTCTCCCAGTTATGGCCATGCCCTCTCCAGGACAACAGTGTCTGTCCTGAAGCTGCCAAACTTTAATAGCCTAAGGCTTAGTGTGGGCTTGCTCAGTGCTGTCTTCAGCACCCCTCTCAACACAGCACCCCATGGTGCGGTGATGCTGCCTGCTGGTTCCCACTCATGAGCAGGCACCTTTTGTACCTGCATGAGTAAATAGATACAGTACCCACCGTGTAGAGAGCCAAGATATGGTCTTGTCATCTTCCTACTCTGGCCAGTGCCCACAGAGGAGTACCCCATGTGGAACGCAGGATCCAGCACCAAGGGCTCTCTCTGAACTCTGCTTGAACCCACAGCCCTTTCTCTGCTGCTACCAAATAGGTGCACCTTAGCTGTGCTGTTTGTAATCTCCAAGGTTCAGATCTACGAAACAGGCAAGAAGTCCCAACAGACCTGGAGTGAATCTTATCTACATGACTCTGAACATTCTGCTGTGCCTCAGTTTCCCAATCCAGCACACTGTTCAGTTCTCCAGGCACTGCCACAAATGTGCTCTTCCTGTCCAAAGCAACACATGGGAATGGTCATCGTACAGGCTGCCCCCTCTGTTGTCCAGGGCCCAACCCGGCCTCCACTCTTTTGCAGAGACTTAGCAGCAGCTTCAGGACTTCCAGTCATGGCCAGATCAGGATGTCATCAGCAGAGTCAATGCTTTGGCCAGTGCCACTGTGGTAAACCCATCTCTGGAGCCTGGAACGCCTGCAGCACCGTGGGTCAACTCCCTGGACCTTATTTTCCTCACACACCTGAGGTGTTACAGAAATCCAGTTTGTTCCTACTCTTGTTTTAGAATCCCTGACAGCTGGGAGCTTGTGACAGATTTGATCCACTAACAAGACCCTGGTAGTGCCCAGCTGTGACCCTGGAGAGCTCCCTCTTGTCAGTTGCTCCTCAGACCACAGCTTCTCCCAACCCCCTTCTCTGAAGCTCCTGGGATCCTGTCCTTGGACAAGGCTTCTAGCTTCCTAAGACTCCTGGAGAGAGTCCTGGCAGAAGAGAGATTTCCTGGGGCCTGCGGCCCTGCTGGCCATCCTGCACTTTCTGAAGAGGCAGAGCAGAGGAGCCGGAGCTACAGACCAAGCTCTGGGAGGAACTTCATGTTTGTGGCCAAGCTGGTCCTGGTGGAGCACTAATCAGCCGGTGTTTGGCTGTCTATCACGGAGGTGAGGCCGGCAAGGCCGGGCGGGATCTGGTCTTGCAGCTCCCTTATTGTATAACTGGACTAGTCAGCACCCATTTCTGGACTGCATCTCTCCATCCCGCAGGAGACGCTCCTTTAGTCACTGAGTGGAAATCCCACTTGAACACTGCACATAGCTAAGAATGGTATTAAGAGGCACTGGTGGATAAGGACCTCCCCATATCCAAGAATCTGCCAACTGCCTCAAGTGGGGTGTCCTCCACGTGGAGTGGTCCACCCAACACGTCTGCCTAAATCGCAGGCAGGAGCTCTGGAGAACAGGAATTGTCACAGGAAGGAGAGGCTATTATAAAACTCGTCCTTGCAAAGTGCTAGCGGGCTGAATCTGGAACAGGGTACGAGGGTAAGTAGAAACGGCACAACCCAGGAGGCTGGTGCTAAGGAATGGGTCACCAGACAGGTAGAGATGTATGAAGTCCACCTGTAACTAGGGATTTGGGGCACTGTGGTAGAGGAGGAAATACCAGACAGTGGACCTCAGTTTTCTCGTTAGAGAATGGGCACACTTGCCTTGTTAAGACTGAATGTCTTTGCAGACTGGATGTCTTTGCCCAGCAGAAAGTGGAAAACAACTCAGTGAATTTTCTTGGTCCCCTCCCCTGTGCTCACTCCCACATAACTTTGGGTTTTATTTTCGTTTTTTTTTGTTTGTTTGTTTGTTTTTTAATAGGAGACTTGAGTACCTTATTCACCCTGAATCAGTAGTGAGGGGAGTGGCCCTGAGGCAGCAGGTTCCAGCTGGTACACAGGCCAGAAACCACACGCCATGCTAGACCTGCAGGCTGACTCAGTAGACAGTGGTTGGAGGGGTCTGAAGGAGGCAGTGGAAGCCAAGCCTTGATCTTGAAGCCATTAAGGGTTTGTAGCCAGAACCCCAAGCATCTCTGACCCCCAGGTCAGGGCCTGTGGTGGTGGAGCCTGGAGTGGGGGCGGGAGCAGAGCTACAGCTTCCTTCCAAGTGGCTGGTGGGCCTGTGCCCTGGGGAGAGTGTGAGCAGTGGCATCCCTGCTGTGCCCTGGGGACAGTGTGAGCACTGGCGTCCCTGCTGAGCTCATGCTGACCTCTGAACAGACTCACATTCACCCCCAGCCTTGCCTTACTGTGAGCAACCATCCACTCCCACAGCTAGCCTTCCTCAGTGTGCTCTCTGAGAGTTCACTCTCTCTACCTCCATGCACTTCATGCCATTCAGACTCCTGCCCACAATGCCCCTTTCCCCTTGATCTTTGAGCAAATTCCTCCCCTCGGAGCCCTGCTTGAGCAGAAACACACACACATTTGAGTTCTCTCTTGGCAGGCAGGTCTTCCTAACATCTTAAACATGCCCCTATGTAATAGGACTATCCCTCCTCTTCCTGTTGCCCCTGGGGTCCCAGGTGTATCTGAATATCTCTACCCAGGGCTAGACCCAAATTCACACTCATCAAGTGTTTGTAGATCCATTTGGGTACTCCTATAGTGAGTTCATAGGTCCCACCCCATGGTAATACCCTTCTCTCAGGACCCCAAAAAGCCTTGGCCTAGGGGCTCCACCTCTCTGGCCTTGAGTAGCAGGCCCTCAATCCTATGTGGGTAGAGGGGAAACCCACTCTGCAGCTGGACAGCCTGGCAGAAAGCCCTCCATCCTGAAGTCAAATGGCTCCATTTGATCCCGGGCCTGGAAGTCCAAAGTCTGCACCTGATGGAGGCCAGTACTGCAGGGCACACATTCACTGCTCCTGGCAGGCACCCAGATGTACCAGAGCACATCCACATCCCTACAGGTGAAGTGAGGCTGCTCCTAGGGAATGGTGGGTGAAGAGGAAAGCTGTCTGGCTGTGCTTCTCTGAGAGGCTGCCTTTGCTTGCGAACTCAACAGTAGGCAGGGTCCTACTCAGAAAGCTCTGAAGAGCTACATACTTGAGTGATGGACTGGGCACTGTGGTTATATGAAGAGGGAGAGGGCTCTCTGTATACTGGCATGGAAAGGCTTTCATGGCATGGGGGTTTGATGTCATAGTTTGTAAAACCCAAACTTCCAATTCCTTCTTTCTTTTAAACCCTTGGGACATTTAAAGAAAGCTTAAGCCTCTTTTTCTCACAGGGTGTCTTTCTGGGGCACGCATACACCTACTGTGGCCACTGTATCAGCCTGTCTGCATAGCCTCCCAAGACCCTCCATTAACCTGGTTACAGTTTCGTTCCTCAGCCCCCAGACACCTGAACCCAGAAACAGATGTTCAAGTCCTTTACGCAGCATGGAAGTTACAGTGTCATGCACGCAGTCTCCTGGTTCACTCATGGAATCCAATACAATGTATTGTTTGAAGTCATATTCTAAGGTCTGCTTTAGGAACTCGTGACCAGAAAAAGTCTCTACATGTTCAGGATAGAGGCATTTTGTTTGTTAAAATATTTTCTTTGATCCTGTTGAAGACATGGAAGCAAAACCTGAGAATACAGTGAGTAGACTATATAAGTATGCAATTTACCATACTACTTAAAATGTTTGCAATTGCGTTTTTAGTTATCATTTAAATAATGACTTTATTGGTGTTTTGAGGATCCTCTACACTGATTTCCACAGCAATGGTTTACGTCCCCACCAGCAGTGCACACGTTTCCTTTCCCTACGTCTTTGCCAGTGTGTATTGTTGCTTGTTTTCTGTTTTAGAAGATGTATTTGTAACCAGGTGGTGGGGGCGCACGCCTTTAATCCCAGAACTTGGGAGACAGAGGCAGGCAGATCTCTGAGTTCAAGGCCAGCCTGGTCTACAGAGTATCCAGGACAGTCTGGACTATACAGAGAAACCCTGTCTCAAAAAAAAATATTTATTTGTATCATTTTAGGTTATGTATACATGTGGGAGGTACAGGAATCCACATAGGCCAGAAGTGTTGGATTCTTGCTCCCGCCGCCCACCCCAGATCTGGAGTTATAGGCAGTTTGAGTTGCCTAACATGAGTGCTGGGAAGCCAGATCTCAGCCTCTGCAAGAGCAGTGCGTGCTCTTAACCCCAGTCGTCTCTCCAGCCCCCATTGTTTTCTTGATGATGTAATGGGTAAGATGATGCAGTGGGTAAGGTGATGCAGTGGGTAAGATGATGCAGTGGGTAAGATGATGCAGTGGGTAAG
>NC_022011.1:39051154-39051415 GCF_000317375.1 Microtus ochrogaster
GTAAGATGATGCAGTGGGTAAGATGATGCAGTGGGTAAGATGATCTCAAAGCACTTTTGATTTGCAGTTCCCTGGTGACTAAGGGTGTTAGACCTTTTTTATATATTTATCAGTCATTTGCCGTTCTCTTTGAACTTAGCCCATTTATGGAATGAATCATCTGTTTGGGGAGGGTTGGTGTTTAATTTTTAGAGTTCTTCATAGATTTTAAATGTTAATTCTTGTCATATATATATGTATATGTGTATATACATATACATA
>NC_022011.1:39051947-39109288 GCF_000317375.1 Microtus ochrogaster
TGTAGACCAGGCTGGTCTCGAACTCACAGAGATCCGCCTGCCTCTGCCTCCCGAGTGCTGGGATTAAAGGCGTGCGCCACCACCGCCCAGCTTCAGGCTTCTTATTAACTCTTATAACTTATATTAGCCCATTATTCTTATCTATGTTAGCCACATGGCTCAGTACCTTTTTCAGCAGGGCAGGTCACATCTTTCTTCTTATGTATATGGGCAGGACTATGGGAAGAGCTTCCTTCTTCCCAGAATACTCCTGTTCTCATTGACCCACCTCAACTTCCTGTCTGGTTGTCCCGCCTGTACTTCCTACCTGGCTACTGGCCAATCAGCATTTATTTAAAATATAATTGACAGGGGTTTGAGAGATCGCTCAGTGGTTAAGAGCATTGACTGCAGGGTTGTCTCAGGCCACCTAATCTGTGAAGACAAAGGTTTAGGGGAGGGTTCAGTCAGGAGGCTGATACTTAAGTCATGCAATGAGGCCATCATGGCTTGATGGCAGAGAAACTGAGTGTCCCTATCTACAGGATTTACAGATCTGTTAGGGACCCAGACTGGGACAGATGGTGCCAGCTTGGGGGCTAGGTGGTAAGAGGATGAGAGCCCCAAGGAGTGGTCCCTACCACTGCTGCCTTGTCCCACGGGGGACGGTCCCCTTTGTCCATGCCAGATCTCCCTACCCTCCCTCCCATTCAGGGTCAAAAAGAACAGATCAGGGCAAGGCTGAACAAAGGCATGCTTCCAAAATCAAGGGCAAACTCTGTCTACGGCCCTGTGTCCTCAGAGCAGCAAGATGCCCTTGGAGATGAGGTCTGAGGCTGTGAATCCTGCTTCTGATGCCTGTGAGATTTCTCTGGCCTGGCTCTCACAGTTTAATCTCAAAACAAATACAAACCGGTGGTGGTGGCGCACACCTTTAATCCCAGCACTCGGGAGGCAGAGGCAGGAGGATCTCTGTGAGTTCGAAGCCAGCCTGCTGTACAAGAGGTAGTTCCAGGACAGGTTCCAAAGCTACAGAGAAACCCTGTTTCGAAAAACCAAAAATAAATAAATAAACGAACAAACAGAAACAAAAACAAGACAAAAAACCTTCATAGAGACACTGAGGCCTTATACAGTTAGTTACTTGCCCAAGGTTGCAAAGCAGGAGGAAATAAGAAGGGTCCTACATCCTGCTGTATCTGGGCTTTTTGTTGTTCTTTTCTGAGGCAGGGTTTCTCCGTGTAGCTCTGGCTGTCCTGGAACTCATGATATAGACCAGGCTGGCGTTGAACTCACAGACACCCACCTCCCTGCCTCTGCCTCTGCCTGAGTGTTAAGATTAAAGGCATGTACCACCACTGCCTGACCTGTATCTGGATTTTTAGTCTCTTGGGTAGCCCACTTTGCCTGTAGATAGTTCCTTGAGAGGGGAGCCCTAACCACTAGTCATCCGTTCATGTCACAGTCAGGTCACCCACCATGGAAAGTGCTGGGGATACAGCAGAAAAAAGTTCCATTAAAGGTGACATCCAGAAAGTAGAGGCTGCCTAGGACCCAGATAAAGGGTGCCACAGTGGTGAGGGAACAAGGCAGGGATGGGAAAGGTCCTGGCCTACGTGGACCTGGAGACTTGACTATTCTCTGCTAGGTTAGCATTGAAAAAACGAAAGGAGTTCCTAGGGAGGCTTAGTAGGGAAGTAATGGTCACCCAAGGATGTGGACCTGAGTTCCCATCTCTAGTACCCACATAAAACATTGGGTGCCGCAGCATGTACCTATGATCCCAGCTCTGATGACGTGGAGATAAGAGGGTCCTGGACCTTACTAGCCAGTCAGACTAGCTGATGATGAATCACAGGTCCAGAGAGACCTTGACTAAAGGTCAAGCGGGTGGAAATTGAGTTTGAGACCTCACGTGGACCTGTGTCCACCAAAGGCATGCATTTGCGTGTGCCCCACACCCCTGCAAGAACACATGTACACACCCTCACAAACATCTGCACACGAGGGGGTGGGACAAGAAGACAGAGGGCCTCACTAAGGAAGACCCCGGCAGTGGTAGAGTAAGCATGCTCCCTAGGACCCTGTTGGGTGCTGTGTCCCCTCTCCTGGCATAGCTTGGGGTCCCCAGTACTCAGAGGCTCTGTCCCAGGTCTGCCCTATATGTCTGAGTGACCCTGGAGAGGTTTCTCTGGCTCAACACAGGTGACAGAAGCTCGTTGTCATGGTGATCACTCCAGCTTGCCGCCACTGCCCCTTCATGACCAGGATTGGTCTCCAGCCCTGCTTGGAGGGCGGACTCATGCCAGAGGCGCAACAGTGGACAGATATACTAGATTCTCCATCCTCCTCTACCTCCCGATCCTTCTGATCCATGGCTTCTTTTGTTTCTGAACTTTCTCTGATTCTTTCTGTCTCTCCTGTTTTCTCTGTCTCCCCTCCCCTCTGTTGATATTGTTTTCTGCCATTGCCACTAGGCTTGTCTCCATCCCCTAAATGCTCTCTTCCCCATCCGTAGCCCCTTCCCTGCCTCTGTCCCTGGTTCTTGTGGGTATGGTACTGTAAGACAGGCCCCTGACTCATTCCAGGCTATGTCCTAGGGACCTGGGTTCCTTGTGACTTCCCAGGCCTGGCTCTCCCCCCCCCCCGCTTTCTGTCACACCGCCCATCTCGTTGTCTCTCCTCCTGCACTACACCTGCAGCCCTGCCCTTCTGTCTTGAGCATAAACTGGGCAGAATATACATCAGGACAGTGATATAAGGTCCAGAGAGACCAGAATGGGCCCAGCCTCACTTGTTCTTCAGAGGCGATTTTGTTCCCTTCTGACCCACAATGTCTGGTTGCATGGCAAGAGAGCAATATCTCATTTCTGTAATCAGCTGTAGCTCACATCTACCCTGTTAGACCTGTCTAAGGGGGACTGAAGTCCTCCACACCTCAAGGAACTTTCTGGTGGTGCAACCGAGATCATCTCTACAAAGAACTGAACACACTACCTGATGCTCACCAAAGCTCTGTGAATGGGGAGCCATTGCTCATTCATTCATTCATTTATTCATTCAACTTCATAGATTCTCCCCGCCCCTAGGCAGTGCTGGTTCACACCCCAGGGAAAGTACCCACCCACAATGTGGTACCACCAAGGCTGAAAGACCAATGGACAATCAAGGCAATGTGGGAACAGAGCGGCCACTTATGGGGAAAAACTGATTCTCAGCTAAGGTGTGAAAGCTATATGCAGAGGGGGTCATTGTAAAACCCAGAGAAATGGGCAACATGAGGAGGGCTGGTGAGAAATGGGGCAGGAGGGACCGTGAGGACCAGACAGTTCCGGCCTCTAAAGCTGCTATAGGGAACTCCAATTTGATTGTAGGGGCGGAGCTATGGGTGATATCAGGCGTGGTGCCAGGCATCAGGTCAGATCTGGAAGTTCAAAAAGATGCTTTTCTTTGCTGAAGAAGAATATGAAAGGGAAGTGCATAGGGAAGGCAATGCCAGGGCTACAGAAGGGACAGGTGGCTCTGGGGCTTAGTGACCTGTCCTAGGGGCTAACGGTGGGGGTGTCAACTCACTTGTGCCTGGGAACCAGGGACCCGAGGGTTGGAAGGCCTAAGAGTTCAATATTCTCTGGTCTTGGCCTCAGGCTTGAACAGGTAGCTGCCTTTTATGTTGTCCCATGGTCTCTGAGTAAGTCCCGGGCTCCAAGTCTAACCCATCAAACCACACTACCTTGGAACTCTCTGTTCATCAAACTGGGCCACATGAGACCCAAATATGGTGGTACTTTGTGGGGGGGCAAGCTCTGCTCTTGCTCTGAAGGTTGAGCACTTCCCAGCCACTTCCTGAAGGAGGCAAGAGACCAGGCCCCTCTGTAGAGGTACAGGGTGAAACACGTGGTTCTGGGTCTTCAGGAAGGTGCCTTCTCCACTCCCATGGGGCCTGCAGTGGGAGTGAGCAGGCTACAGACCAAAGGGCTAGAGGGAGGGCAGGGCAGGCTTTGATTCATTCCTGTCTCTCACTGTCCCTCAGTGTCTGTACTGTGGTCCTGTGCCCCTGATCCGAGCAAAGTGGGAGGCCAGGCCACAGAGTGGATGAGGTTCCTTAGTGACATGAGGTCTGTCCTCACGGCCAGTGCATCTTCTTTGTCTATGCTGTTTATAATGGGGAGATGAGCACAGTGAGTGGGCTGTGGGAAAGAAATCAAGGGAGGAGCCGGGCGGTGGTGGTGCACGCCTTTAATCCCAGCACTCGGGAGGCAGAGGCAGGCGGATCTCTGTGAGTTCGAGACCAGCCTGGTCTACAAGAGCTAGTTCCAGGACAGGCTCCAAAACCAGAGAAACCCTGTCTCGAAATCTTGGAAGAAAAAAAAAAGAATTCAAGGGAGGGTGGACTGGGGTCCCTCTAGCCCTGGTTACCACAGATGCAAGGATGGACCCAGGGAGGTCTGACCTGTGCCACCCTGCAGGTACGGAAGGTATTATGGAGGATGACAGAGAAGGCAGCAGCAGCTGAGGTACTCAGGGGAGAGCAGGCGCCCCTGGCCAGGGAAAGGGGAGAGACCCTGGGGCAGAAGGGCAGGGTCAAGCCTGGCACCTCTTCTTTCAGACACTCCCTGGCCTTTCTGACGCTGGCTTCAGGTCCCCAGACCATGGCCCAGGAGAACCCCACAGCCTGGGATCCTCTGAGATCTGCTGCTCTTAGAGGTACAATCTCTCCACCCCCTTGCCTAGTGTTGTCTGGTGCCTTGATTTCTCCATCAATCAACCAGAGCTAGGAAAACAATGGCAGATTCTATTAGCCCACTTGAAAGACAGAGAAACTAAGACCTCAGAACCTCTCTAATATTGGGCCTCAAGGAGCAGCTTGGAAATGGCTTGTCACCCCCAATACCACCACCAGAGACTCTGGGTACCCCAGAGGTGGGGCTTACCCAGCCCTCCTATCCCAGGGCTCCTAGCAAGGAAGTGGCATGGGCCCCTGACGAAAGAGCTGGGATTAAATACTTGGGCCTCAGTTTCCTCACCACTAATCTGAGAGTAAAGTTCTGAGCAGATTTTTAGGGTGTTTGCTAATGGGGGCTCAAGGAGGAAAAACACATTTCCTGTCTTAGCCTGTGCACAACTCATCAACTACTAGGATCCCGTAAACCCAGGACCCCCACTGCCTTCTATTCATTACAGATCCCAGGAGAACAGTAAGGCTGGAACAAGGGACCAGCTAGTGTGATGGACAGGGCTGGGAACACAGCAAAGGCCAGGATCCGGAAGCTGGGGACTGGCTCCAGAGACCTTGTCCTCAGCACTGGAAAGCTACAGCCTGCAGGCTTGCAGACCTAAAAGCCAAGGCTCTTAGGGGAGGGACAAGGGCTCCTAGGCAAAGGGGAATGGGAGCATCTCAGGCCATGGAACTGACAGCATTCGACTTCAGGTACTGCTCTTCCTGGGCTGACCCTCACCCCTCACCCCTCCGTACTCACATTGCTCCAAGATGAAAGTGATTTGAAACAACTACACAGAACCTCCCTGAAGAGAGAGACTAACTGTGTGGAACCCTTTCTAGAGCTGGTGCTAGGCAGATGGGCCTTGACCAAGCAGCCTACCTGTCTCCCAGCCCCTGATCCCTGATCCAGCCTCCAGGCTCCATCCTGTGCACCTGGGTATAATGAAGGGTTCCTTAAGAGTCTTACCAAAGTGCAGGGCAAGAGTTTTTCCAAACTAAGGGGCCTGTGGGAGCTGGGCCAAGCTGGAGACTCCTCAGACCCTACTCAGGTCTTGGGATGGGGTTCAGGGTCACCCTAGGGACGGTGGAGACAACCATTCTCAGTGAACCACACTGACCCAGAGTTCCCACAGTCTTAGACCAACACTGCCTAATACGAGAGCCAGGACTGGAACTATCCTATCGTATCCTAACCTAACCTATCCTAGAGATCCTATCAATCCTATCCTATCCTATCCATCCTATCCTATCCTATCTTGTCCTATCCATCCTATCCTATCCATCCTATCCATGCTACTCTATGCTATGCTATGCTATACTATGCTAGACTATGCTATCCTGCACTATACTATATTACACCACACTACACTACACTACACTACACTACACTACACTATACTATACTATACTATAGCCTGCTTTCTGAACTCTTGCTGGGGCTAGCTCAGTGTCCAACCCCAAGCCCCTGCCTGCTCTAGTTTAGTAGCTAGGGGAAGAGCCCATGGTGTTGAAGGGAGCTGCAAGTAAGCAGCCAGTGGTGCATCAGGAACCAAGCTCATTTGCACAGAAAGGTCTACTCATAGGGGTGTAGTCACAGACCTAGGCTTGAGGTGGCCTTGGCCATTAGCTTCTGGTCAGCTAAAAGGGACCTGAGCGCCCCCTGCAGGCCGATGGTGGGGCGTGGGGCTAGGAGGGATTAGAGCACCCAGCCGCTGGCACCCACCACTCAGCCCCCCCTCCACCCAGCCCCCACCCACTGGCACAGCCATCTACGAGAACAAGAGCCACTGCAGCGCCTCTGTGCTCAAATGACAGCGCCTTTGTCTCTGCTGAATGGGTGCGTTGCTAAGGCTTCTCGTAGCAACGGAGTCCTTTCCACCTCGGCCCCACCCTCTGGACCCCAACCCTAGTCTGATGATCCCCGCTTCTCGCCCCCAGCTCCTCCCAACCAGGCACTCAGGCAGCCTGGAAAGGTGCGACTAGCGGAGGCGGGGCGGGGGAAGGAAGGGAGTTGCTGGCTGTGTGTCCTTTCCAAAAGCTATGGGGACGCTGGGGACACACAGGTGTTCTAACGGGGTTGAAACTGAGTCTCAGGGAGACCATGAGAGGCAGGCCCGGGTGGCAGGGTCTCCCCCACGCCTCTGTTCTCAAACTCTGTCTAATCTTGGCCATCCCTGCCAGTACTGCCCAGAGAAAGGGTCACTTTCCTTACAGGGGTCTAACGGGCATGTGTAGGGTTTTCATCCCAGCCTTTGGTGAGCTCAATAGCCAGAGGACCTCAGTTTATCCTTGGAACTCCAGACTGAATGAAGCCTCCAACTGGCAGCTCCAAGTGAGAGAAGCAGCTTCAGTCCAGCCTGTCTGGTACTTCTGTCTGTCTTGGTTCCTTCCATTTCCCTGATGCCCTCTGCAACGTCTGGCAATAAACTAGGTGTTGGCGTTTTCTGCCTGTGCTGTCCGGGGGGTCCTCCTGAAGTGGGATGGGTAGAGGCACAGGGCTGTCTGGGAAGAAGGGGAGACAGAAGCTGCTACTTTTGCTTTTCACCAGGGTTGGTAGTTCTAGTTAGCACTTTAAAAACCATTTATTTAGTATATGCCTATGCCTGTGTGTGTGTGTGTGTGTGTGTGTGTGTGTGTGTGTGTGTGTGTGTGTAGGTCAGGGGACAGCTAACACAAACAAGTCACTTCTCCCCTTCCACCATTCAGGCTCTGAGCATAGAGCCCAACTTGTTTAGCATGAGTCACCTTCTCTGCCCAGTGGTTGACCAGCTCAGCATCTGCCATGTTCCTGACCTGGCACTGAATTTGCTCACTCTGCCTAGAGACCACCTTCATCCTGTCTGCGACACAGGTCTCAGGCCTCCCTGCTGGCATGGGCAGTGGGTGTGGGCCCCCAAACACCTAGGCAGTGTTTCCTGGAGGTGCCTGGGGCTCTCTTGGGGGTGGGTGAATGGCTGTCTTCCTGGAAGTCGATAAGGAGCAGTCCAGGGTGCCCACCACCATGAAGTCACCAGCCAGGTCTTCATCAGAGAACAGGACCGGCTTCAGGGCCAGGGGAAGCAGAGATGTGTTGAGCTTAACATCAGGCCTGATGTTGGGAAGGTCCAAGACAGGAGCCAGAAAGCAAAGGACCCAGACTGGGACTTTGTGCTCAAAGGTTGCCAACACCATCCAGCCCTGCCTCCCTGCAGAGGTGCACATGAAGCAAGTGAGAGGCCAGGGTGAGTGAGAAACTCTCGAGTCTCAGTGAGGCACAGACCATGCCAGGGGCCTTGGTGGCTTCCTCCCTGAACCCTGTGTGGGATGCTCCTGGGACACACCTTCTGGGGATCATTGGCTCACCTACAAAAGGCCAGGTGTCCAGGCATTGCTTTCTGCTATCTTTCATTTGCAGAATGGGGAACAGCAGGCTCTCTCAGAAGACCTGTGATGCCGTCCTGTGCTAGTTTTGGGCATGACATCCACCCTGCATGTCCATGTACCTGTCGTGCCCAGAATGTCAGCTGTGACCAGAGACATGCAGGGCTATCGACACAGAGAAAGCTGTTTCAAGGCATTGAAGGCGCTGGGTGGGAGGCCAGAGATTCACATGCGAGAACACAGCAGAGCCCCTGCCATTCACTTGGGAAGAGAGGCAGAAGCCCAGGAGGATGAAAGGCTGGGCTAGTGGCCACTTCTCCTGCAGCAGGGGCCCTGCTAAGTATCAGGAGAATGCATTCTCAGTCCTGGCAGAACCCACTGCCTGTGGCTCAGGGAAGGGGAAGGAGCATGCAAGGGGGTAGAAGGGACTGGGTCCAAGGTGACACAAAGCCATGTGCACCCCTCCCCTCACAGAAGGCCCCTGCCCCAGCCGTAAAGGTTTGGGGAGCAGCAGACAGGACTAAGGAGCTTCATCCTGCACCTCTCTTTCTCCCTGCGCCCTCTCTGCTCCTGGCAAGCACAGCCAGCTGGCATCTCCCTCTTCCGCTTATAGCCACCCTGCTCTTTCTGCCAGGACTGCCCTTGTTTTTGTCAAGCCGCTGAATCCCTAGGCATCCTTCAAAACCCAATTTGAATGACCCCTCAACCATGAAACCTCCTCGTGTGAATCAAACCAATGACTTTCTTATCTCTGCTCAATTACACAAGGGATCGCATCATATCATCTGGTTAAGACAGTCATCTTTAAGCCTGGGCATGGCCCTGGTACAGGCACAAAGCAGGAGAGCAACATCTTTGCTGCCGCCTCACTCTTTTCATGGTTGTTTCAGAGACCCTCGGTGGACCAAGTGTGGCTCTAGATTAGTTAGGTTGGTTAAAAAGGGAGGGAAAGTGGAAGTCTGCCCAGAGGCTGGGTCCTTCCTAAGCTGTGTGAATTGGCTTTGAAGAGCAGATCCAACAGGAACTGAGGTGCTGGAGCAAGAGAGGCAGGTGTTGACCTGGCTCACTGCTGCCACCTAGTGGGATGGGAGGGAGGACTCATCAGCAAGTGGGGTGGGGGACAGGGCAGAGAAGGTTGAAATCTGGTTCCCCACACTGTTGGAGAAGAGCTCTCCACCCCTGCTGGAGTTACTTCAAGGACAGGGGGCTGAGGGAGGGCATATGCGAGGCGTTCATGGAATGAGTGCCCTTTCAATAAGGGGTTAGAACCTGGCGTGGCAGGGTGGAGCTGAGACTCCAGAAAGTCACAGCGTTTCCCAAGCCTTGTGCATGCTGGGGTCCTAGGTACCCTAGGAGGTGGGATCTAAAGCCTAGCAGTGCCTGCTCTCTCTACACCCTGGGCTCTCCAACCTCTCTTCCTCCTCATCTTTAAAAGATATTTTCAATGCATATATATATATATATTATTCAACATATTTAGATCATATCCACCTTCCACTGCCCAACTCCTAAGACTCCCTCCACATCCCCCTCCCAGCTTTGTCTTCCTTAATTTTTATAACCCAATGAGTCCATTTAGTAAGGCCTGTATGCACATGGATGCAGGGCTCTCAAAAGAGCACTGGAGTATGGGTAGCCTCCCAGAGGTCACATCCCTAAAGAATCTGACTCTCCTCCAAGAAACCATTGACAGCCAATAACTCCTGAGCCAGGAGTGGAGAGTTCATGAATTCATCCCCATCCATGATGGACCATTGACTGGCTTCATCTTGGGCAAGTCTTTGTTCGTGTGTGTGTGTGTGTGTGTGTGTGTGTGTGTGTGTGTGTGTGTGTGTCTATGTGTGCATGCACGCAGTGTTGACATACATAACATGACATACAGGCCAGAGGACAACTTATGGGAGTCAGTTCCCTCCTTTTCCATGGGGATTCCAGGACTCAGGCCAGTTAGCCTGCTAAACATGTTTACCCTCTGGGTCATTTCAATGGCTCCCCTCCCCAGAAGTTTGAGCTGAACACCACTTTGATGGCAGACAGATCATCATCACCACCCAGAACCGACCCCAGGGACAACATCTTGCTTCAGAATGCAAATTCACAAATGCTACTGGAAACTAATTGCAAAATTTATTTCAGGGCTGCAGGGGTGCTGGGCTTGTAAGGGCACTTCTTGTTTCAGGGTAGTGGGTCTTGGCCTTGGCAGGGACACACATTTCAGGGGCAGAGGTGGTGTCTGAGTCAGGATGGTGGAAGGCAGGAGACAGCCTTGTCCAGCTGGGCAGGCTAGCATAAGCTGTAAGGCTGACATGAAAGCAGGAAGGGCAAGGGAACCCCAGTCTAGAACAGAGGACGGCTTAGGCCTCTCCCCTCAGCGCCTGGCCCTGCAGAATGACTTTCAGGACGTAGAGAGGCCAGCTTCAAGAGTTACGGCAAGGGATCCAAAAGGATGGAGTCATGAGAGACTCCTCAGCACTGTCCCCATCTAAAGACTCCTGTGTCCTCCTAGGTCCCCGGAACCCCCACCCCCCTGCAGGGACTCTAGGCCACTGCCGGTCTCCTGCTGTTGTCCTAGTAGAGAAGGGTACACAAAGATGAGCGGGTGCCACCTTGACTCTTGGAAAGAGATACCAGGAAAACTTTGGTGCCCTCAGTCTGTCTCGGGCTGTTTCTCTCTCACACACCTTCCAAGGACTGTCCAGCGGGAAAGGAAAAGCAAATACCAAAGAATCTTGGTGACTGCAGCCCCGCAGCTAAGTACCAGCCCAGCCCTTAGTGACTGGGCGGGGCCCGGGCAAGACTGTTGACTCCACCAGACTCTGCCCCCCTAGGTCACAGCTGGGAAGATGGTTACAGCAAAGCCTTTTTTCAGGGAATGGATCAGAGTTAGACAGGTGGAGGGCTGGAGAGGGGTCTTTTCGCCCTCTAGGGAAAACAGGCCCTACCCAATTTAGCAGACTCAGTGTACAGCAGTGGACTTCCTTCTCTTCTTCGGAGGAAGTCTGGAGACCCCTCCCCTGCCCTGCCTCCCATTACAGGAGAGAGGGAAAAGATGACCTCTGACCCAAGGGACATCAAGGTCCACCAGGGAATCCCAAACCTCCTCCCTGGACCTGGACCTCAGATTCCAGGAAAGAAGCTGGGGGCGGGTAGAAGAAGGAGTGGTTAGAAGCCACCTCTTTGGGGCACTCTAAGTGGCAGATACGTGCCAGTGGCTGGTGAGGGCAACCTGCCCCAGGCAGACCCTGCCCATCTTTGCCCGCCATCCCAAACACGCAGCTCTGGAGCTCAAGGGCAGGGGCCTAGGGGCAGGGCTCCCGGATCATCTAATGCAATGAGTCATTTGGAGGCAGTGGTATCCCTACCTAGTGCCTGCCACCAGGTGCCCAGGCTCAAGTCTGCTTGGCCTGCAGCATCTCAATGAGAAGGTTGTTGCGGGGCATCTCATTGCCCAAATGCTTGTGGTACAGGTACTCCTTGGCCTGCATGCTCAGTGCCCTCACCTCCACCAGGCACAGTAGTAACTGCTGGAATTTGTCCCCGCAGTGCGGGTAGTGACACAAGGTGTAATCCAGCAGGGCGGCGTTGGCTTTCTCCTGGGCATCCTTCACCAGGCTGTGGTTGTTCAGGAATTTCACATCTGCAACAAGAGCAGTCTGTCACTATGCCGTTACCACAGCTGGGCTGACACTGTCACTAGTGTTACAAACACCACATTCCCAGGGGATACCAAACCCATGGTGCAGAGACTGCCATGACCTTCTCAACGGCAACCTCCCTATTTCCACCCTGTGGCCACCACACCACCACTGAAGTCACTTTGATTAGTGCCCCCAGGTTTGTCCTTGTGTTTTTTGTGATTTTTTTTTCTTCCTTCTCTTTCTTTCTTTCACTATCTCCTTGGCTGGCCTGGAACTCACTATGTAGACCAGGCTGGCCTTGAACTCAGAGATCCAACTATTTTTTCCTGCCTCCCAAGTGGATTAAAGGCATGTGCCACCACCCTAGAAAATCCATTTTATCACCAGTATGTCCACCACCATCACCAACCACTAAACTGTAGCACTAGCCCCATCATCACTGTTGCTGCCACCATGGATAGCTGACAGCCACCAAGATCAGCAGCAGCAGTGGGTGCATTGCTCTCCATTTTCTCCTCTATAAAATGGGATGCACTGGTCCCTCCAAAGATGTGAGAAAGCACATCAAAGCCTTCCCGTGGCCATCACCGCTGGTCCCCAGCATCACTATCAACCTCAGTGTCAAAAGGACCTGTCTTGGGGGTCAGGCCCATGAGTACTCTGCAAAGCCCTGCAGGGCTCTGGGGTCAGCTTCTTTGCAGCACTGTTCACGGAAAGAAAGAGGGGCATGGGTGGCTGTGTGCCAGTTACATCTGCGGAGCTGTAGAATGGGCAGATGTGGAGCCCATAGAGCCATGTAGGAAGGCAGAGCAGAGTGGGAGGTGAAAGACAACAGAAGTTCGCAAGGCAAAGCCATCAACGTAAGTTTAAAATGACGCTGATGGGTGGCTTAGAGCAGACCATGACCTGGCACACGCAGCCCTGGTTCTCTCTCTGTGCTATCAAAAACTGGAAGAGTGGGGCATGGACGGGTTGCCTAGCTCACCAGCCCTCCCCACACAGACATGCTCTGTGAGAACAATGGAGCCCCTGAAGCCGTGGTGAGACATGGAGGGTCAGCCACTGTGAGAGGGAGAGGAGCAGGTGGCTCAGTGGACCAAAAGTGACTGGGGCTGCTGTGATCAGTGCATCCTTGGGCCTTAGTCCTGGGCTAGACACAAAAGAGGTCTTTGGAGTCGGTTAGAAGTAGCCGCCCTGTGAAAAAGTGCCTGCCTATTCTGCAGAGAAGGGGGCTGGAAATGGGGTGTTTGGGCCTTTTTCCTTGTCACTCAAGCCCATCACAGCTCCCAGACTCTGTTAGTTCACGCCCTGCCTAGAGGTTTAACATCAGCCCCCAACCCTCAGAGCCTACCCTGGTCTCCCTGAGCCGTAGCTTCCCGGATGTTGGAAGATGGGTCACTCATCTGCTGTGCTCCCTTCGGGCACCCCGGTCTTTCTACTGTGGGGGAGTTGGGCCAACATGCGCTCTCGGCCCTCTAATCCCTCTTAACACCCACTGCGCCAAGAAAGCTGGGGTGCCTGGCAACCGTGATCCTCAGCCGCCCCCAGCACAGCCGCTGGGGCCTGTGTTGTCCAAAGATGGATTTAGGGAAACCGGAGCTGGGCCTGAGTCGTATGGCAGTATTTGGCAGCTGACCTCCACCCCGGCTCCCATCACCCTCCAATGCGTGAGTCAGGGTCATTTTCTTCCTCGCCTCCCTGGAATAGCCACCAGGTCATGAACCATCTTCATGTACTTTAGGAAAAAGCTCCCTTTGGAGAGCTGCACCTAGGTCCGAGCCCTGTCCCTTCCCTGCCTCCATGCCCCTGTACAGGGAGACCTACCCAGCTCTACATAGCAACCTGCTCCCTAGTAGCCTGGCCAGCTTCAGTACACTTACAGGCGATCCTAGGAAGCCATTCCACCAAGCTGATAGAAGCAAGAGATGCCTACTGATCCCATATGCCTTTGCCTCAATCCCTTTCCCACCACCACCTGTCATCACCCCCATACTGTCCTTGGGCTAGTCTGATTGGCAGTCATAATAGGAGAAAGATGGGATCTATCTCAAAGATAACCAGAGGGAAGAGCTGAGGAGGAGGAGGAGGATGGGCCAGGGTGCTGCTCAGATGGTGGGGTAGGAAGGGACGGGGACACCAGGGCCGAGGCCTTCTTGGCTTTACCAGGATTTACTGTTCTCAGCAACAGCATCAGGGACTCAGGATGACAGTGGAGGAGAAGGGGGAGGGTGCAGA
The DNA here is from genome assembly GCF_000317375.1 of Microtus ochrogaster. Lineage (NCBI taxonomy): Eukaryota > Metazoa > Chordata > Mammalia > Rodentia > Cricetidae > Microtus > Microtus ochrogaster. The sequence goes on from NC_022011.1 coordinate 39,065,880, forward strand.
ACAAGGGCGGCTTCAGGGACAGCCTCTCTCCCAGAGGGCCTCTGGTCTCTCAGGTCCCACAAATGAAGACCTCCATGCCCTTAGACCTAACTTCTCCCTCACCAAGAAACCACTTTCCATACCCCCAGTTCCCAGCTTGTCACGGAGAGATGGAATATAGTCACATACCACTGAGTATGGTACCTTTGCCCTTCAGACCCAGGAACAGCAGTCCCACAACCTGGACACTCAGCTCTGCAGCCAGAGGCCCCTTCCGAACCTTAGTTTCTCCCTTCTATAAGATGGGGCAGGTCAGGACCAAGATCCTCACTGAGCTCCAGCCTGAGCCTGCAGACTACATCCCTGGAGGCGGAGGTGAGCGGGAGGTGGCACCCCACCCTGGGAGTAGCCGCTAGCTCCGTGAGCTGGAGCCCCCCAGGATCTCAGAAAAGCCCCCTTTTCACGGTTTAATTGAATATTTGAATAATCCTTTCATTCCAGCAAGGCATAAAGAATGTTGTCCCAATAGCAGTGACTCAGGCAGGCGCCCCCGCACACAATGGCCCCTCGAGTGGCACTGCTATTCAGTCCGTCTTTTGTTGGCTTGGAGCAGTGGGTAAATTGCAAACGCTTAAGGGAATGCTGCCGTGCGCCTCAATGGGAATCAGGAAATCGAATGTTAGGTCAATCCATTAAGCTTCGATTAAGTCCTCGGTGGAACAATGCCGGCCGGGCCCATCTTCATAAACACTGCGATTGCCAGGAGAGAGGCACTAATTTTAATTAAGCCTCCTTACCTGCCTCTGAGCTACCCGAGATGCTATTTAGACGCCAAATGGCACCCTTCTGCAGAGACAGGCGAGAAGGAGGCGTGTAGAGGGGGACGGGGTGGGTGAGGTTCAGGCTGCCCAACCCAGTGCAGTGATGCTGAGGGTTCCACAAGCAGGCTGCCTTGAGTCCCAGTCTCCTTGAAAGCTCAGCTCTGATGGGGAGTCCTGTGTTTAAGATCACCCAGGTACAGGTGTTGCCTGCTGCAAGGCTCTGGGCTGTTCGCCTACCATCTGACCCCAGGCTTCTGCTAGAAGGGCCCCACCTTGTATGGTGATATGCAGATGTGAGGTGGTTGTGTTATTCCCAGAATGGGAGCCATCCCAGAGGAAGGCCACGCAATAACCATGGCCACGCACAGTTCAGCCCCTATGCACCCTGGCCTCATCACTACCCTTTCCTCTCCCATAACTTCCAATAGACTGATCCTTCTGTTTGTTTCACCAGGACTCTCCTATTCACACTACAAGGTTAGGCTCAGATGGATCCACCTCATCCTGCATCCAGACCAAGCAGAGTTGCCCTAACTCTGCTCACCTCTCCCAATGTGGAATCTCATGGATCCTGTGATCCAGTTTGCCTCTGTCACACTCGTTCTAGGCTCCAGGAAGTTAAGGTTCCAGGATCACTGCCTCGACAACCCCATCCTCACCCAACTTCAGACCCACTAAACTCAACCACCATGGCCAGACCCAAGTCCCCGTGCCCAGAGACAAGAAAACCATTTGATAAAAACCGAGCCCGTAGCCTGGTTTGTTCGTTCACTTTGCTCTCTGGCTCATTTGTTTGTGGCCTTAATAAGGATGATTAATAAGACCATCAGCGCACACTTCCAAGGGCCAAGACTGTGGTAGAACTGTCTCATTATCCTTACAGCACGTCAAGAACACTTACAGCTGTCATTTCACACAGGGAGAAACAGAGGCTCAGAGGGCGAATGACTTGCTCAATACACAAAGCCAAAGAGACCAGAATTAGAATCCAGGCAGCCAAGCCCTTCCACAGGCTTTTCCTGCCCTCCCCACCGTAGCCCTGACCTCTCCAGGTTATAAGAGGTAAAGTTAGCTTGTGAGGGAAGGCTGAGAAGCTTACAGGGAGGAGGAGCCTGAAGTCACCTCAAAGGAAGCCAAAGTCACCCTGGACCTAGTACCTTTGGTTATTCGGGAAAGGGGAAGGTGGGTCCCTCTTAAGGGAGCAGTATGCATGGCCGAAGCTCTGACTGTACTGATAGCTCCTCTCTGCCCAGTACCCTCCCAAGCCTGATCAGGGCCCCTAGCCACGTGGTCATGGCAAGTAGCCCAACTCTACCTGAACACTGGGCTTCCTTACAAGTTCCCTTCTTTCCTCTACTTTCAAACACTTCCTACTCCCCAGGAGCATCATTGACAAACTGCGGCAAAGACATGTCTCCATTTTGTCCAGTTTCTATCCCATAGCTGGTCCCTGCTGAAGAACCCTCTTTTCAAGTCATCCGCTAAGGCTCTTCCAGGCTTTCCGCAGCAGGACTCAGGTTCTCTGAGGCACACCCTCCTAGTTGCTAGATCTCACTGCTATGCATTCCACCCTTCATAAGCCACTTGCTGTTTCCCTAACAGGAGCTGGCTCTGGGAGCAGCAGTTGGGGTCTTTCCCATTTGCTGTGCTGCCCCCAGACCCTGGCACCAGGCAGATGTTCAGCAGGTGTCTGTAGAACAGGTGAAGGGGACCCAGTAGTTCTCAGAGTTAGGGAAAGTAGGGACCCCAGGATGGGAGCCAGGCCAGAGAGTCCTGAAGGCAGCAGACATTAAAGTGTCCTGGGTGCACGGAGCAGAAGGGTCCTCACCCCACGAAAGACAAACGCTAGACTCCCTGCCCCACAGGAAGCAGCCAGGCCCTGACTATGCACCTTATGCAACTTACTGAAGGAGGAGCCTCATCCCTTGGGCTTTCTGAACACAGTGGCCCCCAGTGTCTTTGGCACCCTCTACTGCAGAGGCCACTCACCGAGGCTGAAGAGGATGAGGAACTTGAGACAGACGAACTCCTGGCGGTCCAACTGCAGCGCATGCAGCTGTAGCACTAGTTCCTGTGCCCGCAGCACCAGGCTGTGAAGCAGGGAGCCAGCCTGCACCGCCACTGTGCTCAGCTCCACCTGCACCGGCAGAGGGTGGGTCAGGGAGGGGGCAGAGGTGAAAGGGCATGGGGCAGAAGGCTCTGATCAGGGACTTGGCTTAAGCACTGAGCCTCAGGCCTACCACGCTGAAGGCCATTTTGCCAGCTTTGTTCCACCTGTTGGCCTAAGCTGAGCACCTTTGGCGGCAGTGGAGCAGGCACCAGGCAGCAGGAACACTGGAGAGCTGAAGGATACTTCATTCACAAAGGGCTGCTGCCAGCCCAGTTGTGAGAACTGTTCTTGTACAGCTAACTGGGGCAGGGGAGGGGGCAGTGGGGTGGTTCTACCTGAGTGATCACCAGATAGGTCCCAGTCTATTACCACAGTGCTCTTTCTCTCTCCCTCTGTCTCCACACACACACACACTCACACGCACGCACGCACACACACACACACTCACTCTCTCTCACACACACTCACACACACACACTCACACACACGTACACACTCACTCACACACACTCACACGCACGCACGCACACACACACATACTCACTCTCTCTCTCACACACACTCACACACACACTCACACACACGTACACACTCACTCACACACACTCACTCGCACGCACGCACACACACACTCACACACACACTCACTCTCTCTCACACACACTCACACACACACACACACACACACACACACACACACACACAGTTACCTGCTCGCTGAGGCTATAGCACTCATGTCTGCACACCCACACCCACTCCCGCCCTTCACCATTCACAACAATGCTGACACATCTGCACATGTACTCAAGCTTACACAGTGGCAGGAAGTCATGGACACCCACGCATCTCTGTATGTGCAGAGTCACACAATCAGACATAGGTGTTGGGTACACTCAGGACGTCCTCACTCATATCCCAGATCTTGTATTTGCGTTTCTGTCACCCAGAGTCACCACTGGAGACTAGTGTTCCCAATCCTGCTCCAAAGGCCTGAGACCTGGGCGGTGAGAAACCAGGTTGAGGACACAGGTCCTGAGGGGCAGAGGTAGGGAAGCAGGGCCAGTCTGCATTTCATTACAACATCCACTGCGCCCACTATTCTGCCTGTGTCCCCTCTTCTGTCTCCAGTCTTCTTTCTCCCACACACTCCCTGTGTCTCCTTTAAAGGTGTCTCCAGACCCAGCCCTGTGGGCTCCTTCACCTACACCTACTAGCAACCCCAATGTCCCCCCTGTGGGGGTTCAGGAACTCTCAAGCCTTCTCCATGCCTTCCCACCCCCGCCATGGTATATTTTCTATTTAAAAGGTGCCAAATTCTGACTGATCTCTCGCCTTTCACCCTCTCTTTCATTCATTCGTGATTTGTTTGCTCGCGTGTTCATCGTTTATGAGAATGGAGAGCCCACAGGGATTTTTGCCTGCTCACCAGCAACCCCATCTCACACTCCCCACCCCACAGGCCCCTGGCAGTACTCTGAACCCTTCTCAGAGTCCTCGATCCTATTGCTTCTATATGTGGGAGTGCAGTCTGCCACCCATCCCTCCGGCACCAGCTAACCAACTCTGCCTTATTTGGGGAGATCCAATCCCCCTGTGATGTCCTACAAGGCATCCCACACTCTGGATTCTCAAAGGTTCCAGAACACAGAGAGGTCTGGCCAGTGTATATCCCCAAATTTGGAATTCAGGGTGTGCATAGTCAGCTTGGAAAGGTCTGGGACCATGCAGTGCCGGGGATTGGAACAGTTCAGTCACCTCCTGCCCAGTGACCAGCAGGATGCTGTCCTCCTTGCCGTACTGGACCTGGCGGTAGATGTGGTCCAACACCAGCAGCTCACTCCAGCAGTTCTGCAGCAGTGTCATCTGGTCAGCCACCTGCAGGGAAGAGCCACGCACAAGTCCATCTGGGGCCTGGCCTTCAGGCCCTTCAGAGTCTTAGATGGGCCCCAGCTGCCCACCTGATTACGTTATTGGGGTCCAAGGAGGGCGTCTTTCAGGTCTCAGCTCTGTCTCCCACAAGCTCTGTGACTTATACATGTCCCAGGGTCTTTCTGGGCCTTCATTTTCAAAATGGTTCAGTGATTCAAGTGTGTGGAGATGACCGGTCCCATTAAACCTCAAAGATCAAGGTCTAATACTGTGAAGACCAGCCCTTGTCCCTTGTACTGTTGGCCTGGGGAGGACCTGTGGCCACAGCTACCCTAAAAAGGACCCTGGGGGAGCTGCGGAGGTGTCTAGGCTGCTGGGGAAGGAAGAAGGGCTGCCTGGCTCATGGCCACCTCAGCGGTCCACAGCAATAACCGAACAATGACCAAGGTGGATCCTAACCATCAGGGTGTATTGGACCTTGGGCCCCGAAGAGGACAGCTCCTGTTGAGTGTCCCCTAACTCTGGGGGTAGCTGTATCCTCCCATGGAAAGGGCAGATGCCCCTGACAGGAGCAAGTCCTGCTTAGAACCGTGGCAAGTGGCAGCCGGGGACATGTCATCATCCTCTTATCCCCCCCTGCATACCCAACCTCCCTCCCTACCCTTACCTCCCCATCCTCACTTCCACTCACCTCCTTTCCCCACCCAGCCCAAAGCCTTTCTTTTTAAAATAATCCTTTTACATTTACGTGTGTGTGTGTGTGTGTGTGTGTGTGTGTGTGTGTGTGTGTGCCACAGTACATGCCGAAATCAGAGGACACGTTTGTGGATGTTGGTTCTCTTCTTCTGCCATGTGGGTTTCCCAGCGCTCCCGGACCACGCATGACAATGGCTACTAACCCTGACTACATCAGTCTTGCTGGGTGACTTGTCAGCCCTGTTTGCAGTTATCACTCGTTTTACAGAGAAAAGGAACTGAGCACTGAACTTAGTCAAGTTACCTAAAGTTGCCCAGTTGAGTGTGGCTCCAGGTCCATTCTCTCTACAGCCAGGATAAAAACAACTTTCCCTTGCCGCCCTGTCCACCCAGGGCTTCAGAGTCTCCTGTAGACTGGTTCCATGGAGCCCTTCTCAGCCCCTCTTTCTCACCACCTTTTGGAACTGGGTTGGCAGCAATCCATGCCTGTCTTCCCTGGTACTTGGGCGTGTGCAAGGGCAGGACTGGTGTCCTCCACATCACTGCTGGTCCCTCAGGCATCAGTGAGAGGTGGATGAAGGTGCACATGACCCATAAAACATTCATCTCTACCTCAAACCAGACCCAAGGAGAGATGATTAGACATAAGAACTAGCCCTGTCCTCTGGGATAGCAGCCTTTCCCTCTTCTGTGGGCCTCCACAGGCAGATAGGGAGAAAGGAGAAGGCGGATGTGCTGGCTAGTTCTATGTCAACTTGACACAGTCATTGAAAGGAGGGAGCCTCAAGAGGGGAAACGCCTCCATAGGCAGGCTCGTAGAGAATTTTCTTAATTAGTGATTGATGTGGGGGGAACCCACCACCATTGTAAGCTGGTGGTCCTGGGTTCTATAAGAAAATAGACTGAGCAAGCCAGTAAGCAGCTCCCCTCCATGTTCTCCACATCAGCTCCTGACTCCAGGTTCCTATCCAGTTTGAGTTCCTACCTTGGCTTCCCGTAGTGAACTGTGAATCAAGATACGTTAGCAAATAAACCCTTTCATCTCTAAATTGTTTTTGGTTATAGTGTTTTATCACAGCAATAGTAACCTTAAGAGAGGGTCAAAAAGAAAGAGCAGCCCAACAGTCATGCAGACTCCTCAGAACCCTGTCAGCTCACTACGGCCCCAACACGCAGTGCAGGAGACCTGTAGGAGGGACCCGTTTCTGTCAATCCTTACCATCTCCTTTCTGTCAAGAACCCAGGCCATTGTTTGTGCTGACCCCATCACTGTCAGAACAGAGAGCCAGCCTCTGCGGGCTGCTCCCCATCATCAGACAGGACCATGTAGGTGATACTGGGTAGGGGGATCTTGGAAGATCCTAGAAGACCTTGAGAACTGCTGGGTGCCTGGGTGGCAGCAAAGTAAACAGAGGCCCATGTGGGTGACCCAGAAGGAGTCCAGGCAAGGCTGGGATGCTCCACCCCCATCTCACCAAAGGAGCAGATACCCTTGTGCCCAGATGGAAGGAAGAAGCGGGGCAGGAGAAATGATAAAGAGGAGCGTTAGGAGATAAGCAGACTGAGCCTTGGCAGAAGGCAGAGGGGTCACAGTGACCTGGGTACCCAGCTCTGGAGCAGACTCTGCCCAGACCTCAGGCCTGGGGCTGGGTGGCCCAGCATGTGGAGGCTGGTCGGCCCTGGGCTGCAATGTGGGCACTATGCTGAGCTCTCCAAATCTGAGTTTTAGCCCTTTACCTGGCTGTGCACTTCCCTCAGCCCTCTTTTCCTGATCTGTGACGGGAGAGGGCACCTCCCTCTTGTGCATATCTTCACTGCATAGAAGATCTGTATCAGCCCCAAAGGTTCTGAAGAGCATGCTAGGCTCCATCTTTTCCTTGGCCAAGCAAATTTTCCTGCCATTCCTATGCCCACCTCTTCCTGTGGGTGGGGAGATGGACAGATAGACATCCAACTTCAACACTCACAGCGATTGTTAGCCCCTCCACAAGAAATCAATGTGTAAGCGTGTCTCTCAAGCCAAAGATCCGGTTTCCACTTCCTATTGCCACCTTGGGAACAAGGTCATCTGCAGTTCTGGTTTGGGGTCCCTGGCCAGCCCGGCCCGTCTGTTGGGCCCTCCTCTGGCCCACCACAAATCTTTGAGCCTTGACACTGCAGTCTACCTCCAGGAAGGGTATTGATGGCACTGCATTGACCTCTCCCTTAGCAGCCTCTCTGGAGCCCCTGGGGTCTGATCAGTCTGGCAGGCAAGGCCAACAAGCTCAGTAATTCTTCAGGGTCTGACATGCCATGGCTGGCCATGGCACACTGCTGGCTGAGCAATTGTTTATCAGCCCAGTACTGACAGACTTACTGTGTCTCAATAAACCATCTATCTGAGCGATTATCTGCTACCAATGGGGCTCCCTGGGGGGAGGCAGCGTGGAACACTGAGGGGAACAGATGTCAAGATGAGCTGCTATCCCCTCCTCCAGTCTGCCCTTCACGGTAACCATGCAGAGCACCTGGTGAAGGCAAGTCTACCATGCTTCAGGTAAGATGTTGGTATACTATCAGGGCCAAAGTGTGCACCCTTCATGCTACAAAGGGGCAGACCAGAAAGGGAGGGGCCAACTCCACTGATGGGACTTCCTGTGTACTGAGCCACATGTCAAATTCTTTACCTGTTCTAGCTTACCTAGCCTTTACAAGCCTCTAGAGAAATATTAAGCCCTTCCCACCTTACAAATAAGAAAACGGGCCAGAAGAGCAGACTTACGTGCTAAGTCCTCCAGGCTGGGTGCCCTGACCTGTCTCTGAGCATCTCTGGAGATCTTTGAAGCCCTCAGATGCAGCAGCACTTTCCCACTGGGTGCTCTGATCTCCAGGACCCACAGTCCAGACATCCCCTCTAGCTTCCTGGTCCAGGTCATTCTCCTGTCTCAGGAGTCACCCAGGCTCAGTGCCACAGAGTTCCTCTCCCAACACCAAAAATGCATCCTGCCTGGAGACAGAGAGCAGCTAATGTGTCACGGCGAGAAGCACCTCACTGGGTGTCCTTGGCTTTTCTGACCTGCATGCCTGGGTTCTGTGTCACAGACCCAGCAGCCTGGGGAACCATGGCTCAAGAGGGGCTGCAAGGGCTGGGTTTGGGCTTCTTTCTCTGCAAGGCCCCTCACAAACCGTGCTGACAGTGGCTAGGATTCCTGGGCTCCTTCACAGGTTCTGGGAAGGGGAAGCAGGAAGATTTGGGCCACAGAGAAGCCAAAAAGCAGGAAAAAACACTCAGCAAGGCTGGGACAAAAGCCCTTCCCATCCTGTGTGACCTGGACCCCCTATACCAGGAAGGCAGCCAGAGGAAGTGCCCCGCCCCTGGATCCAGAGTCCTGGAAAGCTGGGAATGCTCAGCTCCTCTTACTCTCTGTGCAGGGGATGTCTGCAGTGTCTAGGGGTGGGGGTGTCATCTTCCAGAGCACTCAGCCATGAATACAGGACAGGTGGGAGGACCCATTATCTGACCTATGTTCATCTCCTACATCAGTTGGCCTAGAAGAACCAGCAAGAGAAGTCACCCAAGACAGGGACATGGCATGTCCTTGGCCATGGCAGGCCCTCCACAGTGAAAATGAGAGCCATGGTCTTCAGTTCCTAACTCCCAGGGTCCTCTGGGTTAAATAAACCTTGGGGTGCCCCTATAGGGCTCAGAATGCTCATGCTGCATCTTATTCCCCTCCATGCCAGCCAGGCAGTGTCCCGTCCATCTGGCCACATGCCCAGAGGAAGCCCAGGCAGAGTGGCGTCAGCACTGACGGTCGCTCAAGGCTGCAGTGGTTCCAGCAGGGAGGGCAGTGGCCCTGCTGTTTATAGCTAGCCTCAGAACAACCAGGGGGGCTTGACCTAAGAGGGTCAGGCTTGAGTTGTACCCATGCCAGCAGCAATGAGGCTTGGTCAAGATTCTGGAGTCTTGGAGGTGGTGAACGTAAGATGTCAGCTCTCAGGCCTTAGGGTCTTCACAAGACCAGATGAATGCCTGGGAAGTTCCTCCTATGTCTAGCCTCTGCTCCTCCTGCTATGTCTCCACTTTCCTTAGTGTCATGTGCACTAACTCTAGTTAAAAAAAAGGCAGTTCAAAGAAAAGATTTTCTATCTAGCTGTTCTGCATTTGCACGTTTGTGCATGCACACACATGCGTGTGCACACACCCACTTTATCACAGGGACAGGGGTTCCTTCACTTCAGCCCACAAACACCCAAAGTCATAGACTTAGAGCCTCATTTATGACAGATGAAGGTGGCAGGGATCGTGTGCTTTCTGAATGAGAGAATATGGTGGCTGGACCTACTTCTGGCATAGGCTGGCAATTCGGGGGACAAGACAGGTGTTTTGAGGGAGCTCAGGGTCTCCTGTAGGAACCCAAACTAGGAGAGAAGCAAAGGCTCGAGGAACATGGAGGTACCAAAACACCTCAAGTCACAGAAGGGACGTAGGAGAGACAGGGAGAGGGATGGGCAGGGGGCAGTGGGCTCCAGGAAGCTGCAATGGCTCCTGTGGTAGTACCTCTCCAGACACTGCCGGAAGCCATTGGGTAGGACTGCCCATCCAAAGGGCAGCCGAGGGGAGTGGCTGGAGCCAGGGCCAGGGGTCTGTGGGGAGTACCTACCTCCAGCTCCTTGAACACCATGCACCTTCGTGCCCAGTCGACAATGGAGATGAAGGTCTGGTCAGCCATCTTGCAGAGGAGGCTGAAGTGTGCTGGCTGGTCAGAGCGACTTTTGCTTGGCTCCTGCAGGCAGCCCACTATGCGGGCACGCACCTGATCCTCCTCTGGCTCTAGCTGCAGCAGCTGCAGTATGAGCTCAGGTACGTTGGGCCCTCCTGAGAAGGGCTCTGGATAGCTGTAGGGTGGCCCTGGCTGCTGAGGGGGGCTGGCATAGGGCTCTGGATACTCAGATTTGATTGTGCGGTTAGAGAAGGCAGGATAGAGGTAGCCAGCCAGAGGCCCATGGGTACCAGGCACAGCCATGGGCAGAGCTGGGGCTCCAAAATCACTCAGTGGCCCAGTGGGTGGGCCAGAGACCAAGGCCTTGGGCTCAGGGGCATGCAGGCCAGGGGGTAGCATGTAGTCCGGAGGGGGAGGGGGTGGCGGGGGCACCCCCATTGGGGGTCCAGTCTCCAGCTTGAAGCCATTGGCCCGAATCTGTGCTTTCTTCTGCTGCTTCAAGGCTCTGTCCCTCTTGTACATGGGCCCAAACTTGTTCCGACCGCCCCTCATTCGATCAGCACGCACAGCTGTGAGCAAGAGCAGTCAGTCGGCTTCCACCTTCCCAACTACTCACAGATTTTTCCCGAAAGGATATATCTGTGTCTCTGACACACACACACACACACACACACACACACACACACACACACACACACACGCAGTTCTTCACCTCCACTCAATGACCTCCTCTGCCCACAGGTGAGAGCCATAACCTTAGCTTGGCATTCCAGGCCTTTCTCCACCTCCTTATCTTTCTCCCCTCCTCCCTACTCCTTTGTTCCTCCACTTAACACACTTTCTCACCCACCTTGTCCTCAATTATTGGTTCCCTCTGCCTGGAACCCTTTTCTGACTCCCACATCTCCTGTCTTATAGCATAACCAAGTGGCCAGGTTGCCACCTCCAGGAAGTCCAAGAGTTCCTGCAGACAGAACCTCCTGTCCTGTCCCATAGTATACCTCAGGCTGAGAGCACCTGGGGCTCAGCTCTGGGCTCATGGGCCCAGCCTAGGGCCTGGCAGGGAAATGTGAGGAAAAGGGGCCCTAGTCTGCTTTGCTCAACACGGGGGCCCAGCTACTTGCTGGAGCCTCCTTAGTTCTGTCTAGCTCCTGGTACAAGATGATGGGGCTTCCCCCGCTGCCTTCTACTCTGGAGCCTAGTTCAGTGTTGGAGAAAGGGACCTATTTTGCTGACCAGATGTTTTTATTCTGGCCAAGAATGTGTCACCGGCCAGACTTAACAGGTGCATCTCTGCAGCTTGAGTGTGGCTCCAACCCCTGCTCAGACAGGACCCCACCCAAGCTCTGAGGGAAGGGAGAAAGTTGGAGAGAGGGGTGGTATTTCACAGAACTCAGGGCTTGGGAGCCTGCCCGACACAGACCTTCTTGCAGGGAGGCAGCCATTCTGCTTTGCTCCCTCAGGCTGCCCCAGAGGCTTCTGCCACCCACGATCGCTAGCTCTCTGCCCACTCAGGACCTGGAGGTAGGCATGGTGGTTCCAGGCACAGGACAGGGTACCTCCTTCAATCTGAGTCCTTCTCTAGGTCCCACAGCTCTCCCAGCCTTTGCAGCCTTTCCTGCAAAAACTTTAGCCAACAGCTGCTCTCTGGGCGCTCAGCCCGACTGAGGCCAGCGGGGTAGAAGCTAGGACTGTCCACTCTCTGAGCCTGAGTCTCTCCTGATGGACCATTGCTGTCCTCTCTGGAGCAGAGATAGGGAACAGGGGTAGGGAAGAGGCAAGGATAGGCCACTGTCCGCCTCCCCTCCCCAACCTTCTCAGAGCTGCACTAAGAATGCATGGGAAGGAATCTCAATTCCTGCGAAACTTAAATGCCTGGACAGATAGCCAGACAGATGCACAGGGTGGCCAGTGATGGACCAATAGCAGCAGAGAGTGTGATAATAACGACAATCACAGCTATCCTGCAGAGTATTTGCCCTCACAGCAGGCAACTCCAGCTTTTTGTAAACCCCCAGTCTTCCCACCGACACAGGGCAGGCATTACTTTTTAGCTCATTATTCAGATAAGAGCATCTGTAACTCAGAGAGGTTAAGGTATTTGCTCAGGGTCCCCAGCCTACAATTGAATAAGCTAGAATTTGAATATTCAAGTTATTGAGACCTTCGACTCTGGCTAGTGTGGAGATATATAGGGTGGCCCCTCACAAAGTGGGTCTGTTGGGGCTCTGCTCTGTCCTGGAGAAAGGCTCACTCCCTAGTGAGGGAGGAGGAGGGAGTACTGGGTCTCAGTATGCTGTCCTTTACTGGTAATCACCGTGCCTCAGACTCTTCATTCCTGGGACTGCAGGCTGGCCCACCGTGCGGGAAGTCTTTTGATATTTCGGAACTGAACCCAGGCAGGTTCTGCCTGCGAGGGCTCTTCTGGCGCTTGTCTTCCCTGCAGAGCTGGGGCCCTAACGTCACACCAAGGGGCCAGTCACCTGGATCCAGAAACTATGCCGCTTTCCTTTCAGCCCCTCTCCCAGGCCCGCCCGGGACTCCCTGGGGCGGTCAGCAGTCAGGGGTCCCGGGTGTGCAGAACGCGCACCTTCCAGGCGCATGCCCACCGTCAGACACTTCTGGAAGCGGCAGAAGGGACAGCGCTTACGCTGCGTCTTGTCGATTTTGCAGCTCTGACTCTCGGTGCACGTGTAATGCTTGTTGTTCTGGACTGTGCGCTTGAAGAAGCCCTGTGCGAGAGGAAGGGAGTGAACGCCAGGTCCCGACCCTCGGTCACTGTCCGCACCCCTGCTACCTGCAGCTTAACCCTTCCCTGCTAGCGCTCACCTTGCAGCTCTCACACGTGAGCAGCCCGTAGTGATAGCCCGACACCTTGTCACCACACACCGGACACAGCTCGTCCAGGTCCTCGTCATACGAATAGTCCATGCCCGCGGCGTCCGCCTGTGGAAGGAGGAGCGGATCAGCACGGGCCGACGGCAACTGGCCTGGGGCTGCCCTGGTTTGTGCGCCCGGGAGGGCCCACAGCACCGGTGTGGTGCGGGGGTTTTCGAGCCGCGTCCCCGCGCCGCAGCTCAGCCACCCTCCGCGCTCCAGTGCTGTTTCCACGCCGCCTCTGCCGCACCCGATCCGGGACTCTCTGATTCGATGCGTTTCCATTCTGATTCGTTTGTCTGAAAACAAAACCCCGATTCTGAGAAAATCAGATAGGTTCGGGCGCGGGGAAGACGGACGCCAAGCAATCAGGGTGAAGTGGGGCGTGCAACTGGAGTAGTCTGGGGGCTTGACAGAGACCTGAGGCAGAAACAAGTCTAGAGAGACCCCAGCCGATAATGCTCAACGGAGAAAGGATCCTGGGCGAAGGAGAGAGGAATGCCGAGCTAGAGACATTGGGAGAGATTCCTAGATGGTTGGTTGATAGATACTGGTTGGTAGAGAGATACTGATAGATGGTAGATTATGTAGATGGATGATAGATAAATGATAGGTCAGATAGATGATGGACAGATGATGATCGGTGACCGACAGATGATATAAAGATGGTAGATAGTAAATAGATGAAAGACCAATGCTGGGTAACGAAAGAGACGGGATCAGAGGTTCGGAGTGACAGACTCAACGAGAAAACCCGTGAGACAGAGAGACAGAGACACAGGGAGAGACACCGAGCAACGAGAGACATCCCTAAGGAGATGGAGACAGCAAGAGTGACAGAGACAAGGACGGAAAACCTGGAGAGACGGAGGTGCCCAGCGAGAGGGTCGGGGACCTGTAGACAGACTCTAGGCGGGCGGCGGTGCGGGCAGCGACCTCCGAGGTGTGGCCCGGTGGAGGGATAGGGGCTAACCCCGAGAGGCAGAAAACCCTGTAGCCGGGCCACTGGGTCCGCAGACAAAGCCGCGCAGCGACGGCACCCACCAGCGAGCCCGGGACGTCGGGCCGGCAGCAGGAGTGGAGGGCGCAAAAGGGTCGCGGGCGCTGGGCTGAGACCTCGGGCGGAGACGGGGCGCGGGCGTCCAACAGAGATTGGGGTGCAGGCTGCGGGAAACCTCAGGCGGAGAGTCCAGATTCCGAGAGCCGTAGCCTAGTACGGCGAGAGCCGTACGACGGCGTCGCCCACCCAGGCCGCTCCCGCGAGCAGCGCCCCGCACCTTTCGGCCGCGCCGCCGCCTGCAATGAAGCCGCACCCGGGCGCAACGCCACCCGCCCGCGATGACGGCCACTTGGGCCGGGGGCGGGGAGACCGGCCCGCTCTGCCCCCGCCTCCCCGCGCCCGCCGCCCGCGGGGCCGCTCGAGGCGCACCTGGGACCCGGGCCCCTCCGCCGCACTGCGCGCTGCGCGAACCCGCCGCGCGGGGCCAGAGTGGCCGCTCTATATGCGCGCGTGCGGTATCCGGGGGCGGAGGCGCGGGCCGCGTCCTCCCCACAGATCCGCTTGGCCTTCACTCTCACCCCCCCGGCCCTCCAGCCCCAGTTCGGTCCTCCGAAACCCGCGAATTCTAAGGGAATTAGGGACCCCGAACACCACGGAATCTGGTCAGGCGTCGTGCGCCGGGAAGCTTCAGGCCACAGCCTACGCAGAGAGAAGGCGAACTCCCGTTTGCTAGTCCAGTTTAGGGGTGACCAGGGCCAAGACGGGAACGCTGGTCGTTTTGCGGTGGAAGTGTGTTTTCTGTGGAAGTGGCTAAGGGGACGTGGGTAAGTCACGAGGCCAAGGTAGAAAGTAAGCTTTCGAGTTGACATTTGCTTACTCAGGCTGCAAGCACCCACTCCGGCTCTGTTTCTTAATCCAAGTCAGGTGCTCCCAGAGGGTGGCTGCGGATGGACGAGTGATGCGGTGGAGTGGGTAATAAGAGTTGGGGTGAACCCCATTTCTGCGAGTCTCCCTCAGGATGCTCGTCTGGAAATGGGAAACGTGATCATCCCACTCTGCAACATCCCTAGGTCTGGTAAGCAGCCTGAGCTCTAAGGGGGCATAGACCTAAAAGCAGAGGCGGGGAGCTGCACCCCTGCGCCCCTGTGAGCTCTCTTCTAACTAAAGTGTAGGGGGAGGAGGAGCTCCCGGCAGTCGAGGGTGAGATGGTAGAGCGGTCGCTCTGAGCTGGAAAGATCTACCAGACCACACGGCTTTTCAAGTTAGTTAACTGAGGCCGAGAGAGCTTGAAGAGGCCTGATCAATCCCGCCCAGCCCGCTTGGCCACCAAGGGTGGAAGACAGTGCTGGGGGCTGGACATGAACACCAGAAAGCCGCAGTGGGGAAGCACAGAAGTTATGCCTTGGCAGAGCCCACCGGTCTAAAACTCTGTGTGGATCTCACCCGGTGGCTCAGGCTTCTGTGGATGCTGAACTAGGGTGCTCGAACAAAGCTGAAGACCCACTGCAGCAACCAGAGTCGTTCAGCCGGTGGAGGGAGGCACGGAATCTGACCGACTTGGCTGTCCTGTCCTAGCTCAGGCAAGTCACTTCCCTCCTTGGGAAAAAATCCGGTCCTACAGACCAGGGTTCCTGGGTAAAACTGTGTGAATGAATCTTGGAAGGAGAGAAAGCCAGAGGCTGTCAGGCCCTGTCCTCACACCCGAGAACCCACAGCCTGTGTTGTAGAGCAGGGGATGGGGGCTATACAGTTTATGAACAAATCCCCTTCAGACAGGAACCCTCAGAAAGTGAAACTGGGGAGGAAATGGGGTTCAGTGGCAGGACCACACCCAGTGTAAGGCTCTGCGTTCATTTCTAGCATAGCAAACACACAAACACAAACAAAACAAAAGCCACAAAATACACCAAGCCACAGAGGCCAGTAGGCAGCGGGGAGTGAAGGAATGGGGGTTGGGCTCCTGAGTAGGCACGCTAGGGTAGAGCCCACTAGGGGCCTCTTGGATAGTGTGGGCACATCCTGGCAGGATGGGGGATGGGCAAGAAGCCACCCCACCTTTCTGCATCAACCTCAGCCCTTTCCCCCAGGGCTTCCAAGTTGAAAGCCATGGTTCCACTGAACCCTTAATTCGCCCCATATACCACTATAGTGACTTACAGCCCTTCATCCATCTACCCAAGGAAGCAAAGTAGACACTGGCCCAGACTGACAGCAGAAACACAGACTTACATCTATGGAGTCTCAGATACCTTCATAGAGGCAACCCAGACACTCAGGCAGCAAGATGCCAAGACTGGAAGATCAGCCCGAGACCCTCAGGACACTCACAGAACACCACACACACAGGAACACACCTCTAAGACACCGGGGGCCACCCTCAGAGCCCACTAGCTCTGTCGCCGTAGGCCTAGTTCCTCCTAATAAAGCCTAGGGAAGATGAGGGGTACTGTAATGAGGAAATGATCTGGGGAGACCCCTGGCCTTTTCCCTGCTCAGAGTGGTGGGCACTGGCCCTTCTGTAGAACAGGCAGTGGCTAGTCCAGGCCCCAGTGAGGTGCTGAGAAGGGAGGCTGGCCATTAGAGGCCTGGGCCCTGGCCCTCACTTACTGAGCGGAAGGAGAACTCTCAGCCGGATGAGGATGGACACTGGGCACCAGGGTCCTGGTGGAGAAGCTCCCAGGGCCCAGGTAGGGCAGTGGTGAGCAGACCGTCAGGAACTTCTTCACCCAGCAGCAGGCGGGTAGCGGGCGGACAGCAAACTGGCCCTGTCCGATAGAGTCCTCTCCTCCCCGTGTGGGTGGGGGGGGCACCGGAGGCCCAATTGGTCTCTGCCCCCACGTGACTCTGCAGGCCTCTCTCCTCCTTTGTTGGTGTTTCTCTTCATTTAGGTCTATATCTTTTTCACTCTCCTAAAAGAAAAAAAAATACCCCTATCTTTCTGGGGGCCCTGGGTGGGGGCAGAGGCCAAGGCACTGGGGAGGCCTTGGCCAGCTGCTTGTCCAGGCCACTGTGGGAGCCTGAGGCAGGGACCCCACGTAGGCGGGTAGGCAGCCGCTTGTTAGCGACTGGGTGGGAGTGGGACCTGATTTACGGGCTGCTCCCTCACAAGGCTGCAAGTCTCTCCTCTTGAATGACTTCCTCCCTGGGTGTTGACCTGGACACTACTTGGTCCAGCTCGTCTCAGATCTGAGTGTGGAGTCAGAATGGCTGATGGGGAGGAATGGCATAGTGGATCCCAGTCAGGTGGGGCTCATGTGGCTTTTGGTTATGGCTTCTCTGAATATCACTATGGATTGGGAGCTGCAGATACGTTCTGAAGCCATGCCAAGACTGCTGGGCTAGGGGTGTGGTTACAGGGACTCCAGACTGGGCTATGTGGGTACTCGGGCCGGTAGGAAAGGAGGTATTTTTTAATATACAAGGCTTTTTTTTTTTTTTTTTGGTTTTTTTCGAGACAGGGTTTCTCTGTGGCTTTGGAGCCTGTACTGGAACTAGCTCTGTAGACCAGGCTGGTCTCGAACTCACAGAGATCCGCCTGCCTCTGCCTCCCGAGTGCTGGGATTAAAGGCGTGCGCCACCACCGCCCGGCTAAGGCTTTTTTTTTTATCTTCTCTGCTTTGCCTTGGATATCCTTGTACACTTTCTTCAAGTCCATACAGGTCCTGGACTGGCCTGCTCCTTTTGGGTCCAGATTGCTGAGCCCTGCATGGTCCTTTATCCCATACCTCTCTGTTCATTCCTTCTTCATCTCCAATAGACTGTGTGCTTTGTGAGCCAAGCACTGTTCTGGGCACTAGGGGAGGCTGTGGTGAAGAACAGGGAGTCTGTCTCAAGAGGATTTGCAACCATTTGTTCTGGGGAGTTGCTTAGGGCACGGGGCCACCAAGTAGGGAGAGAGAACTCCCACTCCACTTGAAGAAACAGGCAAGTCTCCCGAAACTTTTCATTTATGTAGCTCTGGATGACAGGGATTTTTCTAGATAACTGAGCCAATTGGATTTAAAATCTAGAGTGTCTTTTCCTTATGTTACCATTTAGTTCTTTGCTGTTTTTGTGCTATGAGACATTGTCTCATTATGTAGCTCTGGCTGGTCTCAAACTTCCCAGCCACTCCCTTGGGAGTGCTGGGAGTATAAGCCTATCCCTCTGCCCCCTGCTTCAGGTTTAAAATGGTGAGTTCAGCCGGGAATTTTACTGTCCATCAGAACATATGAATAAGTTTTAATTATGTCAGTACCATTACGTACAACTACCCCCTGCCAGTTCATGCCTTATTAACCTAGAAAGTTATATTTTTTCTGTCTAGAGCTAGAACTTAACCAGACTCCTTTTGTTTTATTTTTATTATTTCTCAGTTCTGTTTCACTTTATTACTTTTGTTTCATTTAAACATTTTGTTTTTTCTGATTTACTTATTTTTTTACGCTTCATAAATCATCTTTATGTCTAAACAAACAGAAAAGAGAAAATTGATTGTTCACTAGATACTGTGTGCTTTCAGTACTCATCACCGGTAATACTTCATAATCAAGAGTAAGTTAACCAGGCTAATATGTAAAAATGTGTCTTTAATAGGTATGCAGGCCAGCTTGGTAGAGAAGCTGACCAAGATACATTGAGGAGATACAAGTGGCCATCTAGAGTTTCTATACTTCATTCTTTTTGCAAAATATTTACTAAGGTTGTTTAATATACAATTTTCATTTGACATTTTGGAAGTCCTTTATTGTAAAGATAATCCTTTTGTCTGGCGACAGACAGCAGCCATAGCGATCATTCTGGACCTCCACGCTGGATGAAGTCCATTTCTTCTTGAGATATAGGTTTCCTTCTGTATTTCTGAGGTAATGCTTTTAGTATTTCTGCAGTGTCTGGTGGCCCCGGATGCATTGGCAAATCTGGGGATATGCTTCCTTTAGAATGCTGTGAAATTACAGAAGAGTGGGAGGGTAGCCCAGCAGACCTCAAATGTCTGAGGCACTGTGTTTAGGATTGTCTCTTCTGTCAGGGAACCTTATTAATGGAGCATGTGGCTTCACTACCTGCATGACCCTGCTGGCGGAAGCCATCTTGCTGCCCATCGTGACCCCGAAGCAGGGGCCTTACTTATTTTTTGTTTGCTCTGGGCTACCACTCTGTCGTCCAGGCTATTCTCCTGGCAGCAATTCTGTGCCCAGCCTGAGTGCTGGAATTACAGGTGTAAGCTGCCATGCCTGACTCTTCTTTCCTGACCTTCCTGCAAATATTCTCATTTTGAATCCATGCTGCTTGTCCTCTGAGTTTAGTAAAGACACAGGGTAGAAAATATCATTTCTTCAACTTGTGACATACACGCCACAACAAAATCTTGGCTTTTGCCCCTTTAAATGAGAGACTTCAAGAAGTAGGTTCCACATCTCCTGGTGTGTGTGGGGTGGGGGGGTTCAAACTCAGAGCTTTAGAAGTGCATAGCTTGCCCTCTTTTTAAAAATTTTTTTTTGCATATTTATTATTTTTGAGACAAGATCTTACTGTGTAGCCCTGGCTGGCTGGAACTCTCCAAGTAGACCAGATTGGCCTGGAACACACAAAGATCCACCTGCACCACCATGCTCAGCAGAACTTGCCTTTTTAAACAGGGTAAGTGGTGTCTTTCAGCACCATGGTGCTTTGGAAATTACCAGCCAGCTTAGCTGTGGTGTCCTGGCAAGTCCTTGAGATCTGAGCACTGCCGGTGAAGACTCTGGGTTCCATTTCAATATGGCCCCTTTCTGGGCCTCACGTTTTCCCTTTATAATGGGTATGAAACTTGTAAGTTGCCTAGTGTCCTCTTAGTATGCTGTGTGTGCTCAATAAGTGTCAGCAACACACACCACACACACACACGACCCAGGGAAGACCTGGCTGCTCTGTCTGTCCTTAGAGGCCTTTTCCTTGTTGAGTCTGACATTGCAAAATCTCTGTCAATGTTGCTTGCCCTTCTGGTGACTCACCTCAGCTGGGGGGAACCCTCAGTGAGGGCTTGATTTATCTTTAGGTCCTCAGCACTATTGAATGCTTGTTTTTGCAGAAGGCCCCCATGTGCTTGTGTAAGAGGCTCCGCTTGGGCTTATCTTGGCTCCTCTATAGGTGTTAGCTGTCACTAACACTTAAGCTGGGTGGTTCCTAGTCAACCTTGGATACGATAGACCCACTTTCTCAGGGCTGCCTCCTATTCTGGCCCATCGACCCTTATTCAAAGAGGTGCTTCACCACTGGACAGAGCAGGAAGGAGCTGGGGTTGTGAGCATGGGAATGGCACTATGTCCTTGTGAACCTTAGTCTCCAACCTTTGCTACCATCCTAGGAGTGGGGTAGAGTATCTTTATTTCACTCCCAGTGAGCAACGTTCACGATTCAGTCAGGAGGCATCCCTCTAAAGTTACTTAAGCACAGACAGCTTAGCAGTGGGAAAGCAGAGAGCTGAGGCATAGCCTACGTCATGTGTGTTCCTGTGTGAGCTCAGTTGCAATGCTGGGGGTCCAGGCCAGATCTCTTGCAAGGAAGCAGAGCCACAGCCCTGATCCAGAGCTGCCACCCCAACGCAGACAAAGCTTAGAGTAGGGACTTTCCCCAAATGCCAGGCTTATTTCCTGGAGGTGGAAGAAAGGACAAAAAAAAGCAGATACTTAGACACTGGAAGGGAGGGGAGGGGAACAGTTGTGACTGAGGGACAGTGGAGAGAAGATGAGAAACCTACTGATGGTAAGGAATACCCATAGGTGGTGGAGGGGAGGAATGAGAGAACCTCAGGAGAGATGAGAAAGAAATGCGCAAGAATGGAGAGGGAGGGAGAAAGAGAAAGGGAGGGGAGAGAGAGATAGAGAGATTGAAGCAGAGAATGGACTACAGGCCAAGGGGCTCAGGGAGTAGGGGGCAGAAGGAACTGGCTGTGAAGACCCCATTCCGGGCAGCACAGGGGGCGGGTCTGCTGGCAGCAGCGGAGGCTGTTTCCGCTGCACCCCTTATCAGCCTGCTGCCAGATGTTCAGATCCGATGCCAATGTCAGAGAAGTCCATAGTGCTGGGTCAAGGCCGTGGCCAGCGGGAGCCTCAGCTGCATCATGGGGAGGGGGAGCTGGGGGCCTTCTCTAGACCTGCTGCCTTTTCCTCCTCCTGTGGCTCATCAGGCTGGACCACCTGGTGAGGGTGGGAAAAACCGGGTACTTCCCGGGGGCTATTCTCTAGACAGAGAGCCAGGGCCTGTAGAGGTAGTGTCTGGAGACAGGCAACATACGTGTACACTACTGCACTGTCCCCCAAATATTGGAGGTAGCATGTTGACACACACACACCAGTACAGAACCCCATAGGGACAACTTGGGGTTCATTTCAGAACTCTCCCAACCTGCTGGTGCTCCTGCTCTGCATAAGGCATTGTGCCCATCCCTTTCCCATCCCCCAAACTTGAGCCAAGGCTGTAGTCAGGTAAGTGCCTCTTGGTGCTGTTCCCAACACAATGTACTTAGAAGCTGCCTGTCCTCCAAGGAAGGCAGGGCCAGAGGGACCTGGGACCTTCTAGAATGAAGCCTGGTGGAACCCCTCCAGGTAGGGCAGGTGCCTGGGGTCTGGTGGTGCTGAACTGCCAGCCTTGGGCCTGGGCCTCTCATGCTTCTGGAGCGTGCGTGCAGCGCAGCTGTGGCCCCTTCCTGGGGCAGCTTATCTCAGAGCGCACACGCTTGGCCCTCAAGAGGTGACCCAGCCTTGCTCCCCACATTCCTCTCCAGTTTTGCAGCCGGTGGGCCCCCCACAGCTCTGAGACTAGGCTTGTGCTGGGGGGGGGTAATCAGAGCTGCCACTGGGCTGTGGCCCTGCTCTCCTGGACCTAGGCCACTGCGGATACTGGTGGTGTCTCCTGGCTTTCTCTGTCTGTATGCTGATCAATCTGTTTATTCCCCTAACTTTCTCTTGGACTGTCTCAATTTGCTTGCTACTTTCAGTGTTCTAGTATGTTTTTCTTTGCTTTTTCTCTAGCGTCCTTGAATGAGACCAGATCTGCGGCTCTTCTGACTCAGTGACCATCCTCAATGGGAAAGTACATGTAAAGTCAGTTCATGGTGAGGGGACCAAAGGGCCCCAGAAAGGGGAAACCTGTCCTGGAGTAGTGGGGTGAATGGAGTAGTATACTTTTAGGCCCTGTTTTGCCCACCTAGGAAGCCATCCCTATTAGGTACAAGAATCCTGCACTGGTGTGCTCCCCCATGTAGTAGAGAAGGTTGGGGTGGGGGGAAGGGGAGGAAACTGGGGCTGGAGGTCTTGGCCTGAGGACCTCCTTCCTGTTTGTAGGGAAGTGACTGCCTCTGAAAGCTGCTGGGGGAGAAGAGGGAGGCCATGGTGACTTCCGGGAAGCTAGCCAAGGGCCTAAGGCCACCCTCCCCTGTGCCCGTATGGGGCCCTCCATTCCTGGCTTAAAATAGTGCAACTCCTCCATTGATGTAGTATCCCGCCTGGACCTCAAAGGGCTGCAGCAATGGTTTTTGTGCCAGCAAGGGCTCTCTCTCTGTCTCTCTGTCTGTCTGTGTACCAGTTATCCAGTCCTAGCTAGACCGTAGCCCAAGGCTATCTTGGCCACAGGGAGGAGAAAAAACAGATCCCAAACCTAAAGCCTTGGATGCAAGTTTCAGCTCCTGCCCTGATCAGCTTTGTGACTTTGGTCTGGTGCCTGCCTGGCTTTCAGCCAAAATCAGGCAGAGCATGGCCACCATAGAGCCTTCCCAGGCATAGATTTGGGCGCTCCTGCTGGCCGTATGCTTCCTTATTGCACTCTTAAACCCGCATGCTCTTAGGACTGGGTGCAGAGCAGGGAAGGTTTGTGGAGAGGGAACTTGCAAGGAGGGCAAGGATGGGGCTGTGGTCTCCATGGTGAGACTTGTTACCAAGGGAACAAAGTCTCCACAAGCCCTGGGTCTGGCAGTTGGGCACTTTTGCCACAGGAGCTGGCAGGCTGATTGTCACTGCACCTAAACTCCTGATGGGCAGCCAGGCCAAGGCTAGGCCAAGCAGAGAAGAGGTGCCTGGCTTTGCTGGGCCTCTGCTGCTGAGGTGGAGGGGCCTGCAGTTTCAGCACACAGCCTCTTTGTACGGATGGACGTCAGTAAGCCCTTAGAGCTAACCACTATCATTCCTAAATTCCTGCGCCGTGGACAAAGCAAGTGGGGACCACGGAGGCATCTATCTGGGTCAGTGTTAAATACCACCATGGAGGAGATGAGCTGAGACCCCTTGTTGATGTTCCCCACCTCACAGGTTGCCAAGGGAAGTAAACCCTGGAAAGGACCCTTGCAGACAGACCACGCTAGCCCTACCACACACCCTACCATCATTTCTGAATGTGTCTGGTTTTCCTAATGGAACCTGGAGCAGTCAGCTCCCAGTGCTGGCTGCACAGATATCCTTACCTCCAACCTGGTGAACTCAGTGGACATATTTCTAATAGGCACTCGTGAGTGCCCCCTAGTTAGGTCACCTATGCAAATTATTTACCCTCTCTGGGTATTTGTAAAATGGAATTACCACAGCACATACCTCACTGGGTTGCTCTAGGGAGCAAGTGACCTCATGGATGTCACTACAGTCTATGTCACTTATTTTGGTGCTAAAGCTGAACCTGGGGTGTCATACAGAGCTACACTCCTCCATTCTTCCTTCTTCCTAGACAGTCACCTCATACCCCAGGAAGCTTACAGTTCACAATTACTTAAGAAGTCACTTAGATATTTGGAGAGCACTGTCCTAAATTTTATCCCATGGAATGCTGACCCAACAGAACTTCCATGAAAAAAAAAAGTAAATCAGATGATCAAGTATTTTGGCACAACTCGGTTGGGCTAAATGGTAAGACTTCCTACAGCCTTGGGAAGGAAGCCTGGGAGTCTGGGAGGAAAACAAAGAGCATGGCATCTTCCTAGTTCCTGGCAACAGACTGTTTCTTTTTTGACAGGGCCTTCATCAGTGGCCTATGTTCAGTGGCATCCCAGGGTCTTGGGGACATCATTGCTTTTCAGCCAATTAGGTCTGGCTTGCATATAGTTTACAGGATTACTCTTTCGCTGGTGGGTTTGTTTTTGAATAGTGGAAGGTTCAACCGAAGGCCGTCTGTTGCTAAGCTTTGTTACAGACACCATTTGTGCTCAGAACTGCTGAAGGAGCAGGGAGGACGCTGTTGTAACTTTGCTATCAGATAGACCTGGATTCAAAAGCTAATTCTGCTGCTAGTTCATGTGTCATCTGAGCCAGTTTGCTTCAGAGCAGGTGGCCATAGGGCGTGGCTGTCACTAGGCAGCCAGTACACTCCCTTCTTGTGCCTGTTTCTATCTGCTTCCTCTTGAAGACAGCCTATTACCTCCTTCTGCTGTGGTCCCTTTGTTTCAAATCACCTCTTTCAAGCCTCAAGGGCTCTTTGGTACCTTGGGCTAGGCATGGAACATAGAAGGCAGCTGGGTGTCCCCGTTTCACACAGAACAATTTAATAGACTGAGGAGACGCCTCAGGCTTTATCTTGCCATTGGGGAGTCTCCCTCTGTCTTTTCAGGCAACACCCTGCCTAAGTGTGTGAGGACTTTGGAACTGGTACATCTGGGTTCATGATACTTTGTGTGTGCCTCTGGCCTTGTCCTTTGACTTTTCAGTCACTATTTGCTCACAGCCTACATAGGTTAAAAGAAGCCATACTGGTTTTCTGGAGTCATCACGCAGCACCCTGCTGTCCCTGACACAGCTGAGCTTCAGCAGATGACTTCTCCCGAACCCTTAACTACATCCAGCGGTGCTCTTCCCCAAACTCAGTTTCTTCATGTTCTTTTGTTTTATAGGACCTTGGAACCAGCTGCAGCGTTGTACAGTTCTCATCCTGGTGACTTTCAAAACCATTCTCATCAGGGAAGCCCCTCCTTTACAGTTTCTTACTACCTATCCCCATCCCAAGTCACAACGTTCCTCACAGTACTTCAAAGGTCTAAGTGGCTCCCACCAGGCTATCCCGTAGTTGTGCTTTTTTTCTGGTTGTGAACCTTATGCAAGTTTTCTCACCATTCTCAACCTTAGTTTCTTCATCTACAAACCGAGACAATAGTCCTCGAATAAACCTAGTCCTCCTGGTGTTCTAGGTTTATGAAAAAGCAATAGCAGCATACAGCAAGCATACAGCAGGCACTCACTGGTTTCTGAAATTCTAGAGCAGACCATTCTCTGCCAGGCTCTCAGCAACAGAAATGGGTGGGGTGCTGGCTATGAGCAGAAGTTCATGCCTCAGGACACCCAGCCTATCCCCCCCCCCCCACCAAGCCCCAGAAAAGCTTCACAGACAACATGGCATGTGCAGAGGATTCACATTTATTGGTTCAAATACAGTACCTAATGCTTGCTAAACATGCATTTCACACTAACTGGTCACATTTCCAAAGGTAGTCAATTCACAGAACAAGGCCCATCCCTTGCCAGCAGGCAAGTGTGGGAGGTAGCAGAGGGCCTGAGCAGCCTGCAGAGCCCGCCAACTATCATTTGGTCATGCAGGGTTGATGGAGCCAGGCTGGCAGGCAGCCCTTGGCCGGCCCTTTGGGAACAAGGGCTCAGAGACATCCTATTCATCCGATTCCTGCTGTGGGAGGACTGGGAGGTAGCTTAAGGTAGGCTCGTGATGCACTTGCCATCAGAGCTCCTGAAACCCAAGCTATGGAGCATACATAGGAAGGCCTCTTCCAGGGGTGGCTTGTCCCTAGCTGGGCAGGTGGGAAGAACTCCTCAGATACTGCCCAGACATTACAATGCAGCCACAAGCCCCTATCGCAGGCCTGGGATGGCAACACAGACAAAAACACCAACAGTCCAGGGTTTCGTTCCCGACAGAAACATGTAAACAGCATGGGAACAACAGTATTCTTTTCCCACAGACTCCTCAGAGAGGAATCGACCAGGATGTCACTCAAGAGGTAGTTTTTTTTTCCCCCATGGAAATTTGAGTCAAAAACATTATCACCTATTATATTTCTGCTAAGAAAAAGGTCACCAAAGAGCAAGAGAACCCTTTGGCTGGCAGCGCTGGCTTCAGGGTCTGGAAAACTAGCCTCCACCAGTAGCACATTTTTCTTGGGTTTGCAGTAGGCCCTGGCTTTCCCACAGCTTCCATTTAAGCCTCCGACTGATCCCCATGTAAGCTGGTGTCTGTTTAGGGTGCAGCCTGAGAAGAGGACTGACTGGTCCTGGCAGAAGGGCCAGGCCTCCCAGGAGCACCACAGAAGCTCATGTACAGGGTGGTTCAAGTCTTGAGGAAGCCCAGACCTAATCAAGGAGGCAGCCTGCTTCCAGCTCAGTAGACTGTGGCTACGCCCTGAGGAAGCACTCAGGGTTTGACTCCAGGAAAGATGTTACTTGTGGCAGCCAAAAGAGGGCTTTCTGGGGACCCTGTAATTAAATACACATCCCTGAGCTGTGGTCCCAAAAGCGCCTGCTTCAAGGCTGACCACTTTCCAGCACCTGGTGGAATGATTGCCGTTTTTCATCCTAAGACACAGATAAAACACTACTTCACAGACACTGGGCGTGAGGAAAAGGGAGGAGGACCAATGGCAGAGGGGCGTGTGGGTATTCCCATGGACCAAGGTGGGGGAGTCAGTTAATGGGTTTTCTTTCTTTCTAAACTTAAAAAAAAAAAAAAAAAATCAAAGTTTAATAGAAGAACTGGTCGGAAAGGATAAATTTCTTAAAAACTGCAATTTAAAAATTAAAAAGTAACAAAAGAACAGTGTTGCAGAGGCAGAGATACAGAGCAACTGCTCAGCTTTCTGCCCTAGGGAGGCCAGGGCCCCTTTAGTTTAGCTAACCTTGGCCACAACTTAAAGACTGCCTTCTGCCTATCCGTCCCATCACTCAGGAAGTAGTCAAGAACAAACAAGAGAGGTACAGGGCAGCAGGCTAGACAGCTGGCTCACTTCCCTGAATAGTGGGGCAAGTCAGAGGTAGGCCACGTGTGGAAAGGGCAACTCTGGGTGATGCCTCTATGTTCTCCTCTCCCTCTTGACTCTATGATGGCCCCTTCAGCTGTCCTAAGCCAGGTGGAGTGCTTGGAGATGAGTTAGTTGTAGGGAATTTCTCCAAACTAAGGGCGAGACCAGCAAACCCCGCAAAGGACACTGAACGTCTCTAATGGGAGCCCGAGAACAACTACAAAGCTCCAAGACTCCAAATACACAAGAAAAGGAAAGGGATGCCTTTATGTCCTGGCATAGTGCAAGAAGGTTTTTGGGGCTATATTTTTTATGGTGGAAAAATTCTCACTCAAAGTGAGTACTTTTAGTGGCCAGGATCAGAGAGGGTAGAAAAAAGAATGAGAAATAATGTGCACAAATTTTCCTTTTTCCACTAGCAAAAAGGCTGCCTGTTCACCAAACATTATGGGAAAAAAAAGGCAAAAAAACAAGCACACCAAACCTCCCCCTCCAACCTTTCTCTGTGTCCTTCAAACCAAAATCACAAATACATCTAGTGGCTGACCTAATGTCTCCACGCTGCTAGCTGCACTCCTCCCTCTCCTCACCACACCTGAGTCTGCAGCACACTCACTTTACCCTGTTTAAAGATGCCCGTGTCATAAAAGGACTGGGAGCAGAAGACATTAAAGGCGGTCCACAGGTCAGGCTCCAGCTCAGAACACACAGCCACTTGGCTCAGAGATTCTGCAGGGCTCTTGGCAATGAATGGGCTCTTTGTTCTGTGGAATCTGCTGCAAACATTTGTAAAAATGGATTTGTACGATGGCAACTTGCAGACCCTTTCCCCCACTCTACAAATTAACAACTTGCTCTGTTTAATACTACATTATTGGAGAGACATATTCCTGCCTCATCAGAGCTCTGACATTCAACACACTAGGTAAAATGCTAATTTGAAAAGCAATTTCAAAAATTAACAATTTGACAAATGGAGGTCTATGCAAAGAAAGCTGCCGTGCACAGGCACTGTCTCTAAGAGGTGTCTCTGATTCCTAGCTTGAGGAAAGCAGCTGAGACTCTGACCTGGAGCCAAAGAATGCGATCTGCTTGGTTAAATGCAAAAATTCAGGCAAACAAGAAAAATATTGTGATCTTAGAAACTAAAAGACACATCAACACACACATATCTTTCTACCAACATGTGAAAACATTCTGTCCGGAACTTTCCTGAGAAACACATCTCTTTCTTTCTCTCTGACTGAGAAGTAACGCTCTGAGCTTTGGACATCAAGGGACATTGAGTGTCACTTTGCTGGTACCCGTAACATTTTACTAGAGAGAAAAGCTCTAGTGAAGACTACTTAGAATACACAGGATGCAGCAGCCTCCTGGGTAAGTGAACTAGGCTTCATTGGGGTAGAGTAAACAGTTCCTGACCAAAGAGGCTCAAGGAGATGCTGTGGATGCAGCAGGCCAGCCAAGGGATGCACCGGTGAAGCAGCTGTCTGGGCAGCAACTAGGAAGGCCTGCTGAGGGCAAAGAAAGGAAAAGCAGCTCAAACAACTCTACGACAAGCTAGGTGTAGCCTGAGCCGAAGTCTGGAGGCAGGAACTTTTCCTAGAATGAGGCGGGCAGGCAATAAAGCACAAGGGCTCCAGGCTGCGTCTGCAGAGGCAGTAGGCAAGCCCTGAGACACATGAGGTAGTTTAAAGCCCCTTTCCCTTCCAGGTATTTCTGGGCCCACCCCTCTAGGCCTCGGTAGACCAGACCACTGATGAGAGTTGAAGGAATAACTGGGCATCTGTGGGTCTTTCTGCTCTAGAGCTCTGGTATACTGATCTTATTTTGGAAATAACAGGAGAGCTTACAACAAAATTTAGGAGCCAAGTATCTGGTTCTTTCTACTGTTTAAAAATGGCAGTTTTAGCCACGCTGTGGTGGTGTAAACCCTTAATCCCAGCACTCGGAGGGAGAAGCAGGTGGACCTCTGAGTTTGAGGCCAGCCTGGTCTACAGAGTGAGTTCCAGGACAACCAAGGCTACACAGAGAAACCCTTTCTCAAAAACAAAAACAACAACAACAAAAAAACCCAAAACCAAACCAAACCACCACCACCACCACCAAAATACAAAAACTAAACAAGTTTTAGATTTGGTTCTAAGGATAAGGTAGGGTGAGAACAGGGGCTTCCAAAGGAGTCTATTCTTCCAGCAGCCTGGCCTTCGTCCCTCTACCCTTTGAGGGAAACAAGTTAAAGGAGAACAAGTGAGAGATGAGGGAACAGGGCATCTTTCTGTTACCTGTCTAAAGCACAGGGAGTCAAATCCATAGGAGGAGGGATAGAGTCTAAAGAAGGAAGGCCTTGGTAGACCTGGGTCAGGAGACTGGGCAGCTGGGAGGCAAGTCCTACAGACGGATTTATAGTCAGGACTCTGCCTGGACGAAAACCTGACAGCAGCATTCAAAAGACAACAGTGTGTGGGATGGGAGGGTGCAGCAGAAGGGAGGAGCACAAGTTTCTGCCCTTTGGGCTTGTGGGATGAGATGATGGTTAATCCTCATCAAACATTGAGGGTTAAAATAAAACCTGCTTCTCAAACGTCCTGCCCACCTCTCTAGTAAGTCTCCCTGTACTGTTTTGCTCCTTTGGCATATTTCTCTGGGGCTATAAAAAGGCAGCCAGTTCTCGAACAGACAAGCATACGTCTGCTGAGAAACTGTGGAAAGGTAGGGATGGTCATATCCCTGTTTCCATTGAGGTAGTTGTCTTTGTCAACATTATGGGAATAGTCGTCTACTCCATCCCACCCTCTCTCTCAAAATACAAAAGAACTATCTCTAAACAATGACAACACGGTAACATTAAACATCTTCACATTCTGTAAACTGCAAGGAAATGCATCTGCTGCATTCACACAAAAGCATGTGCATCATGTTGAAGGCCATACATTCAACTCTGTCGTGAAATAAATATATAGAAAAATGAGGTTAAAAACAGACAAACAAACAAATTCTTGTGATGGAGGCAGCTGCTCCACAGTCTCCATCTTGGTCTCTCTGGCTCTTTCCTCTGGAGCCTGTCCTGCCCACCCAAGGCACTGCTGGCACCCGAGGCAGTGCTGGGAACAGGTCACTCCTTCACTGCACTTGTCTTGCAGGAATGCAGCACCACCTTAAAGAGGAGGGGCAGCTGTTCCAGGGGCACATTCACCATCTTTCCTGGATAAAAGGGAAAAAAGGCGTTAGCAGCGGCTACCAGCTACGGAAGGAAAGCCAGTTTTTCTCTTCTCAGGTTGCTTAATCTCGGTGCAGGACAAAGGTAGGACAAGTATCAGAAGTACCGGCAAGGTCATAAGGGTAAGATAATGTCAGGGTATCTAGGCTCACTCTTCCATATGCTACACTTGTTCTATGCCAGTCAGTTCAAAGCATTGTCTCATTTAGACTCAATGTTTCTGTGATTGCCTTTTACCCCCTTTTACAGCCAAGGCTCTGAAACGGACAGGGAGTCCTACCGAGCTCTTTGTAGCTAAAATACTATAGGGAACTTGCTTCCTGCAAACTCGCTAACATTCTATAAAACACTGTTCTTCAGTCGGGCGGTGGTGGCGCACGCCTTTAATCCCAGCACTCGGGAGGCAGAGGCAGGCGAATCTCTGGGAGTTCGAGGCCAGCCTGGTCTACAAGAGCTAGTTCCAGGATGGGCACCAAAGCTACAGAGAAACCCTGTCTCGAAAAACCAAAAAAACAAAACAAAACAAAAAAAACCCAAAAAACAAAAAACACTGTTCTTCAAAACACAATAACTGATTAATGCAAGTACTAGGGAAGCAGGGGGAAGAGTTATAGGGGCAAATAAATTTGAAATGCCTGGAGATAAAAAAGTTAGACAGGTTTTTTTTTTTTTTCACTGATGATTTCTCAGAGCATTAAGCATACAAACAGTGAAAGCAAAATATCTAAGTTCTCCCTGTCAATAACTCAGAATGACCTGGAGGGCATTGAGAAAATACTGATACTTGGGCTTCACCCCATACTGATGAATGTCTGGAGATGAAAAAGCAAAAACAAAAATCAAACAACAACAAACCCTACTAAACTAAACCAAACCAACCAACCAGCCAGCCAGCCAGCCAGCCAACCAACCAGCCAGCCAACCAAACAAACAAACAAAAAACGAAAACACAACAACAACCACAACGACAACAAAGAAAAGCTGTTTTCAAAAGCTTTCCAGGTGATTGGAAATACGGCCAGGTCCAGTTTCTATCTGCCAGACTGCTCTATGGCTCAAGAAATAGAAAAAAAAATTCTGTCAGACTGACATGTTTGGTGTGGAATATCTGTACACTACATGAAGATATAGTGCTGTGATTGGTTCAATAAAAAGCTGAACAGTCAATAGCTAGGCAGGAGGTATGGGAGGGACTTTCAGGCAGAGAGAGAGGAAGTAGAAGATAATCAAGATGCAAAGGAGATGCCAACTGGAGAGAGGCGGACATACACAATGAAGGAAAGGTAAAAAGCCATGAGGCAAAACATAGATTAATATAAATGGGTTAATGTAAATTATAAGAGCTAGTGGGACAAGCCTAAGTTAAAGCTGAGCTTTTATAATTAATAATAAGTCTCCGTGTTGTTATTTAGGGCTGGCAGCAGAAAACAAAGTCTGATTATATATGTTTTCCTTCAAAAATTGCATTACTTGGGGGATGGAGAGATGGATCAGCAATTAAGAGCACCGGCTGCTCTTCCAGAAACCCTGAGTTCAATTCCCAGCAACTACATGGTGGTTCATAGTCATCCATAATGAGATCTGGTGTCCTCTTCTGACAGAATGTTGTATACATAATAAAGAAATAAATCTTTAAACTTGGCAGTGGTGGTGTGCGCCTTTAATGTCAGCGCTTGGGAGGCAGAGGCAGGCAGATCTCAGTGAGTTCAAGGTCAGCCTGGTCTACAAACTGAGTTCCAGGACAGTCAGGACTACACAGAGAAACCGTGTGTGTGTGTGTGTGTGTGTGTGTGTGTGTGTGTGTGTGTGTGTGTAAAACCTTTAAAAAATTAAAAAAAAAATTGTATTACTGAATTTTACAGAAACAATCCCAGTCTAAACATCATCCCACTGAGTGCTAGACATAGAAAAGAAGAATCCTCATACATGAAGTAAAGCAACAACAAAGAGCCAAGGTTATGCACTGGAACAGACCTACTAATTGTCAAGAGCTTAGCAGAGGGCTGAAGCCACATACAAATTTCCTTTGTAAACACAGCTCTATGGTGCCAATTTATATGGTACAATTCTACAAGACAGAGTTTCTGTTGTTGTTTTGTTCAAGACAGGGTTTCTTTGTGTAACAGCCCTAGCTGTTCTGGAACTAGCTCTGTACACCAGGCTGGCCTCAAACTCACAGAGAAGATCTCCTGCCTCTGCTTCCCGAGTTCTGGGATTAAAGGCGTGTGCTACCACCGCCTGGCAAAACAAAGTTTTAAAAATTGATATATAACTTGCATATAAAATTCATTATCTAAAAGTATACAGTTCAGGACATGAAGTGGAGATACTGAGCTTGCTTTCCTCATCCATAGAATAGCTGTACACCATAGGTGCTTGGGAAATGGAAGCTTCTCTTTTTTAAGAGGAAACACTAACTTTCTATTCCAACACAACTTTTCTGGTAATGGGTATCTATGAGCTCTGTACACCAGCTCTGTATCTCAGCCTGTCACAAGCTTGGAGAAGCAGGGAGGATCCTGGACCCAGAATATTACCTGCAATGTACCGGATCTCTGGCAAGCACATCATAAGATCAGGAAAGCGATTTGGTTGATGTGTGTATTTATATTCAGTGAAATCCTGACAAATGTACCAATACCGCTTATTCAGTTGTTCCAGTTGTGAGGCACTGGTCAGACCCCTGATATCTGCAAACAAAACAAAACGAAATAAAAATCACACAGGGAACAAACAGGATGGTAAACACCAGATTTTTTTTTTTAAATGAGACATTATTAAACACAGTCATAAAAAAGATCTTTTTCTCCTTCTAATGTGGAGAAAGTAAAATCCAGACTCGGTAAATAAGATAAAAATAAATACAAAAAGGGACCTGCAAAGAGCAGTCCTTTGTCTGAGCCCTAAGTGCTGAGCTGGTTATCTCCACATTACATCGAGGTCTTAATACAGGGTATGGTGGCACAAACAGGCACGAGAGAACACGGAACAAGGGGCTAGCTCTTTACCCAACAATACTTTGAACTGGAGGTTATCAGAAACATTGGTGATATCATCTCCAGCGTCCCTGTGTTCTTACCATTCTATCTTGATTGTAAGTATGCATGTCTCTATCTAAAGTACAGAAGATGAGTAAAGCATACTGTATGTAAATCCTACCCAGTCTTTGAGGTCTGCACAGTTCTCCTCCTCTAAGAAGTTGCTACTCATCTTCCCCACATGCAGTACAATTCATGTGTTGAGTACTATTGGAGTATATACTCTTCAGGGACCTGGTTTGTTTTTTTCTCCTCCTTCCTAACCCCTGCTAATATCTTTAATATATGGTACAGGGCTTGGCTAGAGAAGGCATGTAGGTCACCTGATAAATGCATGATGATATACAGACAGGAGTAGGAGTCTGCCAGTTACTAGAGGGCAGAGTGGGGAGCAGTGATAACAAGGCAGGCATGATCAAGAGTCTCTGGATTGGAAAACTGAAGATAGTAAGACAGCACTTTTCAAAGTCACAGGGAACAAAACCACACAGGCCCACTCTGGGAATGGGACATTCATACACTACTTTTGATAAAAACAAAACAAAAACAAGAACACACCAATTTTCCTATATATATATTGACGTGTTACTTGCTGGCGATGTGCCCAACCTGACTGGACTCTTCTAACAGAGGAGGAGTCATGTGCACCAGCACTCTTCCTGGAGCATCAGAGCAGCTGCCAGCATGTCAACCACCGCCTTATCGCCAGCAGTTTCATCAGTCACCCTGCTCTTTTTCAGCTGCTGGTAAACTTGGTACATATTTTAAATGACGCATGTTCTGTCCTTGGTGTCTGTGTTTAAATGCATTAAAACTGACTAAACAAAGCGAATCCTCTTCCTTCCTCTGTGAGTTATAGAGATTGTGGCATTTAGATTTCAAGAGAAAAATCCAAAGCTTTCCTTACACTGCAGAGGATCAAGTAGGATGATGACTAGGGGGAAGCACAGGGCCTTCCAAGACTGATGATCATGTGGTGTAACAGATTCTGTGACAGTCCTGGAGGTGGGAGGTGGGGCAATGGGGAATTGTACATGTGTGACACATAAAACAAACTCCTGTCTTCACCCACCACCTACTCACCTTGATTCAGGAAGTTAATTGCTTTCATGCATGCATACTCCTCATTGCTGACCTTCAGCTGATGGAACTTGTGATATAGGTAGATAAGCCGTTCAATCACCTCCATCCCTTCATCACTAAATCTAGACAACAGATAAAGGCTTTTATCTGGGGTGCCAATACTAGCAAAGGCCAGTAAGGGGACACAGAAGTTATCTATGATAGGAAAGAAACTCCACTTGGGGGGAAATGTCACCCACAGGAAAATCCATAATCTGTTTGGCAGCCAGTGTAGATTCTGCAAGATGCTGTTTCCAGGGTTGGGCAGAGTCAAGTAAAACCAGGTTCAAATCCAACTGTACCACACAAAGCTCTGAGAATTTAGGAGGGTTATTTAATCCCTGTAAGCTTTGAGATCTCCCTCTGCAAGATGTTTACCTGCTTATGCTAAAGGAAATTTGGGATAGAAACTGAGAAGAATGTGACAATATTAAGATAGAGCTTTTGTCTGTATCAATGACAGCTGCCATGGCGACTCTATGAGAGCCGCAGTCGCGGTGTGGAAAACGCTTCTAGTTCTGTTTATTTAGGTTCACTATTTCTAGCAAGGCTAAGACAATATACAATACAATAATCTTACTGGCGTCCCTGACTCAGTCCTGGGGAAGGAAACACTTGCTGAGTCTTTCCACCACAGGAGCCTTGTGCCGAGCACCTTCTATCCATTCTTAACCCTATGAGCGACGGGAAACAATCATTACATCAACACAAGAGAAGAAACTCAAGTTCAACATGGAGAAGGGACTGGCCCACCAACACACAGCCAGCTATTGGTGCATTGAGAACCTGGAGCATGGGCTAGCTTCCCAAAGCTCTTCCAGTCTCTGTTGGTCTGCTTATGCAGAACAGACCATACAGGTTTCTCCAGCTATTTACATGTAACTTCTTTCCACCTGATGAATTCTTACATGACCCCAGGGATATGGGTAATAAAATAGGTATACAAATCCGACATTAATAGTAAACCATAGTGAAATTCATCTTATTCATTTATATGTTGGTGTATATGTGTGTGTACATGTTCATGTATGTGTGTAAGGGTAGAGGTTGACACTGGGTGTCTTTTACTATTGTTCTCCACTTTATATTTGGGGATAACAGTCTCTAGTTGGATTTGAACCTCACTACTTGGCTAAACTGGCTGGCCAGCAAGTTCTGGGATCTGTTTATCTCTGCTTTCATTCAGTGATATGGTTATAAACATTTCCAGATTTTTATATGGGTACAAGTACCTAAACTTAGGGGTCCTCCTACTTACATAGCAAGGATTTACCTTCTAAGCCAGTCCCAGTAAATTTATTTTAAGACAGCTTTTTGGCATGTAATTTTATCATTTACTAAAGATAAAACCAAATTTGCAGACTAATGAGATGAATATGCTTATTACTTTTACATGAAGAATTAAGTTGCATCCAAGTATTTAACACTGCAGGACACACATCAAAGTTTATCAGAGTTAGTTAGTTTGTTTGTTTCTTTCTTTCTTTCGACAAAGTATTATCATCTATAAAGAGGTGGTGGTGGACCAGTCACATGAGGAGCAGCGGCAGGTCATTGGAGGCCTGGGTGGGAGACAAACAGATAGAAACACTATGTATGCAGAGAGAGTTTGGGTATAGAGTCTATTTAGTGGGTTATGGAGGGGAAAGAGAAGAGGAAGGGGGGGAAGGGGGAGAAAAGAGAGAGGCAGAAGCAAACAGAAGAAGGGCAGATGGCGGGGTGGGGGGAGGGAAGGAGAGAGGGAGAGGGAGAAAGACCAGGTGGCCAGCAGATTATACAAAGTCTCACCATATATCCCTGGCTGGCCTAGAACTCACTACATGAAACAGACTGGTCACAAACTCAGAGCTCTGTGTGTGTATATATAATATATATACATATTATATGTATAATATATATATGTATATCTATATATCCATATCCTCCTAAAAAAGTATATTAATCAAAATCTCCTTTGCTCATGTGTGGCAAGGCTCAGAGTGGTCACCAGCTGTGCTCCTGACATAAGGGCCCTTTCACAGGAATTCTTACT
This sequence comes from Microtus ochrogaster, assembly GCF_000317375.1. NCBI lineage: Eukaryota > Metazoa > Chordata > Mammalia > Rodentia > Cricetidae > Microtus > Microtus ochrogaster. Next base: position 39,102,305 of record NC_022011.1, read on the forward strand.
TTCCTGACAACTTGCGAGATGAACCATATTTCTGTATTAGGATAAGGGTGTAGAAAGAGGTGACTCTCTCAAAGTTACATAGTAAGAAAATCTTCCCCAATCCTGTCAAATTCTTAAGTGCTACCTGAAAAAGGCTGCCACATGCTATCCTGTGAAACCTTAAGAGTTTTATGTTCCCACAGCATCTCATCCTGGGACTTGACCCTAGGAGGTGATGGGTATTTCTGCATAACTAGCATGATGTGCCTTCAAGGAAGCAGCATGGCTAGGGGTGGAGACCACTCCTCATAAAAGTACTTGCTGGCTACTTAAGTTCTTGAGAGAGAAAGGGCCTCAATGGTGGTTCCCTGTAGTATCTGCATGGAGGAGTTGTGATATGCTGAGGTGTGACATAACAAATAAGATGAGGCAGGGGACGGGGACGGGGACGGGGACGGGGGAGAAGACGGACAGAGCTGACATCTGTCTGGTGGTCGAGCAATGCAGGAAGCACAAATAATGCTCTGTCTCTTAATCAGCCCCAGACCTCACTATGGCACGGCAGGACCTGCAGGTGTGTGGCTATCATCCAGACTCTGAGCTGGCAGCGCCAAATCTGTTCCTGGCTGTCTTGGCCTGGGGGACACAAAGGAGCTCTGAAGTGCTTGGGCCTGTACATATGCCCAAGTCCTGCTCTTTCTCTTGGGGACAGCACACCCCTTCTTCAAATACCTTACAAGAAGCAGCCATCATAGTTCCTTGGCAGTGGTCTCCACAACTTGGCTGCAAAGCTTTCCTGCACACCCGCATCCCACCCTTTGATAAACAGAGCTGTTCTCTGTTCCACAGGCCTGCTTTCTCCTCCAGCCGTTCCTCCTCCACATCTGCCCACTCCACAGTTCTGACGCCCCTGTATTCCCTGTCTACAAATTATCAGCACTCAAAGCCATAAAGTTGAACAAACACACCCATTCTTCTCTTAGGTTCCTATCACACAAACATTCTAGGACAAAGAAAACATTCCTGCCAGGATCCCCCAAACCACTGGACCATTCAGTCAGCAATTGAAACTGACACTATGTAAGTTATATGCCAACAAGGGGCAGAGAGGAACAGCTCTCTTTCCCATTCATCTCAATGTACCCTCCTCGGCAGCAGTCAGCAGCAGCCACCTTCACATCCACATACAAGCCAGATTACAGCTCCAGGATGCGTTCTACAAAGTCCTTCCTTCTAAGAATCTGGGATAAGGTAATGGCAGAGAGCTTTGACTTTTTCTACCTTTGTAGCCCTGCATTTTCTTCACTCTGAAATTCAAGGTCCTTATATCTAAGTCTCATAGGATGGCAGCAAGGACTCAACAGCAATGCAAGTAATAAAAACTGGTGCAACAAATTCCATTGATCATTACACATCCACAATATCACTATCATTGTCATTCTCCTGTAATAAGGAGAGAAAAGACTGTTTCCTGAGCTTGAGAACTAATCAAAAGTGCCCATTAAAGCCCATCTAACTCTAAGCATCTTCTCCAGGGAGTGAAAGGGTGTTGATTAGGGCTGGGAGCAGTCCCTGGCTGGTGCTACAATCTGCTTTAAATCACATTTGTCCACCTCTGTGTCTGATAACAGTCTGATGAGGAGTAGGCACCATAAACTTGATTCAGTTAAGAAGAGAAAAGGAGCTGGTCGTGCATCATGTGGGAAGCCTTTTCCTGACAGCAGGCACTCACACTCAGGAGCTGTGAAGAAGCAAAGACTGCCTGAGGGAGTAGGAGTTGTGCAGCAAAGGAAGAAAGAGCTATGGCCAATTAGATGCTACACCCTGGGGACGCTTGGCAGTGATTAACCTGACTCCAGAGGCTCAACTTTCAGATCTATGACTTCACAGGCACCCAAGTCAAACACAGAGTGTCTTATGTCCCCCATCATGCTTTTCCTTGATGCTTCATCCTGGCTAAGATAACTTGTGCCCACTTGCCTAGCAGCTACTCACAGCTTTCCTTACTTACAGACATCCTGCTGACGCCTTGTCTTTGACACTGCTAGCTTGGCGTTGTCCTCTCTTTCCATATCACTGTTCTGTCCTTCAGGCATTCTCTGCCTTTCCATGGACACAGAGTAGCCTCTTGCTCAACCATGCTCTATTCTTAACAGCCACAGAACGCTTTCTCAAATGTAAACCACCCAAGTAATTCCTGTGGTGCAATGCTGCTAACACAATCAAATCCAAAGTCCTCTCTCTGGTTTGTTTGTTTGGGTTTGTTTTTAGGCAGAGTCTCACCATATATCCCAGGCTGTCCTGGAACTTGATTTGCACAGTAGGCTAGCCTTGAACTCAGGGATTCTCCAGCCTCTGCCCAGTTCTGGGACTAAAAGTGCATGCCACCATGTCCAACTCTTCTAGGGTCTCTCTGTGTAACACTGAAAGTTGCTCTGTAGACCAGGCTGGCCTGGCCTGCCTTCATCTTGCTCTCTATACTGTATTTGGAATATTCTCGCTTCAAAATGCAGCTCAAATGTCTGTTCTTGTGGTAAGCCAAGTATGTAAGTACAGCCCTCTTTCCTTAGTCTGGGTTTGAATAGTCCTTATATCCTCCTCAATATCCTTCAATATGAACCTGCATTGTAGATTATATTTGTTACTATAAAATGAGAACTGGGACTCTCAGAGTCAGAAACCATGTCTAAGTTGGGTGTGGTAGTACATAGGTATTATTGAAGCTACTCAGAAGACCAAAGCAGGAACATTCTAAATTTGAGGCCTACCTGGGAAACTTAGTGAGATCTTATCTCAAAATAAATGAAACATAGATAGGGATTCTATCTCAGTGGTAGAGTACTTATATAGCACGTGTAAGGCCTTGGGTTTAAATCTCTGGAACCAGAAAGGAAAGGAGGGAGAGAAGGGAAAAGAAATGACATGGTTTGTGTTCCTAGAATCATGGCCTCCAACAACTCCTAACACATGCAGTGCCTGGAAAACCTAGAGGCTGATTTCACTGCTGCTACAGGGAGTCCATCCCAGAGAAGACGGACTTAGAGAAGAGCCAGTAGTTCCCAGAAAAACAGGGAGACTGGGCTCCCTGAGATCAGATATATAAACCAACAACATTACAGCAAGTTTACTGCTGTCCACACAGCCCTTCAATCCTGAGACAGAAATCAGATTGAAACAATGAATTAGAGGCTCTAGACAAGGGATCAGGTCATTTGTAAAATTAGATGGCTCTGTTTATAGGATAAAATCTCAGGTAGGTGCACCCTGAAGCCAGTAAGCAAGGAAACACTAGAAAAGCAAAAGAGAGCCAGTTCCCAGATTCCCATTCAGCTGTGCACAAACTCCTGAAGGTCTTAAAGCTTTGCTCCCTGCTTAAGTGTTGCTTTGTTTTATGTAAGGCACAGGATGGTGGGGTTGATGCACCCTAGTCCTGTAAAGAAAATTATGGGAGTTGGTACCCTAGCTCCTCCACATCTCATTTATTCTTGTTCTGGGTGCCTTTAAGTTGTATGACTTATATTATTTAAACTGTCCACAAAAAGGTGATTTACTGAAATGTTTAACTGTGAGTTAAGCTACATAAAATATTTCACATGAATAAATTAATAATCCAGAAAAGTTATTGAAACAGATACTTGTTTTTGTTTTTTTCGAGACAGGGTTTCTCTGTAGCGTTGGAGCCTGTCCTGGAACTAGCTCTTGTAGACCAGAATGGCCTCGAACTCACAGAGATCAGCCTGCCTCTGCCTGCTGAGTGCTGGGATTAAAGGTGTGTGCCACCAACACCTGGCTGATACTTGTTGTTTTAATTTGGAAGTTAGAAATGAAGAGTTTTCCCTTATTTTTTTCCCTAGGTCTTCAAAGAATGTGACTAAAATAGTTCATGGACAGGTTATAGAAGCAGCAGGGAGGAAAAAGGCTGTTCTAGAGGTTAGAGGATGCTGGTTAGTCAGAAGGAAAACTTATGGCAAAGAACAGCCAGGAGACCTATTTGGGTCAGTCCTGTGCTCTTAACATCTCATCCCACCTCAGGTACCACAAAAGAGCCTAAGCAGTCAGGCGGAGGGCAGGGGATGGGGACAGGAAGCTATGGGACAAGCTCAAGACCAGGCTCTAGATTAAAATCTAAAACCTTTAAGGGTCAGGTTCTCTGAACTTCAACTTTCTATCTATAAACAAGCACACAATGGCGCTTATGTACTATAAGTTGTAAGAATCAATATAAAGTTGCCTACAAATGATACCAAGCTGACTCACAAGTCCAGAGTCCCTTCCCTTGGGGGTCAAGTTCAGATTTTTGTTTTTCTCAGGTATATCATCCCACTAATGCAGATATAACATTAAAGCAACAGCTTAGCATTCTGCCAATCTGACTGTGTGACATTTATTCGTCACTCCTGCCTTGTTGGAGAGATACCTACTCTATACACAGAACCTGTGATTTGGACAATGACAGGACAGTATTAAAATCCAGGTCCATGGGATTTAATGTTCCCCTTTGGAGACTATGTAGCCTTGCATCACAGGGAGGATGATGGCTTGGTTGCTCAGGATGTCCTCCTCAGTCAGCAGCTCTCACCTGTGTAGCTCTTCATCAGACGGCGAGTACTTGGCAGTGACATCAGCCAGCTCCCCAAAGATCTGCTTGCTATAAACTGTGAGGGAAGAGAGCAGGATCAATTCCTGCCATGTAGAGCTCAAGAGGCACGTGTAATCCTTGATTGAGAGCTCGCAGAAGAAAGGCAGCTTCTTGATCCAGGCAATTTGTCTAAAGAGCAACTCGTCGGCCAGGCGGCAAAGCAGAGCAAACAGCTCTGCTTGTGTCACAGCATATCTGGAGGTGGGAACAGGACAGAGAGTGAGGGTAGGAGCAAAGGAGGGAGGGTATTCCTCGAAGGCACAGTATGTCCTTGGCAGTAGGGCCCTTGCCCTTGACCACCGATTTCCAGTTTCACTCAACTTCTTATAAAGGGATAGGGCTGGAGTCTGTGAAAAGCTGGGATGGGAGTGGGGGGCAGTGATATGATTTTCTGAGAAGAGGCTGCTGAGAGAAAAGGAGGTTTAGAAACTTGTGGAATTATGAGGGCTATCACTCTTAATGCTGGTGTTCTCTAATGTTTCATGCCCTAGAAGAAATTCTTACTCATTCATGTGGTGGGTCTGGAGCATACCTAGTATGAGGAACAACAACCACACATACAAGAAAACAGAAACAAAAACAAAACACAAAGCCAAACAAATCCAAGGGCCAGACTGCTGCAGAGAACAGGCATTCAAAAGCCTTTCCTGTCCTCACTGTGCCCCCTGGTGGTGACAGTTCAGGAACCAGAGCTGCTCAGCCTTACTAAAAAGCTATTTCTCAGCTCTAGCCCACAGGGGCCTTTGAATCTCACTCAGCTTTATTCCTCTCAAGGGCCTGGGTCCCCTTGTCATCCTCTTCCTCATTCCTTACATATAAAAGCTCTGGGGGATCCTTCCTTCATGTATTTAAGTCTACTCTTCTGAAACTGGAGCCCAGCTGAGGATCTTAGGATACCTTTTGGGAGGCCTAAGGACTCTAGCAACCCATGTTCTCTACCTAAAAAGTAATGGGTGTAAGAATGGGTGGCCCAGATGATGAACTACGCAGCACCCAAATAGAGCCAAATGCAGACTGAGGTATCTCTTCCACCATTCAGGTCTGTACCAAAGGCTGCCAGTCACATGCCATTGGTTACTAATGGGCATGTTGGTTAGGTATATAGACAGGTCACAACTGATTAGGGTTTGAATGATTTAAAAACCTTAGGCCTGATGTAAAGCTTATTTTTGACACAAAACCATTTCAGGGCTTAGTTTACATAGACCCACAAAGAAATGAAGGCTCTTCAATCCCAATTTCATAGGAACTAAAAAGTAACCAGAACTCTCTGAGAAAAGATGCTTAAGAAAACATGAGGGACCAACGCCTTCAGTGACAAGCCTGGGGATACAACTGGTGCATGGTAGGAACATTTTGAGACTAAAGGGCCCAGCAGGGCAGAATTTACTCACCCGTCTTCAATCAACATGGGTGTGCCCAACGGCTCCAGGTCTTCGGCTGACATCAGCTGGTGAATCAGACTGTAGGACTGAGGGTCCAAGCTTCGAGCTTGTGGGGGCAGAAGTGGTGAATGGCCAGAATAGCTAAAAAGGTGTGGTATGTATTGATAATGTGGAGGCACTGACATCCCCATGTACTGATCCCTGAATGTCATAAATCCATTTAGTTCCACAGACCTACTGGAGAGAAAAACTTCCCATCAGGAAAAGCCATGGCAGGTTGAGTACATCCTCAAAGGAATAAGAGTCTGTAACTAATCAAGTCATGGGACAAAATTAAAGATTACATGCATGTCTGTCTACCCATTAGATTCCAGCCATGAGACACGGGACTCTGTGAGGGTACAGAAGCGTGGGGCTCACCATTGGCAAACTCAGTGACCAGCAGTATAGGAGATATAAATGAATAAGGATTGGTTGAAGTCTTTGTCCTGATGTCACAACTAGCACCTCAGTCATGCTAGGTAGGTGCTTGGCCATTGTGCTCTACCCTAGTGCTCTTCTACCTTCTAATATTATATTTGAGATCCTGTCTCTAGGGCTAGTTGACAGGGCCAACCCTGAATTCATTCTGTAGCCCAGGCAGGTTTTAAAGTTGTCATCCTCCTGCCTCAACTTCCTCAATAGTTGAAACAGTAGGTCTTTACCACCAGGCCCAGATTGAAAGAGTTTTTAATGTATACCAGTAGACTATTGTGACAAAAATGTGTGTTTGTATTGTTGTTTTACTGTTAGGAAAACAAAGGCACAGGGGAGGCTAAATGGACTTAATTAGTCCAAAAACCAAATCCAGTACCTGGCATGAAATATAGCCTGAGAAGCCGGGCGATGGTGGCGCACGCCTTTAATCCCAGCACTCGGGAGGCAGAGGCAGGCGGATCTCTGTGAGTTCGAGACCAGCCTGGTCTACAGAGCTAGTTCCAG
>NC_022011.1:39109388-39110402 GCF_000317375.1 Microtus ochrogaster
AAAAAAAAAAGAAAAAGAAATATAGCCTGAGGTCCTTAAGTTTCTGATCCCTAAAAAGAAAGAACAAGGGAACAAATAATGGGATAAAAAGCTCTAATTGAATATGAAGAGGAAGGCAAGTTCTTCCCTGTTTCCTCTCTTTGGGAGAAATCTAATCATTTTTCTCAACTGACAAAGAAGTTATATCTGTTTATTTATATTTCTCCTGACACACGTGTGGAGCTCTCCTCTTCCACCGTGTGGCCATCAGGCTTGGCGGCAGGTGCCTTTACCTGGTGAACCATCTCCCCAGCCCATTATTTACCATATTGAAGATCATTTAGCTTTTCCTAGATGTATCTCCTACCACTGAGTTTGGCAAACTATACTGTAGTTTATAGGCCAGACCTAGCCTAAGACCTATTTTTGGTAAATTGAGTTTTTTATGGGAACAAAGCCACACTCACTGTTTTATACATATGGTGCGTGCAGCTTTTGAGCCACGAAGGCACAGTTGGGGTACTGGGACCCAGGCCAGACGTAGAAAGTTTAAAATAGTTACTATATGGCCTTTTAAATTTTTGTTTGTCTATTTGGAAACAGGCTCCCTATGTAGTCCTGCCTGTCCTAGAATGACCTTTTATAAAAGGAGGATTTCTTTCTTTTATCAAGTGCATATATGATGGTGTGTGTGTGTACAGGCCTGAGATTTATGTCAAGTACCTCTCTCAATGGTTTTCCACCTTATCTTTCTGAGACAGGGTATCTAAAAAGACCTGAAGCTTATAAATTCAGTTAAATTAGCTGGCCACTGAGCCCCAGAGGCCACAGCCTCCCTAGTGCTAGAAGAAAACAAAGTCTATATAGTCCTCACTGCACCTGGCTTTTATGTGGGTGCAGGGGATCCAACCTGGGGCCTCATGACTGCAGAGCAAGCACTTTACAGCCTGAGCAATCTCCACAGGCCCTATTGCATGACATCTTATTCTCATTTATTTATTTACTTATTTATTTATTTTGGTTTTTTTTTTTTTT
>NC_022011.1:39110946-39128922 GCF_000317375.1 Microtus ochrogaster
ATTATATTTCTGAGAAATCCTGTCTCAGAAAACAAAACAAACAAAAAGATTTATTTATTTATGTATATGAGTGTTCTGTCTGCATGTTTGCCTGCACTCCAAAAGAGGTCATCAGATTCCATTACAGATGGTTGTGAGCCACCATGTGGGTGCTGGGAATTGAATTCAGGACTTTTGAAAGAGCAGTCAGTGCTCTTAACCTCTGAGCCATCTCTCCAGAGATTTTAAGAAAATATCTTTAATTCTTGTCCTATATGAAAGATTCTGGGGCAAGGAGCCCTCCATTATAGCTAAAAGCTATACTTACAGCAATTAGCTAACTTAAGATAGCACAATTGCCTCAAGAGGTTTTTTAAAGATTTACTTATTTATTATGTATACAGTGTTCTGCCCGTGTGTGTGCCTGCAGGCCAGAAGAGGGCACAGATCTCATTATAGATGGTTGTGAGTCACCATGTGGTTGCTGGGAAATGAACTCAAGACCTCTGGTGAATAGCCAGTCTTCTTAACCGCTGAGCCATCTCTCTAGCCCCTGAGACTTTAATCTTCAGTTCCCCAATAACACTGACTCTCGTGAGTCAGAAAACCTGTGAACTCAGTTCTGTAAACAGTGTATTAAAATGTTATTCTGCAAACTGAAGCCTATGTAGGCACGCACAGAAGTTGTGCTTATCAGTCTGAAAAAGAGATTGATGACATTTTGTTTTGGTCTTGGAAGAAGCCTGGGCTTGTACCATCCTGGTCCCCAAGAGCCTGGCAGAGGAGCACTCAATCAGAAGTTCTTTGGAGGGCGACTTGCTGGGTGGTCCGCAGATGATGATATTGGGCTTGCCTTTAGTTTACCTGGATGACAATGTGGAGCCTGGCGAGGGCTGGTTGCTCTCTGAAGCCCTGTTCCCAGGGGAACTGTGGTCGCTGTCACCATGGTTGCTCCAGTGATTGGCTTCTTCCTCAAACTCTTGTCCAGACATGATTCTTTCAATCTCTTCTTCTGATATCTTTGACAAGAAATGGACACATGTTATATCTGATACTGTAGATACCTCCTGATCTGTCTGTAGGACACCAAGTTTATACTCCAGGTCTCTCAAACTCTTTGGAGTTCCTTGGCTATGCCCAGTATATCTGGACACAATCTTTGACTTTTCCCTTGCCCATTTACCCTACCTTCCAGTCACCAAGTCTATTCCTCAACTCTTGTCTTTGTGTCCTCACTTTCCTAACTGAAACTTCATTCTTCAATGACAATCTCCTATTTGCTCTACCCAATAATGAATATTATCTCCTTTGTAAAATTATCTAGCATTATTTACTATTCATAACTCTATGGATTCCGAGAAAAGAAGGGCAGCATCATGGTTAATAGTATAAATTCAGGAAGTATACCATCTTTTGTCAAATCCAGACTTCTGGAACAAACTTGGTAAAGTTACTGAATTATCTCACGTGAAGTATGTTCATTAGTTTAGTAGATAGAACAAAATCCCCACCTCACTGGATTCTTGAGGATTAATCAATTCAGATACTTAGAAAGGGGACTAGCAAGAATAACAATTAAAGAAGCACTGAGAATTACAATATCATCATCTTTGGGTTGCTTTGTTTGAGACAGGTCATGTTACAGTGCTCAGGATAGTCTTAAATTCCTAGGCTCAAGTAGTCCTTCTGCTTCAATCTTTCAAGTAGCTGAATCTATAGGAGTGTGTCACCAAACTGGGTTGTCATTGTTACAGAACACTCATAGTAACATATCATTAGAAGAAGTGTATAAGTGGGTATTAAGTACGTGGTGTTCACCTGGTAAGAACTGACATGTACTTTCACGTGGATTTTCTTTTTCCGGGCAGTGGTGGTGCACACCTTTAATCCCAGCATTTGGGAGACAGAGGCAGGCGCAGCTCTGTGAATTCAAGGTCAGCGTGGTCTACAGAGTAAGTTCCAGGACAGTCAGCCAGGATTATTTCACAAAGAAAACCTGCCTCCAAAAACCAAAAACCAAGCCAAACCAAGCAAACAAAAACAGAAAAAAAAAAAAAAAGAATATCACCTAGTCTATTACTCTATTAAATAAAACTTTGAAGAAATTACAGCTCACATAAGTCATACTGTGTGCACCTAGATGTGGTCAGGGGTATGAGGAAGAAACAGAAATATACTAGAACTTAGCCCAGTACTCTACAGGAAACTGTATCTTCTATACAGTTTCTAACTTAGTCAACACAGAGCAGACAGAGTAAGTGCTAAGGATTTTATATGATGTTTCTATGGAAACCGCAAAGTCCATTTTCTCCCAGGCTTGTTTGGTTCAGACCTGCATATGTATTTGCTCTAGCGGCCTTTAAGAAAACCCTGAACTGTCATGGTCATAAACAAAAGCTTTCAGAATGCAACACTACAGGAACAGTGAGATGGCTCAGCAGGGAATCGAGTTTGCCATTCCAGCCTGAGGACCTCAGTTCAACCCCTGGAAGCGATGTAAAGGTATAAGGAGAAAACAAACACCTCCAACAATGAACTGTGGTACTTGTGTGCCTGCATGCACACATCACACATGTGAGCACACAAGGGCACACATGTACAAACATATAAAATAATGATAATAATTTTTTAAATATTTATTTATTTATTATGTATAACTCCAAAAGAGGTCATCAGATTCCATTACAGATGGTTGTGAGCCACCATGTGGTTGCTGGGAATTGAACTCAGGACCTTTGGAAGAGTAGGCAATGCTCTTAACCACTGAGCCATCTCTCCAGCCCCATGATAATAATTTTTTTTAAATATTTATTTATTATGTATACAATATTCTGTGTGTATGCCTACAAGCCAGAAGAGGGCACCAGACCCCATACAGATGGTTGTGAGCCACCATGTGGTTGCTGGGAATTGAACTCAGGACCTTTGGAAGAGCAGGCAGTGCTCTTAACCTCTGAGCCATCTCTCCAGCCCCATGATAATAATTTTTTTAAAATTCATATATTATTCTCATTTATCCTGACTCTAGTTTCTGATCACTCCACTCCTCCCAGTAATAATACAGTTTTTTGTTTGTTTTTGTTTTTTTTGTTTTTTCTTCAAGACAGGATTTTTCTGTGTAACAGCTTTGGTTGTCCTGGAACTCATTCTGTAGACAAGGCTGGCCTTGAACTCACAGGGATTTGCCAGCCTCTGCCTCCCAAGAGCTGGGAATTAAAGACATGTGCTACCAGTGCCTGGCATAATAAAGTTTAAAAAAAAAAAGAACTGAACATTAATGAGAATATGGGACTAGGCAAGAAGGATTTAACTAGTAGATAAACAAAGGAGTTGGTCTGAAATTATTCGGTGTATACATTGAAATGGAGCAACTGTTTTTGAAAATTAAGTCATATATACACCAAAGAAACAAACTCCAGCTTTTCTCTTAATGATCCTTAGAACCCTGAAATTGTTGTCACTCGAGTGATGGTACTGACAGCAAGAATAGAGTGTGAAGACTTGGGCTGGGTGAAAAGAGCCAACCCATGAAGGCAGTTTACTCTACCTGGGAGTTGTGACTGTTTTCCCCTGTGGGCACCATGGGACAGTTAGCAATCACTGATACACTGACTACAGAGAGAACAGAACTTGTTGGAAATGCTTGACCTGGGTTCTAATTTCATTTGTTTTTCCTAGCCAGATGCTCCTGGGAGAGTCAAGTCACTTGAACTCTCTGTGCTTCAGCTTCTCTGCCTGCAAACAGAGGCAATATTACCCCTTTGTAGCTCATGACTATCCCATCAGAGGTAGAGCAGGGAAGTATACAGGTCAAAGTCAGACAGACTTGGGAGTTAACCCAAGATAAAGTTAAAAAACAGACAGAGAATAGATGCTTAATAAATGGAAAACTCCATCTCTCCTTGTTGTTTTTCGTGGGTTTTTGTTTGTTTGTTTGTTTTGTTTTGTTTTTGTTTTGAGACAGGGTTTCTCTGTAGCTTTGGAGCCTGTCCTAGAACTAGCTATTGTAGACCAGGCTAGCCTCAAACTCACAGAGATCCGCCTGTCCTCTGTCTCCTTGTTTTTATTAAGACTAGCTAAACACAGATGGGTAGTGATAGTGCACGCCTTTAATCCCAGCACTCAGGAAGCAGAGGCAGATGGGTGGATTCCTGTGAGTTTGTCTTTTATTCTTTTTATAATTTTATGTATATGAGTGCTCTATTCGCACGTCAAAAGAAGGCATCAGATCCCACAATAGATGGTTGTAAGCCACCAAGTGATTGCTGGGACTTGAACTCAGGACCCCTGGAAGAGCAGTCAGTGCTCTTAACCACTGAGTCATCTCTATAGCTGGTTGTGATGGTACTTGCTGGTAGAATTTGCTAAAGGAGACTGAGAAGGAAGACTACAAGGCCAGCCTGAGAGAAACCCTGTCTTGAAAAAAAGAATAGCCAAACACAACTGAGAACTTAAAGATCATAGCTCTAACACACTACCCATAAAAACCAAAATAATATGCTTAGCATAAAAACTCAAGCATAACTGGGTGGCGGAAGAACATGTCTTTAAACCCAGCACTCAGGACATAAATGTAGAAAGATCTCTGAGCTAGAGGACAGCCTGGTCTACAGAGTGAGTTCTAGGATGGACAGAGCTACACAGAGAAACCCTGTCTCAAAAAACCAAAACAACATCAACAACAAGAAAAACCCTCAAACACAGTAGCAGGTGAAAGGGCTTTTCTAACCACTGGTGCCTTCAGTTCTAAAGGAAACAGTAGGACCTGAGCGTCCCCTGGCAGGACACTAAGAATGCATTAGGTGCTACTATAGCAATAGTTCTCAACCTTTCTAATGCTTCAACCCCTTAATACAGTTGCTCGTGTTGTGTGAACCCACCAAATATAATTTGTTGCTACTTCATAACTGTGATTTTGCTACTGCTATGAATTGTAATATAAACATCTGTGTTTTCTGATACACAATCAACATAAACCAATTCTTTTGTTTATAGGCTATCAGGAAACAACCTGAAAAAAAATTTTTTTTTTTTTGTTATTTTGAGTCAGGGTTTTTCTGTGTAGCCCAGGCTGTCCTGGCACTCAGAGATTGCCTTCCTCTGCCTCCTAAATGTTGGGATTAAGGGCGCACCTCCCATATGAAAAGAAAATTTTAAGGAAACAATTCCACTTAGAATAGCATAAAAATGTAATAAAGTTAAGAGGATCAAAGACTTACACAGTGACAAGCACAAAACATTGTTAAAAGAAATTACACACTCAGCCAGGCATGGTGGCACACACCTTTAATCCCAGCACCTGGAAGACAGGGGCAAGTGGATCTCTGTGAGTTAGAGGCCAACCTGGTCTATAAAGTCTCAGGACAGCTAAGGCTGTTACATGGAGAAACCAGAGCTGTACACTTCCTGGTGTTAAAGCATACTACCGTGCTGCAGTAATCAAAACACTGGTGCAGACATATAGCTCAACAGAATAAAATAAAAGCCTACAATTACACTCAGAAATATATGGTCAAACAACCTTCAACAAAAGACTACACAGTGGGGAAAGAACAATCTCTTCAACTGACAGTGCCAGGCAAACGTTTGGCAGTCTCATGCATACAGGCAGGAGCAAAGAAAGAGAAAAAGAGAGTCCTCTTTTCTTATACTACACACAAAGATCAACTCAAAATCTGAAACTGTAAAATTCCTGGAGAAAAATAGAAGAAAAGTCTTCCAAGGTTGGTCTTAGCAATGATTTCATGGAAAAGACACCAAAAAAGCCCAAGCAACATGAGCTAAACTAGAAAAAAAAAAAAAAAAAAAAAAAAACAAAACAGGCTGTGCAGCCAACAAACCACCATCCCTTCAAAGCAGCCTATGAAATTAGAGGGAAGAAGTTAGCATCTGGAACATGGTGAATTCAAGAGGTAGAGTTTTCGATTATAAAAGATACAAACTGCTGAGGACACTGATATACACTTAAAGATTGAGAGAGCTCAGTGAGTAAAGTGTTTGCTGAGCCAGAGAGAGATCTGAACACAGACCCCAGTGTTCACAGAAAAGCCAGGCAAAGCGATGTATACTGGTATCTCAGTGCCGAGGAGCGGGCAGACAGGTGCATACTGAGGACTCTGGCCAGCCTGTCTAGGAGCAATGGCAAACCTGAGGTTTAGTGAAAGACCTTGTCTCAAAAAATAAGGCAGAGAACAAATAGAGACATCCCAATACCAATCTCTGCCCTCCACAAGTAACTATATGGATGACAGCACCCACACCCCACATATCACACACACACACACACACACACACACACACACACACACAATCACATGCTGTTTTCAGACCAGACTGAAATAAATTATTTTTCAAGAGAAAAATTTTTCAACATGAATAAAAATGTTTGATTAAACAAATCAAAACAGTAAAATTAGGAGTTTTACACAAATATATACACATTGATTTAGTACATGCTGTGTACCCACGCAGAGGACATAACTCAGATTTCTTATCTTTCATTTGTTTATACTTAATTGGAGAAATCCTTTAATTTGCTTATGAACTCTCTCTTGGCTCTCTTTCTGCCTTCTGATCTATGCTGTCATTGTCCTACTTCAAACTATTACCTGACTCTTCTTTGTTTGTTTATTTGCTTGTTTTCTTCAAGACAGGGTTTCTCTGTAGCTTTGGAACTCACTTGGTAGACCAGGTTGGCCATGAACTCTGTCTCCCGAGTGCTGGGATTAAAGCCACTGGGCTACATCAATCTCGTTCGTTGAATAGGCTTCTGCAAACCCATTTTAAACCATTTCCATTAATTTTTTTTCTAAAATGCAAATTTGTATATGACACTCTCCCTGTTTATAACTGTTAAGTGATTGCTTCTTGGTACACAGCAAAAATTTGTAAAACTGATCCTGGTTCCTCATGTGCTTGAGGATTATTTTGATGGGTGGGTCATAAAATAGACCCAATTTTCTAGACTCTAGGGGCCCTTCTGCTTGCTAGTAGGAACAGGAGGTGTAGGATGGCCCCATAAAGGCTTTACATATGAGCCCATGGCCAAAGACAGCTGAGGCCCCTCCTTAGAGAACTAATAGAAATTCAAGGATTCTACCTTACTTCTTACCGTGCTACTGGCATGTGCCAAGTGCTCCAGCTTCAGTGAACTACCTCCCTGTGATTTTTTTTAAAGGATCTGTCTTTAGGCCATTCCAGTCTATTCTGTGTAGCTTTGATAAATGATGTGTACCTTTTCAACACAACTACTTCTTCCTTCCCCTTCAAGGATAAGTTCAAAAGTACCTTAAGGAACACTTTCATGAGTGTCTCCAGCCTCTACATCTTCTCTAACTCTCAGTGTACTGTGTCTATTTAGTATCTGTATGTCTCATTAGACTGAGACCACAGTAGTAGGAACTTGGTAAATGCCCATGGAAAGGAGTGGAGTAGGAAGACTATTATTACTATTTTATATGAACAACAGCCAGGTGGTGGCGGCATACACCTTTAATCCCAGCACTGGGGAGGAAGAGACAGGTGTGATGGGGAACCTCCTTCAGCCAATGGCCTTTGAGAGGCTAGACCAGGTGGGCATGGAAATAAGTGACTGCTCGGCCTCTTCCACACCTGTTTCCTGTTTCCTCATTGTGACCCTTTGAGTTTCCCCTTTAATAAAGAAAAACCTTAGAAGACCCTATTCAGAGCGAGTGTGGGATTATTTGATTAACATTCCCCCATCTGATGCATTCTGCTTCACAGGTGGATCTCTTTGAGTTTGAGGCCAACCTGGTCTACAAAGTAAGTTCTGAGGCAGCCAGAGCTGTTACACAGAGAAACCCTGTTTCAACTCCACACCCACAAAAAAAACACACACACAGAAAGGGGGGGGGAGGGAGGGAGGGAGAGAGAGAATATGATTGTTGCTAATTTCTGCCAGGCTAAGTTACCTATAACTAAGTTATTGATCAAAGGGGAAAAAATATTTCTCTGGATGGTTTGGAACCAGAACTGAGTTCATGACCTGTGAAATTCTTAGGAAGGATTAAGGGATCATAAGAAGAGCTTTAGACTTTAAACTTTCAGACTCTATACACAGCTTTACAGAAGTGAAAGCCAAAATAGCAGGAGAGAGACTCAAGGTGAACAGCTACAGGAACGTTTGGAGCACTAAGCTTCCAGATCACACTAAGAGAGTGGGTGCAAGAACTCACCTGAACTGGCCCAATGCTCTTATTCCGGCCTCCAGGCATGCCATCCTCTCTGATAGCTAGAAGGAAATATAAGACAGTCAGAAGCATACTCACAGTCATTTAAAAATGAAAATTGACCAGCCTGGTCTACAAGAGCTAGTTCCAGGACAGGCTCCAAAACCACAGAGAAACCCTGTCTCGAAAAACCAAAAAAAAAAAAAAAAAAAAAAAAAATGAAAAGGAAGCCAAGCCGGGCGGTGGTGGCGCACGCCTTTAATCCCAGCACTCGGGAGGCAGAGGCAGGCAGATCTCTGTGAATTCCAGGCCAGCCTGGTCTACAAGAGCTAGTTCCAGGAGAGGCTTCAAAGCTTCAGAGAAACCCTGTCTCAAAAATTAAAAAAAAAAAAAAAAAGAAAAGAAAAAAAGAAAACTTATCTGTACCAGCACTAGGGAGGCAGAGGCAGGCTGATGTATGTGCATTTGGGGCCAGCCTGGTCTACTACATAGTGAGTTCCAGGACAGTCAAAGCCACATAGTGAAACCCTGTCTTAATTGCGCACGCACGAGCACGCGCACGCGCGCACACACACACATACAAAACTTACCTCGCTAAAAGTATAATGTAGTAAATGATGAAGCCAAGATCAAAACACAGGCCATTCTGGACACACAGTACACATTATTGCTGTAAGTTGGCCATAAGCAGCAGATGCTTTTGTGCCTCCAAGGTAGTGGATGTATACTGCATATATTGTACACATTCAAGATGTCCAACAAAAATGGAACATTGTTAACAAGTAACAGTTACAAATATCCCACAAGAAAGGGATATTTCTGAGGGACATTTTAGTGTGTGTGTGAACGAATAGTTGCATTTTAAAATAAAATATATTTTATTCTTTGCCCAAGTTTAATGTAAAGGATTGGAACAGCACTCTACTACCCAGGTAGATGCACATATGGCTTTTGATGTTGAGTTTTTATTAATCGCAATGTTTACCTTACTAGTTTCTCATTACAAAAGCAGGAAATTGAAGCTGAAGGAACTTACTTAGTATTTTCTTATTTTATATATATATGAGTATCTTGCCTACTTGTGTGTACCCATGTGTGACTGGTGTCCACAGGTCAGAAGAGGGAGTCAGATCCCAGGAACTAGTTATGAATGTTTGTGATTTACCGTGTGGGGCCTGGGTGCCATCCAGATCCCCTGCAGGAGCAGCTAATGTTCTTAAACACCAAGCCATTTATCTAGTTATCTAGTCCCCAAATGATTCTTAGGTTGTAGGTTTGTTGTTACTGTATGTTTAAATTTTAGAATTTATCTCTATGCATATGGGTATTTTGCCTGCATATGACTGTGCACTATGTGCCAGGTGCCTAGTAAGGCCAGCAGAGGGTGCTGGATACCCTGGGATACCTTAAGAAACCTGTAAGCTGCCCAAACCAGAACCCAACACTGCACTTAGAAATCATGTTTTGGGGCTGGAGAGATGGCTCAGTGGTTAAGAGCACTGACTGCTCTCCCAGAGAACCAAGATTCAATTCCCAGCACCCACAAGGCAGACAGCTGACAACTTTCTGTTACAGTTCCAGGGAATCTGACATCTTCATACCAAAAGCAGATAAAAATAAAGTTAAATAAATACTGAAAAGAAAGAAATCATGTTTCAATTGTTTTCTCCAAATTGTAACAACCCTTTAGTCTTTGTCTTCGTGACCTTGACACTTTCCTCTAGTGTGTTACATTGTCGCTTCCTACCATGTTAGTTATTTTGAAAAACAATCTTCTAGCTGGAGGGGGTGGTTTATGTCTTTAATCCCAGCACTACAGAGGCAGAGACAGAGGCAGGTTCATCTCTGTGATATCTAGGCCAGCCTGATCTACAGAGTGAGTTCCAAGATAGCCAGAGCTACACAGAGAAACCTTGTCTGGAAAAATCAAAAACAGAGAAAGTAAAAATTAGAAAAAATTAAAAAAAATTATGTCAATAAGGGCTCCTAAATTTTCTCATGAGTATTCTGATAATGAACCCTCCCTCCCTCGACTCTCATCTCTGTGTGTGCCAGTGCTAGTCTTGGCATTCTTCTTACCAGGGTAAATTATACTGGTGTTCTTACTAGTGATGCTAACTATGGTGGAGGGTAGTTTTACTTGACACAAGCTAAAGTCACAAGCTAAGAGTCACCCAGGTGATACTGATTTTGAAGGCATGAAGGGGTCATGGAGAACAGCTGAAGCTTGGCATTGTGAGAGGCCACTGGTAAAGCTGCAGTCTCAGTAGCACTTGAAAGCCCAGGATTGAATGGGTCATGCTGAGATGTTGAGGCTTGGCACCACGAAGAGGCTATTGATGAAAAGTGCAGCCCATCTACAGTAGAGACCCCAGGGTTGGAGATGCTGCCAAAAACAGTAGCAGCAGTGAAGAGGATCCTGCCTGAGCTCTGCAAAGGGCAGAGCTGGAGAACTGACCCAAGTCCTTTGGAAAAACCCCGAAGATCATGAGTGGATCCCAGACATTAGACAGTACTCTACACTCTTGGGAGTTTGATTTTGCTTGGATTTGATTGTGACTATGCCTTGGTTCTTCCCTCTTGAAGTAAGAAAGATTTTAACTTAATTTTTACTTTTATAGGTGTCCACATCTTTAAGACTTTGGATTTTTAGAAATTGGATATTTTAGAAATACTTAACTTTAATGTGTTTGAATCTGTAATGACTGTGGAACTTTTAAAGTTATTTATGTCTTTTTGTTTTGTTTTTTGAGACAGGATTTCTTTGTGTAGCCCTGGCCATCCTTGAACCAGTTCTACAGACTGCCCTCAAACAGAGATCCTACTACCTCTGCCTCCCAACAAGGAGTCCCGATGGGTGTTGTGGCGCTATTTATGTTTTTAATATGAAAACTTGGGGATGAATGAGAAAAAGAAAAGTGTGTTTGTGTTTCAGGTTGACAAGGGGTCAATTGTGCTGGACAACTTAGGTCAACTTTACACAAGCAAGTCATTTGAAAGGAGGGAACCTCAGCTGAGAAAATGCTTCCATAGGATCAGGCTGTAGGCTAGCCTATAGGACATTTTTTAAATCAGTGATTGAATGGAAACAGCCCAGCCATGTGGATGGTGCCACCTCTAGGCTGGTGGCCCTAGGTTCTGTAATAAAGTAGGCTGAACAAGCCAGTAAGCAGCACTCCTCCATGGCCTCTGCATTAGCTCCTGCCTCCAGGTTCCTGCCCCAACTTCCTTCATTGATAAACAGTGATATGGAATTAGAAATCAAATAAAATAAACCCTTTCCTTCCAACTTATCTTTTGGTCCTGGTGTTTCATTGCAACAACAGAAACCTTGACTAAGACACTAACCTTCATCACATTCTGGCTGAAGTAAATTCTCCATGGAAACAATTTCCTTTTGAGTTAAACTTCAATAGTTTAAACCAGTGCTCACTTCTGTTGGATCCCTATAGGGGATCTCAGCTGCAAGTCAGTACTGTGGTGTTGTACACTGGATTTCTTTCATAAGGAAGAAATAAACTTCTGTTTATTCAGCTAGTTATTTATATTAATAAGCATGCGTAGACTTATTTCTGAGCCTATGAACAAATCTAGAGATATTCTGTTAGAACAACTGTGGTTACCGGGAGCTCTCAGGTTGATTTCTGTGCCTTTCACTGTGCCCTGTGTGCTCACTCATATACTCATGCACATGCTTGCTCTTGTTTATTTATTAAGTGTATGTGGGTACCTGTGAAGGTCAGAAAAGAGACATGGATCTCCCAGAGATGGAGTTAAAGGTGTTTGTGAGCACCTGGCTGGGTGCTGGGATCCAGACTCTGGTTCTCTGCAAGACCTCTTCACCATGAAGTCATTTCTTCAGGTTTTCACCCCATCACCTCTCCTATTTTCAAGTACTCTAAAACTCTTCATGATTGTATTTTTCTTGTTCCAGCCCTGAATTCAACTATTTCCCCATGGAGACCTTACTGGTGTGTGTGTGTGGGGGTCCTTCTGTCTATGTGTTGCTATTATTGGTTAATGAATAAAGAACTGCTTTGAGCCTATGGCAGGGAAGAACAGAAGAGCTAATGGGCCAAGCAGTGATTTAATTAATACAGTTTCTGTGGATTATTTTGGGTCCAAGCTAGCCAGGCGGCCGGGAACCAACAAGCAGCCTTCCTCCAACACCTTACTCTTTTTATTGACACTTAAAACAGATTCTGGGTACTGGCTGTGTCTAGCCTCATGTAGGTGTTAGGGTTTATAGAAATACATGTATGGACACTAAGTCACATACACCCCACACATTTTCTATTGTCCAGACACCAGTCCCATATTAATATATCTGACTCTGATATTCATTTTAGCCTTTCCTAATTAATAACTCCTTTGTCAAATATATTTATTTGCCTATTCAACCACAGTATTCAATTAAAAGAGACAGAATTCCTAACATATAACCTTGAGAGAAACAATGTTACAAATCAGAATGCTTTGTTTGTATACAATTGTTTTTATCCTTACACTTACAATATCAGTCAAACGCTGTTTTCCAAGGCCAGCTCCCTTCTTCCCTAGCGCCTCAGTGTGGTTATGTGATTCATTTTAAAACCAGCTAGATGAGTCCATCACACTGTTGACTTCATCTCTCCACCCACTTCCTCCACATCAACACATATGGCTTGACTAGCTTTTTATATCCAGTAAAAGTCACTTTTTATAATGTACAGTTCTATGGCTTTTGACAAGTAAAATTATTCATTACCAGTCATGAAAGTTTCAGAGAGTATCTCTTACTTCCTAAATAGTCCCACAGCAAGTCTAATCTAGCCCTGCTTTCTTTCTTTTTTTTTTTTTTTTTTTTTTTTTTTTTGGTTTTTCGAGACAGGGTTTCTCTGTGGCTTTGGAGCCTGTCCTGGAACTAGCTCTTGTAGACCAGGCTGGTCTCGAACTCACAGAGATCCGCCTGCCTCTGCCTCCCAAGTGCTGGGATTAAAGGCGTGCGCCACCACCGCCCGGCTCTTAGCCCTGCTTTCTCAAGACCAACCAGAAGTGGGCAGGGTTTTCCCTCAGCATCCTTCCCTAGGCTACTAAGCCAGCTTCAAGGAAGCAAACCAGGCAACTCTCTGACCTAAGTGTCACAGTCTCTGGGCTGTAAGAGCTTTCAGGAGTTATAAAGTATGGTTCTTCTTCCCAAAAACAAAAAACAGGTGAGTTTAGATGGAAGTTCAGAATCCTACATGCCAAATGAATAACCAAGATAATCAATCTGTGTATGCAGTCAAGAAGGTATCCCACAACTTAGCAGGGACTTAGCACTCACAGACCCTGGGCAATGAAGGAAAATGAGAAAAGTGTAGTATAAAGCCAAATCAGGGTGAAGGCAGAAAAACAGTATTGCTCTGAAATTGGTAACTGGCAAGGATTTCTGTAAGAGATGAAAATACTGGGGAAGAGAATGAACTTCCAAGTAGAAAAACAAACTTGAGGACATGTGGAATGGCATCTGGTCCCAAGTTCCTGCTCTGGCAAGAGAAGCTACAAAGACAGGCAGGGGACAAACCTAGCAACACTTCAAATACCCTCCTATGGCATTTGTTTAACATGCAGCAAGCACACGGTATTCTAATATGCAAACAGCTATGCCACACAGGAGATTTGTGGAACACTATACTGCTTCTGTGATTAGGCACAGCTCTGCTTAATAACACATTGTAACTTCAAAATTATTAACTATCACCATACTCACCCCTCGGCTCCATGTGTAAACTGGGAGTAAGAGTCAATAGGACAACACACACAAAGTAAAGAAGAGTTTACAGCACCTACACCTAAGTGTTCAATGTTAGTTCTGCAAATACACTGTAGGACACCTAATCTAAATGTCCTTAAATAACCCTCTTACCTTTCTTTCTTTCTTTCTTTCTTTCTTTCTTTCTTTCTTTCTTTCTTTCTTTCTTTCTTTCTTTCTTTCTGATTTATTGTATGCGTGTGTATGGTGGGTTATACATGCCACAGCACACCTGTGGAGGTCAGAGGACAACTATCAGGAGCTGATTTACTCCTTCCTTCCGGCATATGGGTTACAGTAACTGAACACAGGTTGTCAGGCTCGGTGCCAGGCACCTTTACCTCCTGAGCCCTCTTACCAGGCCCCTCTCACCTTTCAATAGTAAAGCTCTCAAATATCCTTCATTTTTACCTTTTCCCCCGAGTTTGGTTTTTCATCATCATTTCTAACTCCTCAAAAATAAATCATTAGAGGCCTAGAGAGATGGTTCAGTGGTTATGAGCACTGCTGGTTTTGAAGAGAATCTGAGTTCAATTCTAGGTTTGGTACCCAGCACCCATATGGTGGCTCACAAATGTCTGTAACTCCAGTTGCACAGGATCTGATGCCCTTTTCTGAGTTCCACAGGTTCCTCTGTGCATAGAAGCAGTGCCCACTCTCTCCAGGGCCCTTCTGGGCATTTCTAACAACTTCTTAGTTGGTTTCCTCTACTCAACTTTCAAAGCTCCATAGAGTCAGTTTATTCATGTTGCTTTAGGGTAAGAGCTCCCAGAAAACTTCTCAATAAATGTCAAACTCTTTATCTTCCTAGACAAAACTTCTTTTATTTATTTATTTGTTTGTTTGTTTATTTATTTATTTTGCTTTTTCGAGACAGGGTTTCTCTATGGTTTTGGAGCCTGTCCTGGAACTAGCTCTATAGACCAGGCTGGTCTCGAACTCACAGAGATCCACCTGGCTCTGCCTCCCGAGTGCTGGGATTAAAGGCGTGCGCCACCATCGCCCGGCTAGACAAAACTTCTAAATAAATCTTGTGTCTGAGTATGTCATGTTTCTAGCAAAAGGACATCAAGTCCTACTTCATGCCTTTCCAATTAAATTCCTGTCATTAGTCCCTGAAAAAGTTGGTGGACTATATATAGTGCATGCATACGGAAAAAAATAACTAAAAAGTTTAATAGTTACAGATGAGGGGACAGATGAAGGGTAGCAGAGAGAGCCCTAAGCACCAGCTTACCCTTCCTGTTCATGCCCATCTGGAGACACTTGAGCAAGCGGCAGTACTGGCACCTGTTCCTCTGCTTCCGGGACATGACACAGTTCTTATCACGACTGCACCGATACACACGCTTGTTGCAGATACTCCTCTTGAAAAAGCCTTTGCAGCCCTCACAGGAGATGATCCCATAGTGCAAGCCTGTAGCACGATCCCCACAAATAAGACAGGTTCGTTGTTCAGCTCGATCATCTGGAACAGAAACTGAACATGTACAAGTTAGAGCGCTGTGGAAACAATGGGGTTATGCTCACAGTTCCTAAAACCTTCAGCCCTGCTCTGAGTAAATCAAAAATACCACCAACTTCAGGCTAACTGGAAAGTCACTGAAGTGTCTTCTCCAACCTCATCTGTTAGCCTTTGGGAAAGAGTTGTTTTGCCAAGTAAATGCTAACAATGTTCTTTTTGTTTTGTTTTTCAAAATAATGTTTCTCTGTATAGTCCTGGCTGTTCTAGAACTTGCTGTGTAGACTAAACTAGCCTCAAACTCAGAGATCTGCCTGTCTCTGCCTCAAAAGTGCTGGGATTAAAAGGTGTGTGTGTGCCGCCGCCGCCACCTAGCTTGTGTTCTTAATCTATTTTTTTTTTGGTTTTTCGAGACAGGGTTTCTCTGTGGCTTTGGAGCCTGTCCTGGAACTAGTTCTGTAGACCAGGCTGGCCTCAAACTCACAGAGATCCGCCTGCCTCTGCCTCCCGTGTGCTGGGATTAAAGGCGTGTGCCACCATTGCCCGGCTTTCTTTTCTTTTCTTTTTTTTTTTTTTTGTGTGTGTTCTTAATCTATTAACTCTGTTCTTCCTCTGTATTATTCCTAAAACAGAGCGAAGAAAATGGGCTTATATAAGCGCTTTAAAGTCAAGACCAAAGTTCAGAAGATGTAGCACTCAGGAGGCAGAGGCAGGTGGATCTCTGTGAGTTCGAGGTCAGCCTGGTCTACAAGAACTAACTCCTGGACAGGCCCTAAAACTACAGTGAAACCCTGTCTGGAAGAAAAAAAAAAAAAAAAAGAAAAGAAAAAAGAAAGAAAAAGAAGAAACAGACTTCCTCACTGACAGCGTGGGATCCTCTAGCCCCTAAATGGGCACGTGATTTCTAGGTCAAAGTACCTTATGCATGACCCTTGTTAAACAAACAAACAAACAAACAAACAAACAAAAAACCTTGTTTAGGGGCTGGAGAAACGGCCCAGTGCATAAGAGAACAGGCTGCTCTTCCAGAGGTCCTGAGTTCAATTCCCAGCACCCACATGGTGGCTCACAGCCATCTCGTAACTGTCATGCCTTCTTTCTGGTGTGCAGATGTATATGCAGACAAGAACATATATATATATATATCCTAAACAAACAAACAAATAAATAAACAAATCTTAAAAAAAGAAATTACTTTGAATAAAATACTGTTGTGTTGAATGTTGCTTCTCCAAACTTCTACTAAAGACAGTTACAAACAGATCCAGAGCTCAGTCACTGTTTCCATGGACATGGAACTACTCAGATTCAGAATGTCAAATTCAAAAGAAACACTGAGAATGCTAAGGCAGCTGATAAAGTGGGCTAGAAGACTGCACCCACTTTATCAGCTGTATCAGTGTTTCAGAGCACGCCTGACATGCATCTGTTTAGATAGATCTATGTATTCATCTTCACATCATTTACAAGAAACAAAAAGGCCAGTGAGAACAAAGAAATTTAAAAGTGTGGTCATTAATCTGACTAGAACTGTACAAGCTTTTTTTACTCTTGTTTCATAAAAGTGGCAGGACCTTTTAGTTACATCACATCTAACCAAAGTTACTTTGAAGACAAATTTCAGAGAATTAACAGTAACATCTGGTGTCATGTCCACCATGAAAAAAGTGTATTTTTGTTCTGAGTTCTGAAATTTGAATCTAGGGCTCCCCTTTCTTATTTGTTTGTTTGTTAAATACATACTTGCTAAACTAAACAGGCAAAGCCTTGGATATGTAACCTCTATCCCCAGCATACCAAGTAGTTGAGATAAAATAATATCCTATTCTTTTGAATAAATGTCTAAATGGGTAAGCAGTATGACTTAGTGAAGTGTTTTCAAAATTACAAGTTATAAAAACACAGCATTGTAACTTTTTTGAAAAAGAAAAAAGAAAATGTCAGGTGGAAAATGATGAAAAAAAAAACACCCAACTCTGAATACCTCCCCTCCCCTTTCTTTCAAGACAGGGTTTCTCTTTGTAGCCCTGGCTGTCCTACCTAGAACTGGCTCTGTAGACTACACTATCCTTGAATTCAGAGATCTGCCTGCTCTGCCTCCTGAGTGCTGGAATTAAAGGTGAGCACCACCACCACCACCACCACCACCTGGATTCCAACATTGACTTCTAGACTTCCATATACATGTACATGCACAGACATATATTATATATGTATATATATAGACACATACACACTATAAACAAGTATACACACATATACCACATACACATGCATATACATAAAATAGAATGTGTTATAAGTGTAAAAACATTGTTAGATTTGTGTCAGTTAAAGCATGCACATTTATTCGTATGCACACTGCTTGTGTTCATTGTTTGTGTAGGAGGCTACTACATCCCAATGAGCACTGTATCAAGTATTAAACAGTTCAAAATATATTGACCTAGTGTTTAAAACTGAAGCTGGGAGCCGGGCGATGGTGGCACAAGCCTTTAATCCCAGCACTCGGGAGGCAGAGGCAGGCGGATCTGTGAGTTCGAGACCAGCCTGGTCTACAAGAGCTAGTTCCA
>NC_022011.1:39129022-39151437 GCF_000317375.1 Microtus ochrogaster
AAAAAAAAAACCCAAAAAACAAAAAAACTGAAGCTGGAGCCAGGCATGGTGACACACACCTTTAATCCCAGCATTTGGTGAGTGGAGAAGACAGGTGGATTTTTGTAATTTCAAGGCCCACCTTATCTATGTGCATAATTCCATAATTTTATGGCCATATAGAGAAATTTTTAAAAGGAACAAACAAAAGTACTAGAGCTGGGTATAGTGGTACATACCCATACATAGTTCTAGGGCTTGGTAGATAACAGAAGTGTCTTGAGAATGACATCAGCCTGGACTACTTAGAGTGTGCTTGTCTCAAAACAAAGTAGAACACACACACACACACACACACACACACACACACACACACACACGACTTCACCATGCTTCCTCCTAGCTTTGGAACCATGGGAAATGACCGACTTCTCTAAATCTCACTAACTACAAAACAATTATGCAACAAAACAGGTGACTTGTATAAAAATGTTTGGCCAATGGGTTGGAAGATGGTTGGCTCAGTGGTTAAGAGCACCTCCTGGTCTTCCAGAGGACCCAGGTTCAATTGCAAGCATCCACATGGTGGTTCAAACCCAACTGTATTTCTAGTTCCAGTGATCCAAAGTCCTTTCCTGGCCTCCTCGGGCACCATGCATATACACAGTACATAGACTTACATACATACAGGCAAAACATCCTCTATAATAATAATGATGATTATGATGTTTGGCCAAAGCAGTCAGAAAGAAACACATACTATAGATTTTCGTTTTATTAAGTTTTTAAAAAACTGGTAGCTGGGCAGTGGTGGTGCACGCCTTTAATCCCAGCACTCAGCAGGCAGAGGTAGGCGAATCTCTGTGAGTTTGAGACCAGCCTGGACTACAAGAGCTAGTCAGCTTCCAAAGCCACAGAGAAACTCTGTCTTGAAAAACCAAACAAACAAGCCAGGCGGTGGTGGCGCACGCCTTTAATCCCAGCACTCTCGAAAAACCAAAACCAAAAAAAAAAAAAAGAAAAAAAAGAAAAAAAAGAACCAACCAAACAAAAAAAACCTGGTAGAGAGAGTTATATAGTATAAAGAAAAGGGGTGTTAGAATGCCTTTAGATTCTGAAGATGATCTATTTCTTGACCTGGGTAGTGCTTGCTTTATAATTTTTTTAAAAAGATTTATTTATTAATTATGTATACAGTGTTCTGTCTGCATGTATCCTTGGAGGCCAGAAGAAGGCACCAGATGGTTCTGAGCCACCATGTGGTTGCTGGGAATTGAACTCAAGACCTCTGGAAGAGCAGCTAAGTGTTCTTAATCTCTGAGCCATCTCTCCAGTCCCTTGCTTTATAATTTTTACAATTACATTGTATTTTATACACTTTTTTCCTGAGTGTTCATATTTACACGAAAAGAGTAAACAGCAAAATATGAAATACTCTAGAAAGAGAAATAACATCAACAATGGCAAAAGAGGAGTAAATTTGAAAAAACTGCATCAGATATTAATGCTACGCACAGAGATTTGAGGAATAAGGCTTAGAAAAGCTTGTTTAGAATGAAGTACAATACACAGTTTTCCTGCTAAGAGACCACTGGTCAAAGTAGGGTCTTAACGCCACAGCAATGCATAAGAAACAAAAGAGAGGGAAAAGCAGGTGGCACAGACACACAGGTAACAAGATGTTAAAGAATGGCTGAGTGGCAAAGAAAGCTGAGAAACCCAGAGAGGCTGATGATGACTGGAAAGCCAAGAAATGATGAGGAAAAAAGAAGGCAAATACAGAAACAAAGGCTTTCAAGGGAAGAATGATCAACTCCCAAGCATGATTTGGGGATATGTGGAATAAAATGTAATTCAGGCATACTTAAAAAGTAGAAATGTTCCTTAAAAATAAAATCAGTTGCTTTTGTCGGGTGTGGTGTCACACTCCTTTAATCCCAGCATTTGGGAGGCAGAGGCAGGTGGATCCCTGTAGTTTGAGGCCAGTCTGGATGGACTACAGAGTTAGTTCCAGGACAGAATCAAAAGAAAGAAAGAAAGAGAGAGAGAGAGAGAGAGAGAGAGAGAGAGAGAGAGAGAGAGAGAGAGAGAAAGAAAACAAAGTAAAAAATTTAAAAATTAGTTAACTTTAAAAGTTTTTTTTTATGTGTACGCTTTTTCATGTTTTTTTTTAAAAGTGATTTGCACTGATCAGGAAACTAATGTGACTTGCTCAAGGTAATATGGCAAGTCAGTGATGTGTGTGAGTTTCAACCTCACCACTTTTCAAAAGGCAGATTTCCTGTGATATCTACCAGCTGCCTCTTAGAGGTAAGGGAAGGGAAAATTAGGGGATGTGATAAGCATGTCAAGACAGCTGCATGGCATTGTTTATTTAGAAACAAACTTCAAAAGTAATAAAAAATGTGACCCCCCCCCCAAAAAAAACAACTAACTAGATACTGTTCTACCAACCAAAAACTAAGCACCCAGATTAGCAATGTGCTCTATTATAATCTGGTTAAGTGCAGGTTACAACTTGCTACAAAACACCTCTTACCCTCCTTCTTCCACTAAACCTTGCTGTTACTAAATAACATCCCTTTCCCCAAGGACATTTTAACCATTCCGAGGGTTCAGGTTACGCAAATTACAATTTGGAAACTGATTTTTATCAAAACCTGTTATTCAAACTGTGAAAAAGGGCAGATTTAGGAAAAGGGCAGCACAGCTGCTCATTTGACCAAAATTACACTAACAGCCAGAGCCAGGTGAATGTGCCTGACGACAGAGTTGTTAAAACAAAGGAGTCTGTTTTCCTAGATTACTGGTTCCAGCTTCCAGATCAGATGCATACTTTTAGGACTGACTCCAGGTTCCTAGGTTGCCATCATCTAAGATAAAAGTTTCAATCTGGTATGGCAGAATTGAAACTCTCAATTTTCATTTGAAGTAGGGTTTTCCCTCCGTTTGTATGCTACTCCTCCATACACCATTATAAAAATCCATTTCTAGGGCTGGAGAGATGGCTCAGAGGGTAAGAGCTTTTTCAGAGGTCCTGAGTTCAATTTCCAGCAACCACGTGATAGCTCACAACCATCTAAAATGAGATCTGGTACTCTGGTCTGGTCTGAAGGCATACATGCAGGCAGAATATTGTATACATAATAAATAAGTAAATAAATCTTTTAAAAAAGTGTATAAAAATCCATTTCTAGAGGCCATATATGGAGTTCTTCAGAGAATCTTTCCAAAAATTCACATCACCTGAGTGAAAACAAGCAAGCAATTAATTACCATTTTATACTGAGACATAGGCTTATTTTACTCATCAACTTTTCACTACAGAAGTACGTTATATATTCTATGGGCTTCTATGAATGACCCAAAACTAAAAGGAAAAGCCTATAGGCAGGAATAGAGATGACTCAAGCAAGTAAGTAAGCAAAATCTATATTTACTGCAAAGATCCAGTTTACTGGTAAACCACGGAAAATGACAAAAAGGCTGAACTGTTGTATATACTTTCAAAAACACATTATAGGCTGGAGGTGGTAATGCACACATTTAATCCCAATACAAGGGAGACAGAAGCAGGTGGATCTCTGTGAGTTCAAGGCCAGCCTGGTCTATAGAGCAGTACAGCCAGAGTTGTTACACAGAGAAATCCAGTCTCAAAACAGAAGAAGAAGAAAAAAAAAAAAAAAAAAGGAAGAAAGAAAAAAGATTAGTAAAATTTTAAAAACAGAAGCAGGATCATATTAGTCATTCTACTTTGGCTCTCTTCCTGATGGTGCAGGTAAGAGACTCCTGACTAGTCACCGTCTGCTATGGCAGCTTACTTACTTCTGTACATCTTAATTTAGTATTCACAACTTTTCACTAATTTTACTATCCTTTATTCTGGATTATGATTTGACCTCTCTATTGTCTTAAAGGTCAAGGTCCTTTCTTTCCCTCTTCCAATCAACACAACTGCAAAAGATTCTGGAAGAGAAAAAGCTCAAGGAATTTGCAGGCAACTCAGTTTTCACTAGCACAGCACTTTGTCCAAGAGAGTGCTCTGCAGCCTGTCTCACTGGTTGTACAGCATTTTCAAGGCTGAATTTCCAAAGTGCTGATTATCACCTACTGAACTGAAACATTCCTGGGGACCTTTTCGCCTTAGGTATAAACAGCATGAGCTGTTTTTCCTAATCTTCCTAAATTTGCTTGCTACTCTTGAAAATCGCTCCCATTTCAAGCCGTGTCAACCGCGTCACAGGCACTCTCACAGATGCTGTCTTACTCAGTGTACAGAGCAGCTTGCTCAGGATAGCTGTTACTGCCAAGCAACAGAATCAGGCTGATGAAATTCACTCCCCAGTATCAGAAGCCAGTGATGAGCCATCTAGGCAGCAGAGACCAAGGGGTCCACTCAGAGGTAACAGAAATAACAGCAGTTTGGGGTTGTTTTGATGGCTTAAAAATTCTACAGGAGTTCTAGGAGTTCCCATTAGCCTGAAAAGGCCCAACCCTCCCAGCTTCTTACCCTAATGAACACAAGGTCCTTGGATCAAGACAGCAATGAACTTTATATTTTTCAGGCTTTTCAAAAAACAGCCGGGCGGTGGTGGCGCACACCTTTAATCCCAGTACTCGGGAGGCAGAGGCAGGCGGATCTCTGTGAGTTCGAGACCAGCCTGGTCTACAAGAGCTAGTTCCAGGACAGACTCTAAAACCACAGAGAAACCCTGTCTCGAAAAACCAAAAAACCAAAAACCAAAACAAAACAAAACAAAAAACCCCAAAATATGTAAAACAGCTGGGCATTGGGAATATCCTCAAACTCTTAGCCCTGATATGTAGATAGGTGCACTTTTCATAATTATGGTGTTTTCACCCAAGGTTTAGAAAAAAGAAATTTTGTATCACTAAAAAATATTTGAAATGTGGATGTATTTCAAACTATTGAGGCATGTAGAAAGTAGAATCTTGTAAAAACATGAATTCCTTATATATTAAAAAGAAATCTCAGCAGCACGGTGACACAGAGAGTGATCTGAAAAGATCAGTGTGTGTAGGAGTCGTTTGGTTTTCATACGTGTCTGATTTTTTTCCACTTCATTATATTAAGGATGTTAAATCAAACATGATTGTAGTGATGTTTGTGTGTGAAAATGACAAACCTCATCTTGAACTCTAAAGATTTCTAATGGCTTTCCCTTCACTAGGCCCTCCCCCTAATACACATTAAAGACCACATTGTTCAAGGGAGTCATGGTAGATTTTATACCCCATTTTAATACAATGTAACAGTAACTAAACTTCCAAGTTTTGCTAGCAATATTTTTTGGTTTAAGTATTAGTGCAGAATCACAATGTATCCAAGAGGGGAAAATGTGCTATTAGGCAGGCACTAGTTCCAGGGATTACATCAGATTTTCTTTTTATACAACAATTTTCTCCAACAAAGGGATTTGGACTAAAAGTGTGTTAAAAAATAGCCAGAAGACCTATGAAATGTTTAAGTAGTTGTCTTAGCTCAAATTGTACAAAATAAGTCAGGTCTTACTAATTTAAGAAGCCTAAATATAAATTGAACTTGCTGCTAATTTCAAATGCAGGCTCTCCCTTCCCCCCATTCTCCTCTTCCATTTGAATGTCTGCAAGTCACATTATGGACCCCCAGCTGTTTTATTCATTTATTCCTATAAGATTTCAATTTGGGGGACGAATTAGAGGCTGTTTTTGATTCATTTTTCTCAGTTCTTACTATTAGCTGTCACCAATACTTTGAAGGGTTAGTGGAAAAGAGGCAGCAACTACTCCATCACTTTTTCAACTACCATAAATAGATTGCATAATGAAAGCCACGGAATTAACCCCCTGGTCCTCTGAAAAAGATCCAGCTAATTAGGGACTTTACAGTTGTACTTGGCAAAAGAAAGTCTGAAGGATAAAAATCTGCACTGAAGCAAAGGAGTAACAAACCCTTTCAACTTTTAAAAACCATAATTTAATTGGCAGAACTGCTCACTTTCCCCACCTCAAGCATTTTTGTTTAATAGACATTAAAATGATTTTACAGCATCAGTGTATTTTAAGATTTTTGTACGTTTCTTGGACTACAAACCTGAGTTTGTTTGTTTGTTTGTTTGTTTTAAAATCTCAAAATAACATACTAAGAGCATCTGCTTAGTTCAATTCAAGTTTCAAGAGCCAATACCAGCTGTTGGGGGAGGGATCTCACATGTGTTACACAAATCCTAACCAAAGCTTGTCATCCCCACCCCCATTCTCTCATTGATGAAAAACCAGTAAGTAAAGGAAATGTTAGAATCTAAAAGAAAAAAGGGAGGAAAGGAAGACAAAAATCATAACTAAAAATTCTCAGTGTCTAGATACAACCACTACTAAGACGCTCACCCTTCCCAGTTCCACACAGTGTCAGCATGAGGACAAAACACATTTAAAAGTCAATTTGGAGCAATTTCTAAGAGGAGCCTAGCTACACCCAATGTTGAGAGGCGCCCAAGTTACTAAACGTTCTCTCTTGTAGGAGCAATCCACTTTTCACAGGAATCTCATTTAGTAGCATGTTTTGTTTTTAGGTGTCTGTCCTGCCAGAGGGGCTGTTCACAAGGGTTGTGTCTATCTTGAAGTGTGCACAATGGCTTCTCTTGCGGCTCTCTCCCTCTGTTATTGATCCTTGCAGATGCTCCAAAACCCTTCCCCCACCTTTCTCCAAATCCCAACCCCCCATTCTGAAAGATAGCTTAAGAAATAAGACTTCCTGCCTAGCGACTGGCAGGGCTGAAAGACCAGATTGTATGACTCCACAGAGCAGGCCGGCCACAGTGAAGGCTTCAATAGAGTTAACCCTCTGTGAACCAAAACAAAACATTTGCATGCCCAGCTGTGACAAAGGTTAATTTAAATGGACAAGGACCCAATATCTAAAACCAGGCAATGTCTTATTTTTTACAGTAGCATTATAAAAAAGTACACCGACTTTTATAAGCAGTTAATTTTGCCTTTTAAGCTTCCAAAGACCTCATTCAGCTGGGATAATTTTGTTTTCTGGAATTTAGTAAGAAAGATTTGGGTGAAACTGTAACATTTTCTTGTTTTGTCTGTGCTCTCATTTTAGCAGCCAAAATTACTTTGTGCCACTGAATGGCTACGGAAAGCTGTATTGGCGTTTACGAGCTAATGAAATACTTTGGGAGAATCACCCAGCATCGGGAGTGCATGAACTACACATTGTAAGAGATTCAAACTGACGGGAAAAAAAAATTCCTCAAACCCTAAATTCCCCACTACTGTCCCTTCCACACTCACGTACTCATGTTCTGAACCTCTGCCTATCCCTAAAATACTCAAGAAAATCTCAAGAAAAATCTTAGTTCTTAAACTATTTCTTTCTATAAAATACATCTAATAAATTCAAGAGTAATTTAATAAGAATTACTATGTATATTAAAAGAGGAAGCTGTTTATGATAAAACTACAGGTCTCATACATAATTGATCATTTTTACACATTTACAATTACATAAATGCAGTAATGTTGGAAGCCACATCTAAGGAAGGAGAACAACAACGTATAAGGATTACTACTTGCAGTGGAAGGTTCATTTCCCTGGCTCATGCAGTTAGAAAACTGCAAAGCTTCCTATGACAGATGTTAGTTAGCCATGCTGAAAGGGGCAGGGAAGCTTTACCGGGACATTCACAAGAGGTTACTGCCTTTCCTAGAAATTTATCAATTACTTCAAAAACTTGAGAATTCTTTTGGCTTAGTAATAACTACCTATAAGGAATCAAACTCTTAGATTCTACATTATCAACATAGCAAATCATCAATGCTAAAGTTCACTTTTGATAGCTGTGTTTTTCTTTCCTGATCCAAATAATATGGGATACTGGGTTTTCTCATATACGGAAGAATCTATTCAATATAAACAAGTTATAACAATAACTAATCAATTTTATTTACCTACATGCACAGAAAATCATCTACTCTCTTAAAACACACTTTAAAAGAAATTAGCAATGGCTTAGTCTTATACTTCAAACCATAAAGCTTTAAAGTCCCCCAAGAGGATGAGGCTACCTTATCAGTGGCCTCATGACCCCAACTCTATTTACAATCAACAGTACTAAATTATAATCTGCTTTGACAGATTGCAAATTGGATAAAAGAATTAAAAATATATAAAAAAATTTATCAAGAGGTAAAACCCACATTATTTAAAGGCAAAATTTACTGTGTACCAAAATACGAAGTTTAATTTTTTTTCAAGTCAATATAAAATTCAAATCCATCGTCCCTCCCTCTTCCTTGCTTTCTCCTAACAACACCTACAACAATTAAATCACTATAGTTTCCCAAAGCTGCTTTTCCAGCCAGTTCCCATTAAGAAAAAAAAAAGAAAAAGAAAGAAAGAAAAGAAAAAAAAAATCTGTTGGCTAAATTCTGCCAAGATACAAAAAAAAAAAAAACAACAACAACCCAAAAACAAAACAAACAAACAAACAAAAAAAAATCCCAGCTGTCTGTGAATGTGATCCAAACGTTTCTTCCAGGAATTTTTCTAAACTGCAGACCTGGGTCCTGGACTTAAACAATCAATTCCCTTACCTTCCCATGTCTCCATTTCATGCTTCTCGGAGACTGCTGAGAAGTTCCACTGCAGCCATGAAAGACACTGAGATTACAGGGCAAACCCAGCTTGATGACTACCCTTCCCACACTTGGTCAATTTCTTTCTCTAAGGCGAACTACAACAGTCATCCTTACAGGTCAGTTTACAAGCCGGTCATGTGATTACAAAGTTCAGGCTCTAAGGTCACAGTGTGCATGGAGTCCGTTTATTACCAAAGGTTATCTGAGTGGAACTGATAGACTTATTTTCCTCAGCTAACAATACAGCCTCACACGCCTTTCTGAGAGGCAAAACACTCCTCCAGTCGGAAACAGACCCAAAAAACAGAGAGAGAGAGAGAGAGAGAGAGAGAGAGAGAGAGAGAGAGAGAGAGAGAGAGAGCCCAAAACCCACTATTTTTGAAGAACTAAATTAAAAAGAGTTCTAGTATGTAGGGTTTTCCTTTCTCTTTTTTACCCTAAGATCTATGCTACACTACTCTTCTAAACTCTAGATTAGAAAATTTAGGGCTAAGAACTTTGACCCAAAGAAAAGGCAAAACAACTCAGGGTTAGTGTAAGGGTTTTGCTTTTTTTTTTTTTTAAAAGGAGTTGGAGTTCAAATTCTCTGATTTTTGTCATTATAATAAATACCGAGAAGGCAAATTCTGAGAAAACTGAACTGAGACAAGGAACTGTTTGCAGGGATCTCTTTAACTTTTGGTTTTCCGTACCCTGGATGGGTTGGATATGGGAAGATACATACTTGAAAGAATGGAGAGAAAGGAAAGCAGGACTTCAAAAATCCTTTTGGAAACCAAAGGTTAGAATTCCTGCCCCCAGTCAAAAGGTTGCATCTTTTTAAGGCAGGCTTCTTACTTCATTCCTGAAGTGCCCAAGATCTTAAGTAACCACTGTGCTATAGCCTCCCTGATTCCTGAACAAATGAGGAAGGGATTGCAAATATAGTTCCATTTCCCATTCCCTGTCCAGGAGCTGCAAAGGCTAGCAAATCTGGGTCATATGCAAATGACACTCAGCTATCCGTCCAATCAGGTATCAGAAGACATACATAAAAAGGCAAAGTTACCATGTTGAAGGTACTGGCTTTGATCCCCAGCACCACACAGGAGAAAACAAACAAATTAACAAACAAACAAAAAAACAAAACCAGGAGGACAACAAGTTCCACTGCGAATGTGGAGTAGATCTGAATTCCTAAAAATAAATGCTTTAAACTTAACTGTGCTGCCTTTCATTTTAAGAAAGTGCCCTTTTCATTCTGCTTAATCTATTAATGGCCAGGTGCAACTTATAGCAATACCCCCCCCCCCCAGATTCTTCTTGGATAGTAGTGGGATCTAAGGGGTTTCTTTCTTTTTTTTTTAATAAATTGAGACCTGGTTTATAATCACACACAGGTGAACATGGGTACACAAAAGATTGGCACACAGGATTCACGGAGGTAGGCATGCAAGACTCCAGACACACACATGCAATCTGCCAGAGGCAAAGGATGAGGCTAAGAACCTTACTTCTGACCTCAAGGCCACATTGATATACAACCCACACAAAGCTGTCATTTTGTCATCAATTACATCATTATTTATTTGGGGTTCCCTAGACATCTGATATCAGCCATTGTGTGACAATTGATAATCCCTTGATGTCCAGCATGAGCCATTTATATCACTGAGAGATATTGCTATTCCTACTGCCCATCTTGTCTTCTGCTGGATACCCATGTCAGTACCATGTTGTCTAAATGGAAATTAGCAACTACTACCTTTTGTTTCTCTAAGGGGTTTCTTAACCAATAGGGCACACCAGGATGATCTTCCAAAGAAAGACTAAGAAAAAAAGTCACCAACTATTTAGAAAACAGGATACAATTCACCTAAAAATAAATGTTTTGCTACTGCTACTAAACTTCTTAACTATCCAGCCAACCAACACACACACACACACACACACACACACACACACACACACACACACACACACGAGGGGGGGAGGGAGAGGTGGAGAGGTACGGATTTTCTGGTAGCAGCAAGAGAAAGGTGAACTTGCAACCTCACTGCCTGTGAGATACCAGAGATAAACTCTGACATCAGCTAAGGCTCTGGGGACTGCAGAGAATACAAATCACTCAAGATTCTTTTTAAATCTCGGAATTTGTGAGAAAGAAAGGGAAAAAGAAAATAAGTTAGGAAAAATTTTGATTTGCTAATATTAGAATATTAGCTTTTTAATATAGACAGGGTAGATGAATAAAACCTTACACCAGCACTGTATCTAAGTCCAAATGTAGGGTGGAACCTTAGTTAGCCTGTAAGACACTTGGTTACATCTTCAGTTTAAAGATGGAGAAAGGACAAAGCAGATCATCAAATCAATTGAGAAGAAAACAAAATATTCTGATTTCTCACTTCTTTTCATATTTTTGAATATAATGAAAATGCATAGCTTTAAAGGCAGAAGCAAAACCTCTCTTTAAATGTCAAATGCCATGCTTTCCCGTATGTTTGTTTATTCAAATGAAGACTTTCAAAGAGGCCTACAAATTCTAAAGTTGAAGCAGGTATCAAGACTAATATAAGTTTAGTGGTCAATGTAATTAAAAGACTCTAGGTAGTTCCAGTGGTCTCAAGGTCATGGAAGTCATTTCAACCATGCTCTAAAGAATGTTTGCTGAAAGCCTGAG
This sequence comes from Microtus ochrogaster, assembly GCF_000317375.1. Classification (NCBI taxonomy): domain Eukaryota; kingdom Metazoa; phylum Chordata; class Mammalia; order Rodentia; family Cricetidae; genus Microtus; species Microtus ochrogaster. Next base: position 39,140,313 of record NC_022011.1, read on the forward strand.
ACAAACTGACAGCTCTGGAGCCACTTTTATAGAGACTTCTGATGATTTCACAAGCTCAAATATACAAAAATGTTTTAAACTTTCTAATCTTGCAAAGATTAAAGAGAAAATACAAAATAGGAGCCCAAGACTCTGGTTCCATGTGCTAGGCCTTTGACAAAGACCATTCACTATGACAAAGGAATTAGCTCAGGAGGGACAATGAAACAGGCAAAGAATGCACTGCCAAAGACTGCAAAGGAAGTGCCTGACTGCAGAAAACACGCATAAACAGAAAGATGTCTGTGGCCTCCATGGATTTAAACAGTGGGTAGAGGGGAGCTTAGGTATCACAACTAATGAAGCACTCCAGAAACTGGCTATTTTCACCCAATTCTACAAACACGTGACACAGAGACACTCCCACCTCATGATCCTTGCTCTGACAGTGCTCACACTGCAGCCTCGTTTTCCCACCACTCAATACTAACCCACTGGTGACAAAATACATAAATCATATCGCAGTGTTATGAATACTCTGACAGAATAGGGTAAGAAAACTATTAGAGAAATAGAAATGAGATGGCTTAGTGGGTAAAGGCACTCGCTGCCATCTGAGCTTGATCCCCAGCTCCCATATGGTGGAAGGAGGAAACAGATTCCTGTGTGCTGTCCTCTGATACACACAGACAGAGGAATGCATGACATCTGACTACATTATTGTGGGACTGGGGGGGGGCACGATGACACACTATACTTGAACTGAACTTTGGAGTTCCCTAAGTAAATAAATAGGGAAGGTATTTCAGCATCTGAAAGGAAGTGGTAAAATTGGAGAAGAACTCAAAAAAAAATTTAAAATGTCAACACTACAAAGTCAGGACTTAATTCTGCATGCAGAAGACTAAAATGCTCTAAAATGCTAGTGAATACACTACAGGGAATGATTTAAGAACAGTCTTTATGTATAGCAATCATATGTAATCTACATAGTTTTGGGTCCTGATTTGAACAAACCAACTAAAACATGTTTTTGCATTAAAACAAAACCAAGAAAATCTAAATGTAGGTAGGGTATTTAATTAGCTACTAACTACATACTAAATGAGAACTCTAAAAAAGTTAAGTCTAATTACACTATAGTTTCAAAAAATAAAAACCTGACCAAGGTCCAGCAAAATGGCTCAGCAGGTAAAGTCACTTGCTGTGCAAACCCATGTATTGGGCCCTGACTATATATGCCATTTTCTATTTTTTTATTGTTTTATTTAGTGTATATACAATGTACCTCCTGCACGTACACCTCCGTGTCAGAAGATGGCACCAGATTGCATTACAGATGGTTGTAATTGAACTCAGAACCTCTGGAAGCACTACCAGTGCTCTTAAACTCTGAGCCATCTTTCCAGCCTCCAATACTGTATACAGTGTTTTGCCTGCATGTGTGCCTACAGGCCAGAAGATGGCACCAGATCTCATTACAGATGTTTGTGAACCACCATGTGGTTGCTGGGAATTGAACTCAGGACCTCTGTAAGAACAGTCAGTGCTCTTAACCTCTGAGCCATCTCTCCAGCCTGCCATTTTCTATTTTCACACCTACTAGACACTATATCTTCCAATAAAAATCAGCTGGGAATAAAAGATTTCCTACAATTATCTTCTATTTACTATATACATGTTGAGAATGATGTTTGACTGACACATACACATTATATATGTCCCAGTAGATTTCAAGCTATTTGAGAATATGTCCTGTATGTCCTTTTGATGACCATTGCATTGTTAGTACATGACCAAAAAGAAGGCAGTTAAATATTTTACTAAAGAAAGGAAAGAGAAGTTGGCCCTGAATCCAGCAACAAGGGAAAAAGAAAGAAATTTCTTCAAGAATATAACAGGTCAAAAAAATTGCCCCTACAGGGGCATAGCTCAGGGGTAGAGCATTTGATTGCAAAAATCTGCCCCTACTCTACTTTTGCAGAGCAAAAATCAGTTCTCCCAGTTCCAATTCTAAGACTGGGGGAATGAATGTAATAAAGTTGCAGAACAAGAGGACCAGTAAATTGCAAACTGACCAGATAGTAATTCTGCCATCAACCACCTCTACCTTACTAAAGAGAAAGCAGTTGTGTCTTGCAAGTATTCTCTGGGTTAGTGCTTGCTCCAGCTGGCAAACAGAAAAGGTATTATCAAAGAAGATATAGCATATTTAATTCCAATCTGAGTCAAGTGTACAAAGCAGCTGAGCCATCTACTGCTCCTTGGAGCCTCATGTCCTGATGATATCTGTTTCCAGGGTACCATCACCTAGATGTATCTTAAGTACCTCAAATATGCCTTCTCTATAAAATTTGCCCTTTGTCTGGGCTCTCTGTTCATTAATGAGACCAACCAAGTACTTTAGCCAAAAACCTACAACTCCTTCCTTGATTCCTTCTTTCCTCTTTCTACCTATCCCTCAAAAGTTATAGAATCAAAAAAAAGTTATAGAATCAGTCACTCTGAAGAGGAATCACTAACCAATAGTGAAAGTGAGAGAATTCAAGCAACTTTAACTATATAATCAACTGAAATACAAAAGTTTAGATCTCCAAACTATGATTAGGAATATAGCTCAGTGGAAGAATTACGGAAGAAGTGTGTGAAATTGAGTTTACTTGCCAGCATCACCAAAAATAAAAGAAAAATCTGTGAATTAATGAAGCTATGGGTGGGGCTATAGCTCAGTTGGTACAACAAAGGACAATAAATGAACAAGAAAAATTAGAGTTAGGCTATTACTATACAATAATGCTAAGTACTAAAAATCAAAAACTGCTAACATGACAACTCAACATACTCATGGAGTCATCTTCTCAAAAGCTGAATCTGTGAAGATGACAGGACGGTCTCTCGCCTCCATCTAGTAAACTAATACAACCACAAGACTCAGAAACACATTTATTTATGTCACAAGGAAACACTGGTGGAACCCTTCCCAACTTCTTCTTCTCTTATAGCCTCACTGCTCTCAACAGTGAGTTAGCAGAAGATTTCCAAAACATGCCTCTGAATGCACATCCATTCTGCATGATAAAAAGACAAAAATGCCTCACTATTTTGTAGTCAACAAAGTTGAAGAGATTACTTTAAGTCTATCTGGATGTTTCAAAAAGACTGCAAATAACTTTTCCCTTTGAACATTTAAATTAGTGCTATCGCTGGATGTGGTGGCACACACCTTTAGTCCCAGCACTTGGGAGGCAGAGGCAGGTGGATCTCTGTGCGTTGGAGGCCAGCATGGTCTACAGAGCTAGTTCCAGGATAGCCAGGGCTACACAAAAAAAAAACCCTGTCTCAAAATACCAGTAAGTAGATAAATAGACAGATAAAAATTTAAAAGTTGCAACCAGTAGGGAGTAATTACTAACATATGCAATACATTTAGTTGATACAAAGAATGAGGTGAGGGTTGGGTAGATCACAGTGGGTAAGAACACTTGCTGTGCAAGCATGAAGACCTGAGTATGAACCTCCAGCGTCCCAGAAAAACTTAGGTATGGGTACAGATGCCTGTAACCCCAACTTTGGGGAGTGGAAACAGGCAGATTCTAGAAGCTTGCTGACCAGCCAGCCTAGCCAAAACTGCAAGCTTCAGGTTTAGTGAAAGAACCTGTATTAAGGAATTAAAGCTGAGGGCTAAAGAAATATATCCTAGTCTTCCTCTGGCCTCCACATGCATAGACCTGCATGCATGTGACCCTCTGGTGCATGTACATGTATATATTACACGTCATATGCATACTAAATATTTAAAAAGTGGATTTTTAAGATACTGCATATATAGCAGCTGATAACATATTGCTAATATTTGAAAAATGAGGACCAGTTTCATACCTTTCATGAAAAAAGCTGATTATTTCAAAGTGTAGGGTAGGTGAAGGCAGGTAAAGGGATTTGTCATCAAGCTTGATGACCTCAATCTGATCCCTTGGGAACCTACATGATGGGAGAAGAAACTGTCTGTCAAGGGGCTCCTCTGATCTTCATATGTACACTGTGGAGCACAGACTACCGCCACAAAATAAAATGTAAGAAAAGATAAAATACAAGCATATACAAGTATGAGGCTTGGGATGCAATTATGTCAGCAGAGCACCTGCCTACCAAGCATGAAGCTCTAGGTTTGATCCCTAGCACCACATAAAACTGGGTATGGCGGTCCCTCCCTATAATACCAGTACACAGGAGATTTAAAAAACAAAACAAAAAACCAGGGGGATATAAAGTTTAAGATCAGCAGCAGCTATAGTGAGTTTGTGGCCAGTCTGGAGACATGAGACCGTGCCAGCACCTCCCACCCCACTTCACATTTGTATTACAACAGTTCTGGGTACTAAATTTCAGGAAATGAAGGACAATGATTTCTGGGAAGCGAATCAAACATGGTGAGCCCTGTGAGTGTCCTATGTAACTATTGAGAGCAGTGGTTCTCAACCTGTGTGACTGGACCCCTTTGGCAAACTTCTATCTCCAAAACTATTTACATTATATTCTTAAGAATAGTAAGTTACAGTTATGAAGTAGCAATGAAAATAACTTTATGGTTGGGGTCACCACAACATGAGGAACTAACTATATTAAACCGCTGCAGCACTGGGAAGCTTGAAAACCACTGGTTAGAAGTTTCCTAGGCTAGAAAGGGAAGAGAACAACCAGTTAGAACCTAACAGTTTCCCAGAGTTATAGATATGAAGCTAAAAATCAAGGAGGTCAATAAAATTGGAAAGAGAAGTTCATAGGGCATGGGATTAGAAGGCAAGAGTCCCACAGAGAGCACACAACTCAGACCTATACAGAGTTCTCTACGTCTTCAGCTCTAGATTGTTCTGTGCATGTATTAGAGAAAAAATATCCAAGCTGAGGAATGAACCGCCAAGTAGGAGAGTAGAAAAAGCAATCTCTGGGAATCTTTCAGATAGGGTTATCCTCCAATGCTGGGGATAGAATTAGGGGGCTTTATGCATGCCAGGCAAGTACTTGACCCCGAAGCTACAGAGCTGTTTCAACCACCCATTAATGGAAAACTCTCTGGATTAGAGATTTACTTTCTGAAGACAGATTAGAATTCATATATTTCCCAACACCTATCCTGCAGGCATTCTCCTAGGAGCACTGACTGGTTTATCAGACAAACTAACCACTTGATAAATTCAATACAAATGGCAGGCTCTAAGGCAGGTGGTAATGACTGGTTTGTGGAATGAAAGATAAAGTCAGCAGGAGCCAGATGAGACTAGTCCAACAGGTTGAGGACAGTCATCTTAATAAACTTTGCCTTAGGCTCCTCTTAACAGAGACAAAAATGCAATAGTATAAGGATGTTAGCTTATACCGAATAGCTGTAAAAAAATCATCATAACTTTATTTCAATGACCCAAACACTGAAAATTTTCATTGTATACTTTTAAGGGCTCTACAATTGTCTATATAGTGGACCTTAACAGTTCACCACATTTTTGCAAGAGACAATCAAATGCATTGAGGCAGTCCTGGTGAGTCTATTCTTGGGAAATAGCTTTTTACACTCCTACATGCCCTTTTGGTCCTAATGAGTTTGGTATTGCCCCTTTAATGGTGTTTACTCAGTTTCACATAAATAAGACACTTAGATTCCAGTGAATATCTTTGTCCAGATTAAGTAAATACAAAGTTGGAGAGCCTGGATCCCTGCTTGTGTAACGTTACGATTTTTCAGATGAATAAGGCATGAAAAGAAAAACATTGAGAATACAATTCCAGCTGAAAAGAATTCAGCTGGGTGTGGTAGCACATGCCCTTAATCTCAGCACTAAGGAGGCAGAGGTCAGCTTAGCAGACAAAGTGAGTTCTAGGACAACCAGGGCTACACTGAGAAACCCTGTCTACAAAAAAATTCCACAAAATATAAAAAAAACAAAATAAAAAAAATCACTATAGAGAAAATAAAAGTAAAATAGGTTGGGAACTTTTTACATATGTGCTTCATAGTAAGAGACACATGATCTGAAAATCAACACTCAACGTGATGATATGACTTGACAGACCATGGTCAGGAAAAGGTGCATGAGTGTTGGGGAACTGAGAATGGGAACAAGGTATAGAACTGGAAGTGAAGTGCTGGTGCATTGAAGGCCCAAACAGCTTCAGAAATCAGTAATGTGTTTATGACAAATTCATTCCAGAAAAGAATACTAAGCCAGCAGCAACACTGCATTCCTTCAGCCATTTCATAATTCTCTCTCTTTCTCTGTTTTTTTGAGACAGGATTTCATTGTAGCTCGGGAGCCTGTCCTGGAACTAGCTCTTGTAGACCAGGCTGGTCTCGAACTCACAGAGATCCACCTGCCTCTGCCTCCCGAGTGCTGGGATTAAAGGTGTGTGCCACCACTACCAGGTTTATTTCGTAATTCTCCTTATCTCATCCAAACTGCTGTGGGTGTTCGTTAGCCCACCAGCAGAGGGCAGAATTTCCCACATAAGAAAGGCCTCAGGATGTAGAATTCAAATTTGAGATGGAAAAGGATCACACTCCGCAAAGACCACAAAGGCAAACTCCATAAAGTAACCTCACCCAAAGAGGAAAATGAAGATTAATGACATAGTTGGGAAAAATTTATTCCTATTTCCAGTTTATCTGCATTTCAGCATTTAGTTATATTGAACTGGATAAAATATGGTCAACATTGAAAGCTATCTTTAAGATGAGATAAAGAGATCTTAGCAATTAAGTAGAAATAACTTTTCCTTTTCATTTATATATTAACCTCTAAATCACTACAAAGAAAAAACATTTTAACACAGTTTACAGTTATGCAGTATAGCTTTAAAATAGATGAAACCACTCCGTAATCCCGTAGATTATGTCTAAAAATAGAAAAATGGGGCAGCTCTCAGGTGCACACATTGTACACAGAATGAGGTCTACTAGAATCTTCGGCCAAAGACCACTATAATTCTTGTGGCACCTACCCCTACTAGGATAGGTAACTCCAACCAACACAACTCTAGCAGCTACTCATCCCTTTCTCACTCTCCCACCCAAGACAAGATCTAATTTTGTATGCCCTAGGCTGGCCTCAAACGCAACAGTCCACCTTCCTCTGCCTCCCCAGTGCTGGAATTAAAAGTATGTGCCATCTGGCTACTGATTACTTTGTGAGTTCAGACAAGAATTTGAATACATAAGGTTGTAAAACTGCTTGTGAGACCTCCCTAAATTTACAACCTGCTATCCCTAACTTGGCACATGATGGAAAGGCCATACAAAATAGAATCGCTGCCCAAATGAAACTTTTAAAATGCGTTTTTGAAAACGCGTGCATGTGTGAACATGTATGTGATCTCTTAAATCACTTAACTTGCCAGGTGCCACACACCTTAACCCCAGCATTTGAGAGGCAAAAAGCAGGTAGGTCTCTGAGTTCACCATGATCTACAAAGTGAGCTAGAAGCCAGCCAGGGCTACACAGTGAAACCCAGTTTCAAAAACCAGGAAGATATTTTAATGTCTCTCATGCTGATTTAGATATATGGGATCAGTAAAAAAGGGCTCTATTGAGAACAAAGTTTACGAAGTATCTGTCTAAAACAACTGGAACAGGAAATACAGTTTGTGTGTATGTGGGCCACAAATTCGTTCATTCAAATACTGAGAACTCACCACCAAGCAATTTGCACCTTTAGTGAAGAGCTAAAGAGACAATAGAGAGAACATAAAATGGTTCAGCCTCCTATCTAGTACACTCAATACTCATAGCTGAGGAAGGGTCTAGCTTGCTTCTTCAATGCCTCTAAGTTAGTTTCTTTTCTTTCTTTCTTTCAATAGTGATGCATATACTTTATTTATTTATTTATTTATTATTTATTTATTAAAGATTTCTGTCTCTTCCCTGCCACCGCCTCCCATTTCCCTCCCCCTCCCCCAATCAAGCCCCCCTCTCTCGTCAGCCCAAAGAGCAATCAGGGTTCCCTGACCACCCACCTCCATCCAGGTCTAGTAAGGTAAGCATCCAAACTGCCTAGGCTCCCCCAAAGCCGGTACATGCAGTAGGATCAAAAACCCATTGCCATGTTAGTGGAAGAGCACTAACCAGAGGCACACAAGCCTCTGCGTAAAATAAAAAATAAAAAAAATAAAAAAATAAAAAAAAAAACCATTGCCATTGTTCTTGAGTTCTCAGTAGTCCTCATTGTCCTCTATGTTCAGCAAGTCTGGTTTTAGCCCATGCTTTTTCAGACCCAGGCCAGCTGGCCTTGGTGAGTTCCCGATAGAACATTCCCCATTGTCTCAGTATGTGGGTGTCCCCTCGCAGTCCTGAGTTCCTTGCTCGTGCTCTCTCTCTCCTTCTGCTCCTCATTTGGACCTTGAGATTTCAGTCCGGTGCTACAAAGTGGGTCTCTGTCTCTGTCTCCTTTCATCGCCTGATGAAGGTTAATATTCAGGAGGATGCCTATATGTTTTTCTTTGGGTTCACCTTCTTTTTAGCTTCTCTAGGATGGCGAATTTTAGGCTCACTGTTCTTTATTTATGGCTAGAAACCAAATATGAGTGAGTACATCCCATGTTCCTCTTTTTGGGTCTGGCTTACCTCACTCAGGATAGTGTTTTCTATGGCCAACCTGGTCTACAAGAGCTAGTTCCAGGACAGGCTCCAAAGCTACAGAGAAACACTGTCTTGAAAAAAATGAAAAGAAAGAAACAAATCTTTACAGGGTAAAACCACTGTCCCACAGCATGTGTGTATTCAAGTCTCTGAACCATTTTTACAATCAGATTGTGGCTTTATTGCTGATTGTTTAAAGAGTCCTCTATTCTCAGTAACAGTACTTCATTAGAAATGTCATCTGCAAACATTTACTCCCAGTGTTTGGCTTGCTTCTTCATTGTCTTGACAATATACTTCACAGAGAAAAACTCTTATTTTAAGAAACCCTATCAATTATTTTCTTTCATTTATCTGGCCTTCATTGTTACTGCCATTAAATAGTTATTCCACTAAACCAGGGCATCGAGGTTTTTCTTACACATTAAACTCGTGGAGTTTACAGCTTCTCATTGTACATGTAGGTCTGCAATGCACTCTAAGTTAATTTAGTGAAAGACAGAGTTTGTCTAGATTCATCCTTGGCATATGGATACATAGTTGTTTCACTACCACTTATTGAAAAGGCCATGTCCTATTCATTACCTTTGCCCTTTTACCAAAGACCACCAAACTATGAGAATTTGTCTCTGCCATCCTCGTTTTGTTCCACAATGCAGTTGTTTTACTGGTTAAAACTGCATTGATCACTGTAACTCAACAAGGTTTAACACAAAGATATCTGCTATTATATTCTCCATATGTAGAACAAGAACTGAAAGAGCCACTCCTGAGACATAGTAATGTGTTCTGGTACTTCAGAACAACAAGGAAATGCTAGTACAAGACCACTGTCCCTAGAACTTACAGACAAGATGTCTCTGCAATAAAGCTACAGTGTAGTGTACTAGAAGAACATGTGAATGACACAGTAACAGAGCCACAAGCAGGGTGATAAATCCAGCAAGGGGTATGATGAAACTTTCAAAACCAGAAGAGGTATCTGAGCTCAGTTTTGAAGGGGAGGCTGCCCGCAGCCAGAGCAGGAGGGAATGGAAAGTGCATTCCAGGTAGGAGCACATACAAAGACAAGGAAGCAGTAAAGAATGACTTCTGAGAACATTAGTAACGAAGTGCATACAATCGCGTACAGTATGGTGAGTAGCAGAGAGATTGAAGAATGTTGAGGAAGTCAGGCGGTGGTGGTGCAGGCCTTTAATGCCAGCACTAGGGAAGCAGAGGCAGGCATATCTCTGCGAATTCGAGGCTAACCTGGTCTACAGAGGTAATTCCAGGACTGGCTCCAAAGGTACACATAGAAACCCTGTCTCAAAAAACAAAAGAAAAGAATGTCGAGGAAGAGTAGCCAGACAGAGGTGGCGCATGCCTTTAATCTAGCACTCAGAGGCAGATTGCTGTGAGTTCGAGGCCAGCCTGGTCTACAAGAGCTAGTTCCAGAACAGGCTCCAAAAAACTACAGAGAAAAACAAACAAACAAACAAAAAAAGAATGTTGAGGAAGGGTAGGGAAAAGTCTTATGCACCTGGATATTCTTCCTTTAAGTATGAATAATATACAATTATTGCACCTATCAGTTGTCTGTTATGAGGCAAGATATTTACATATTTTTCTGATGAACACTGTTATATGGGATTTTTCTCTTTATTACACACACAGACTTGCTGGGTGGTGCTTGGCTCGCACCTGTAACAACAAAAAAAAACCCGCAAGACTAAAAAAAGAGATATCTGTTGTGGTAACTTTCTAGAGGGTGGGATGGGAGTGAAGGATCAAGACAGGGTTTCTTTGTGTTTTGTATAATACCCTTTGCTGTCCTGGAATTCACTTTGTAAACCAGGCTGACCTCGAACTCATTTAAAGGCATATGCCACCAGTTTATGACTATTCTTTTTTTTTAAAAGCCGCGGCGGATTTTTTGTTTGTTTGTTTACTTATTATATATACAACAATCTGTCTGCTTGTATGCCTGCAGGCCAGGAGAGGGCACCAGACCTCATTACAGATGGTTGTGAGCCACTATGTGGTTGCCGGGAATTGAACTCAGGGCCTTTGGAAGAGTAGGCAATGCTCTTAAACTCTGAGCCATCTCTCCAGTCTGACTATTCTTTTTTTTAATGTTCACACTTTTAGTTTATTTAGGAAATAAAAACAGATCAAGATAAATAATAGGTTCATAAAAAAGAAATACAAATAACCAGTACAATGACATATCAACCTCATTTGTAATAAAAGAAATGCAAACTTAAAATATGATATCACTTTTCAGTTATTCAGACCAACAAAAGAAAAGAGCAACAATGAAATAACCCATCCAATCTTCAGAAAATAAAATCGAGGCAGTACCTACAGATGACCAGAGGGTACACAGACGGTGGTATTCATACACGACTAACTGAAGTATAAACTGCAGTTTTTCAAGAGCAATGTAATAAGAACACACAACAACGTGTTTAAATCCTGTGAATTAGCCAGGCGGGTGGTGGCGGCACGCGCCTTTAATCCCAGCACTCGGGAGGCAG
>NC_022011.1:39151537-39170570 GCF_000317375.1 Microtus ochrogaster
CCAGCCTGGTCTACAAGAGCTAGTTCCAGGACAGGCTCCAAAGCTACAGAGAAACCCTGTCTCAAAAAACCACACACACACACAAAATCCTTTGAATCAATCATTCCATTTCTAAAACCTGTGTGCAAGACACAATTAAGCATGTCTCTCCAAATGCCAGAGCTTTCACTGTACTCCATTTACACTAATGATAAAATTAAAACTTCTAAGAGAAAAATTAATACAGTATGGTACATCTTCCTGAAGTCCAGTAGTGTTACCTCAATGAAATTCTCCCAAGCCAGCCTTAGCTTTTCCTTTCTATAGTCTCATTCTTGACAGTGGTAAAAAATGTCAATACACATTTGAAGAGATGGAATCTTTGGGGGGGAGAGGATTGTTATTCATCTCTAATAAAACAAATGTCACAACTTAAATAAACCTGGACGCTCCAACAGCAGTTTCTATTACTGCAGCTCAGGCAAAATGAGTACTGTAACGCTAGGACAACTTAAACCTCACCCTATATGCGAGACAGACATCAGAGAAGACAATATCTTAGAACTACTAAATTTATACAGCAACAATAGTTACGAAGAGCAGAAGTATTTCTTGAAACTACAAAACATATGTTATCACTTTAAAAAAAGTTAATATAGATTCATTTCAATAAAAGTTTCTGGAACAATAACTCGTTTTAGTAGTTCTCTAAAAATGCTTGCTTTCAGCATGTTTATACTTTACTGTTTTCTTTCTATAAAGTGCATTTATCATTGGAAGATTCTGTCATCATTTCTATCAATTACAATTCTGGAAAGGAAGAAGTAAACATATTTAAAGAAGTCACTGAACTGGAAATCTGCTCTTAAAAAGCCTTTGGGTCCTTAAAAATGTTTTAATAAATAAAATCTGACCACATCTAGCACTTTATTTTAATGAACACAGAGGATTGTTATTTTCATTTTTCCCCCTTACTCAGGGAATCTATCATGACTTGGTAAATTTCGTATTAGAATTTCTTCTGGGAAGCAAAAATAGTCCCAAAATGAAAGATCCTCTGGTGTCAAAGGAATAGTAGATGCTATCAAATCATTAAAGTTAAGAATGGTAAACTGGGGCTGGAGAGATGGCTCAGAGGTTAAGAGCATTGCCTGCTCTTCCAAAGGTCCTGAGTTCAATTCCTAGCAACCATATGGTGGCTCACAACCATCTATAATGGGGTCTGGTGCCTGCAAGCATACACACAGACAGAATATTGTATACATAATAAATAAAAAAAAAGAATGGTAAACCGCTTCCGGGATGGTTTAGAATCATCTTGATATGAAATATTTGTTGTCTAGCTCTATCAGGTTTCCTAACAGTCACTGCATCAAAATGGTGCTCATCTATTTTACTTCCCTCAAAAGCCCATTCTTTTTCTTCTTCCCCATCCAAGAACAAACGTGTTTCCTTATAAACCCGACCTATATCCAAGTTTAATGGAGATATACCAAATTCAAGCGTCTGCATTTCAAATCCCAATCTAAGACCAATAGCTTTTATGAAGCTTTCTTTTAGTGCCCAGTGCCGATAAAACATATCCAGCTGAGTCCATTCATTATTAAGACATCATGATTGTTTCCCACTCCTTGTTGGTACACTTTCTGGAATCGAACCACTACCTGGAAACCTAGTCTTCATTACATCAACGCCAACTTGTAACTCGGGTTCTGCAGCAAGAACTGCAAAAGGCCCCTTGGTGTGAGATGTTAAAGTTGAAGTTGGGATAGGGATTCAAAGAGTCTTTTGCAAGAACCAGCTTTCCTTTTGAAGTTTTTTGCAGACGAATATGATCCCAAGGGATATTCAATTTCTCTACAACTAATTTTCTTATCATCAGATGACAGGTCATGGCCGCCTTGGCGTCACGGGCAAACACAAACTGGCTGATGCGCTCCTTCTCCTCGGGCTGGACTGACCATACCGCCAGCAGCCATTCGGCTCAACTCAGCAGCCAGGTGCCGCAGAAGGTCCAGCGAATGCCCTCCATGGACCGCACCAAGCAGAGCCTCTTGGTGGGGAACACCATAAGCCTCAAAACAACTACAGCTCTTCAGACCCGATGGCGCGAACCAATTCCCCTCTTATAACTATTCTTGATGTCAGCTTGACTCCATTTGAAATTAACTGGATTCCACACATGGAGAGCACACCTGTGAGGGTTTTTTTTTTTTTTTTTGGCATCTAAGTAGGTGTATCCACTTCAGATCTGGACTTTGATTGGATAAGAAGGGTCTATTGAAGACCAGCTAAAACATCCAGCCATGTGGACTAAACATTAATTGGACTGCAGCCTATAAATCATTCTAATAAATCTATAAATCTAATCTGATAAATTCTCTTCCTATGTATATATATATATTCATTCTATAAATTAGTCTAGAGAACCCTGACTAACACAGTTATCTTTCTCAAATCAGATGTTTGTTTCCAAAAACTACCCAATCTCAGCCTAGCTGTGGTGGCACACACCTTTAATCCTATCAGGGAGGCAGAGGTAGGCAGTTCTCTGGGAGTTTGAGGCCAGGCTGGCCTACAGAGTGAGTTCCAGAACAGCCAGGGCTACATGGAGAAACCCTGTCTCAAAATACTATTTTAAGGTGTGTTATTTTTTTTTTATGTTGCACTTGTTAAACTCTGTGAAGCTGTGCTACTGTGCTGGCCTAAAACACCTGATGGTCTAATAAAAAGCTGAGGACTTCAGGGGTCAGCCACCCAGCCAGACAGAGTAAGAAGAAAAGTATACAGGAATAGAGAAAGATAAAAGCCCCAAGGCCAAAAATAGAAGGGATAATTTTTTTAAAAACTGGCAAAAATTCATTTTTTACCACTGAGTAGTAATTCACTCTTTAATGTATCATATTTTCTTTATCCATTCTACGGTTAAGGAGCATCTAGGTTGTTTCCAATTTCTGGCTATGACAAATAATGCTGCTATGAATAAATATAACTGAGCAAATGGTCTTGTAGTATGATTGAGCATCCTTTGGGTATAAGCCAAGAGTGGTATTTCTGGATCTTAAGATAAGTTGATTCCCAATTTTCTAAGAGATCACCATGCTGACATCCAAAGAGGCTGTATGAGTTTGCACTCCCACCAGCAATGGAGGAATGCTCCCCTTACTCTGCATCCTCTCCAGCAATAAACTATCATTGGTGTTTTTGATCTTAGCCATTTTGACTGGTATAAGATTATGGTATCTCAAAGTCATTTTGATTTGCATTTTCCTGATGGCTAAGGACATTGAGCAGTTCCTAAAGTGTTTTTGGCCATTTGAGATTCTTCTGTTAAGAATTGTTTGTCTAGATCTATACTTCATTTTTAAATTGGATTATTTGATATTTTGATGTCTAGTTTCTTGAGATCTTTATATATTTTGGAAATCAGTTCTGTCTGATGTGGGGTTGGTTTAGTTTTTTTCCCCAAGATGGACGGTGGTGGCTCATGCCTTTAAAGAGGCAGGTGAATCTCTGTGAGATCAAGGTCAGCCTAGTCTACAAGAGCTAGTTCCAGGACAGGCTCTAAAGCAACACAGAAACCCTGTCTCAAAAAAACAAAACAAAACAAAACAAAAAGAATTGCCATGGTCATGGTGTCTTCACAGCAATAAAACCCTAACTAAGATAGTCATTAAAATATATTTTATTCAAAAATGCTACAGTAATTATAACTTGTATAATAACTTGTAAAAAAGAAATATTTTGGAGTGCACAACAGGTCAAATCTAGAGGCTTCATATATACTAAATAATCACCCTGGCAGCACTACAAACCCAGCTTATTTTAAATAAAAATAAGATCATTTTACTTTATGATTCCCCAAATCTCAGATGTGTTATATTATTACAGGATACTTAGGAATACAGATAATCAAAAATAATAAGGTCTGGAGAAGTTGAAGCAGGGAAGACATTCAAAATATATACATGCATGAAATTCTCCAAGAATAGATAAATCAATTTTAACAATTAGAAAATGCAGCATATTTTAGAAACTTTGAAGAGATTTGTGGGAAAGAGTTTGGAAAGAGGGTTTTGAGTTCAGGCTGGAGAACCAAAGTGACTCTGTACTGGGGACTATACGCAGAGAAGCAGCAAGATATAAGCCACAGACAGAGAAACAAAGAGAAGAACTGCAATGAGATCAGGCGGGACACACTGTTAATAGTCCCAGTAAAAGTAAAGGTCAGGCTGTCTGTCCTGACCATTGCTCAGGCTCTCGGTAGACAGACCAATGTTTGAACTTGCCTCTGTCACCTATTAGCTGCATGGCTTTGATCCAGTTACTTAATTCTTTAAGACTCAGTTTTATCCTGAGTTTGGTTTACATAGCAAGTTCCAGGACAGCAAGGGATACATAGAGATCCTGTCTTTAAAAAAAAAAAAAAAAAAAAAGAGACTCAGCTTTATCATCTATAAAAAAAATTAGGGAGAGAAATCCACCTAAAAGGATGTAATGAGAGTTAGGTACTATGGAACACTATACAGTCTGACTGACTCCCAAGGTCCCTTCAAGCAACAGACAGAGAGGAAAAACATAAGAGCTGACCTCAGGCATCTAAATACAGTGACTGTACTTTAGACATTAGATTGAGTCAGATATCTCAAGTTCTAAACTATTGGTGTAGCAGGCTGAACACTAATTTTTATATGAAACTGCTGTGTATAACAGCAAGTTATGCCAACAGAGACTAGAGGCCAATAACAGTCTCTGACTGTTAGCTCCAGTCAAAAAATTGTCTCCAAATATTGCCAGTCAACCTCAGCTGAGAAACAGTTTCTGGCATATAAAGTGAAAATAAGTTTTTAGGTAGGAGAAAATGACTTATGAGAGGGGAGGAGAAGGTGGTTGTTTGGAAATGACAGCAGAAATAAAAAGGGTGGATGATCAAATTCATTGACTAGACTCAGTAGATTCAGAAGCCATTAGAAAGGGAGGTAGCAGAGTAACCTTAATTCCAATTTTAATGCCGGATCAACCAAAATAAATAAGGAAGCCACAGCTGTTAAGGTTTGAAGGACCAGAGGGGCATATGTATAAAAATATTTGCAAATTATTAAGAATCCTGGCATAGCTGGGTTTGGTGGACTTTAATCCCAGCACTTAGGAGGCAGAGGCAGGTGGACCTCCAGGACAGTCAGGACTACACAGAGAAATCATGTTTCAAAAAACAATAAACAAACACACAAACAAAAAAACAAAAACAAAATAGGAATCTTGGCCTAGCGCCAAGAAAGGACATCAAATAACAAAACCTTTCCTTACATCTTGAGGTCGTAAGGATTTTGTTTTTATCTAGCAACTCTCAAATGAATAGTAATTACATGCCTCAACTGTAAAATCCCTGAATAAACTTGTAAGACATATTTTGCTGCGGGAGCTCCTTCCTCTCCTTCAGTCAATAGCCATTGAGATACCAAAACACTGGGGCATGGTCTCTTCCTCTTTAAAAAGCAGCAGCAGCCGGGCAATGGTGGCGCACGCCTTTAATCCCAGCACTTGGGAGGCAGAGGCAGGCGGATCTCTGTGAGTTCGAGACCAGCCTGGTCTACAGAGCTAGTTCCAGGACAGGCTCCAAAGCCACAGAGAAACCCTTTGGTTTCGAAAAAAAAAAACAAAAAAAAAAAACAAAAAACAAAAAAAAAACAAACCAGCCCTCTGCTCACCCTCTTACAACAGATTAAATAGTGTAGGAGGTCCTTCTGACTTATGTGTTGATTTCATTGGTTGAATAAAGAAACTGCCTTGGCCTTTTGATAGGGCAGACATAGATAGGCGGAGTAGACAGAAATGGGTTAATCAAGATGCAAGAGTTAGCCAATAAGAGGCTAGAGCTAATAGGCCAGGCAGTAATTTAATTAATACAATTTCTGTGTGGTTATTTCGGGGGTTAAGCTAGACACTGAGAGACATACATAGATCTAATCTACATGGGAAGTAGAAAGTAGAAAAAGACAAGATCTCCTGAGTAAATTTTGAGCATGGGAACCTTGGGGGAGGGTTGAAGGGGTAGGGGAGAGGCAGGGAGGGGAGCAGAGAAAAATGTAGAGCTCAATAAATATCACTAAAAAACCCAAATTTTTAAAAAAGCAAAGAAAAAAAAGAAAAAGAACATAGATAAAATAAGTGGGCGGTGGCAGCATATGCCTTTAATCCCAGCACTTGGGAGGGAGAGGTACTCAGATCATGTGGCACTATGCCCAATTTACAAAGGGCTGGGTATTGAACCCAGGGCTGCATGCATGCAAGGCAGGCACTCTACCAACTGAATTACATCTCTGCCCCAAATCTCATTTTTTATTCCAAAAGCTAACTCATGAAGAGTAAAAACCAGCCCCAAATACCTGAATCTAGACAATTTAAGAAGTAGTCCACTAAAACAAAAGCAGCTCAATTTTCTTCAACCCTACTGGGTCTTTAGATTTCTCATATAACAGCTTCTGTTCTCAGGGTCTAAGAACAACCACTCCCACACTGGCTCAGCAATTTAGACTCTAGCTCTTCAAGGAGAAGGCACAAAGTTTCTACCCCAATCTCAGGACTACCTGGCTGTGATTCATTCTCACTACGCCCTAAAGTCAGAATACCCCACAAAATAGCCATGAAAACTACATAACAGTGCCAGTTGCTTATACATACATACCCTGGTCCCCTAGGTAAACCCAGGATCTCAAATACACACACACACACCACCACCACCATCAACAACAACAACAACACAACACATTAAATGGACAGAATGAAAAAAATCCTAATACGGATTAGATTTTATTAAAGTATTTGAGATAGGAGTTCCTTAAGAAAATAAAAATGATGGGTCCATGTAGAGTAGATTCTTTATCTCAGAAGTAAGATCTCACAAATGCAGTTTTTAAAATAATGTGTATGGGTGTTTTACAACCATTACATGGACCATTGTGTGTCTAGCACCTGAGAAGGCCAGAAGAGGACATTAGATGCCCTGAAGTTATAGATACGGTTGTAAGCTATCATGTGGATGCTGGGAATTGAAACTGAATCCTCTGGAAGATAACCACTACTCTTAACCTCTGAGCCACCATATCTCAGCCCCTCATAACGTAATTTTATTGCTTCAATTTTTAAAAATGAACTTCAATTTAATTAACAAACAAAGCAACTGTCTTTTACTAAAACATTACAACTGACAGTACTTTATGACAACCTGGTTTATCAATGGCCTAGAAAGGTGATAAACATCAAGGACTGTAGTCCAGCCTAAAGAGAGCAACTGAGGGTTGTATTGCATGATTAAAGGCTATACCACAGCTCCATGGAGTCTCTGCTTTCACACTAGCCATCTCCAAAACCCCCATGTGACTAAAGAGTGACAGTCTCAAAAAGGAACAACAATAAGAGATAAAGCTTCTTCATGTGTTCAAACACTCTAAAACTAAAAATTCACTTCTCTGCTGTTCATCCAATTTTCATTAAGTATCATTTACACTTACAAAACATCCCTCCTTCCTTCCCTCCCTGGATAGGATGTTACTATGTAGCTAAATTTGACATGGCACTCACAATCCTTACTACCTCTGCCTTCTAAAGCCGAACTTGCTACAGGCACACACACCACACCACTCTTGGTTTCATACACCACTTTTATAATTCTCAAATTGCAAAATCAGGACCATGTAATAGTCTGGATAAGAAGCTGATTAGAATCACAATAAATTTCCAAATAAAATAATTAGTTTAGGTATAGCACAATTCATCAATAAAGGATGGCCCAGGATTCTGGCAGTCATCTGTATTATTTTATTTTAGAAAGTCTAGTTTCCCTAAATACATGTATATAGGTGTTAAGCAACCACTGTGTGGGTCATGCCATCAAACAAAAGCAACACCTACAAAGTCCCTCTCAGTGACTGGAAGCAGCCAGACACTCAAACTGCCAGTCCTGAATTATAGCCTCTGAATGGTGAGGGCTTCACGTTTCACCGATCCCGGCACAGCCCAATCAGAAGACAAACCCCTGCCCTGCCGGGGACCAGCAAATCCGCTTTCTTCCAGTGTGCACATGACTGACTGTGCTTCTGTCCATCATCTGGGTCATATATAGTTCAATGCAAGCTAAGCAGACAGGGCTGCAGGAAATCTGGCGCGGTTCAGTACCTTGTCTAACCTGGGCTCCAGTATCTTTTTTTATTTTTTTTAAAAAAAAAAAACCTGACAAAACTCATTTTTCTACCGGGACAGGATGCTGTGCTGGCTGAAGTTCCTTTTCTACAGCAAGAATCCTATCTGAAGCACAGAAGTTGTCCTCTAGCAACAGCAGTTCCAACTTTTTTGATTGTTGTTGCTGCTTTCTCCCATCACCCCCATCCCCTTTTGACAAAGATCCAACTGTAAAAAGTCTTACGTAACAGTTCAGGACTACTTCGGTTCTTTTACCGGGTAAGCACTTTCAATTTTTTTTTTCAGCTAAAAACCATTTTAAAATTGCATCTGTTAAGAGGCTTGACTAAAACCTTTTAAGTAATTTATGTGGTGAAATACTGTCACTGGATATTTTAGTCTCACTTCTGCACGTGCTCCTTTGTTCTCAGAACAGAAGCTTTTATACACTCCCCATAACGCAGCTGCAGAGTTATTAAGTCAATTATTATAAGGAACACAAAGGTTGCTTTACATTCTTTGCCTTTAGATAATTAATTTTGTATTTGTTTTTCTTTAAACAGTATTTAAATAAGGAAGAAATTTTTAAAAGAATAAACTGTTGTAGAATCTAGCAAAGTTTGAAGTTTTTACCACCTTTCTATCTGGAGTTTCGTGTGGCCAAACACTTGTGCCGCCTGGAGCGTTGGGGGTAGAGGCAGCAAAGACAGAGAGGAACTAAGCCAGACATGGACAAAGGCATGAGCCAAAACCAGACAGCCCTGGCCGTTCGATAGGCCAGCAGTGGGTGAGACAGGTCAGCCAGCTGCAGAGGTGGGAGGGGGAAAGGGGGCATGGATGTGTGAGGTGCTCATGCGTGTGATCGTGACTGGATTCTGAAACTGCCAGCCATTTTCCAAGCTATGCTTTGTATAATCTAAAGGAATGTGTCTTCTCTAAAGCAGTCTTTCCTGAGTCACTGAGAGATGAGTACAAGTGACGCCAGCAGCACATAGAATCAGAAAATACCAAGAACTTGAGTGGGCAAGAGGGAATGCAGGGTGTGTGGAAATGTTTTAGTGATCTGGAATGTGTTGAGTGACAGGAAGCGCCCCAAGATCACCCCCCTCCAAAAACCAACTCTTCTCAGTCCCGCCTGCTTTTGTCTAACTCTGTAATCTACACACTACTGCTTACAAAGCTGTCTGAGTTTGAGACAAAAAGAACATAAAAGGCTCTCCTTCTCATAGTAACTCTGACATAGCAGAAATGTAAAAGCATGGTCCTTCAATCCTATCAAGACTTTTTTCCCCCAGGTATACAGAAGATACTTAAAATAACTTCACAGATAAATGAGAATCATGAATTATACCACCATTTTAAACCTATAACTTAAAACAGTAACCAATTCTGAAATAATCGAGTGGGTTCCTAATTTGAAGGCCACTTGTTTTTTTGGTTTGTATATTCCATGTGAAGTTGGATTTTCTTTGTATTGGTGTGGGCTGGGGGCGGAAAATTCAAAGTATTAAGAGGAGTGTATTTTTAAAAAAAAGGAGGTGTGGGTGATTTCCCAGCATGAGCTGGAAAGTACGTTAAAAGACTAGTTCCTTGGGAAAGCACTGTCTCTTACGTTTGCGTGTAATCAAGTAGTAACTTTATACTATAAGTGTTAAGAAGGAAACTTTTCAGAGTAGAATAACCTTGTTCTAAATGAAAAAACCAACTTGGTATTTTCCCCAAACTTCAGAAAACACTAAAAACCAGCCAAATAATTAAACACATAACTCTACTTATGAAATAAAAAATTAAGTATTAAAAAGATGATTCTTTCTCATGTTTCCAGCTCCTACCACAAAGAACGCTGTGGTCAGCCTAGGAGTTAATCTTTCCTAGCATGGCTCTGAGCCTTCATGCCGAGCAGACGTTATTCACATGACGATTCGAAAAGTCCATTCATATATCTCACTACCTGGATTTGAATAGAAACCAGACAGCAATTCTTCAGTTCCAGCCACATTCGCCCCACTGGACAATAGTGATTTGTTAGTGCAGTGTTGCAGGCTGTGGGACACAAAGCTGGGGAAAGATGCAGATTCAGAGAACAGGAAGTTACAAGCGCCATGCACTCCTAGCAGCCCTGAGATTTAAAATGAGAGAGAGAGAGGGAGAGAGAGAGAGAGAGAGAAGGGCAACAGGGAGATGCCTTGTTTAAGAGCTATTTCTAGCATTTTAACCACATCCAATCTCATAAAAGTATTGTTAAAGTGCATAAAGTCACGAGTTCCGTGTGTTCTCTTTTCTCACTACAAAAACTCTATTCAAAGCCTCAGCACAGCCAGCAGGATCTAAAGTGCCCACTGCCGATGGGCTGCATGGTCTGCTCTAGAAAGGTTTTATAAATGAAACCTATTAGCACCAGTAGACCATAATATATCTTTTAAATTTATTTCAGAAAACCATTCAAAAATTAATTAAATGTACCAAAACAGTATATACTAATTTTTATCCAAGATATTATGTAAGACTATTATTGAATTTCAACTAAGGTTTCTTAGAACACCAGTTTAAAACTAGTCTTACAGAAAAACTTTTAAGTTTTAGATTGTATTTGCCAAACCAAAAATTTAAAATCAAAGTCTCAAGCACTTAATTTTGGAAACATAAGCAAAATCATATTTTCTTTTGTTGATTATCAAATTATAAATTGTCTCTACTTTATCTAGAAACTTTAAAAAAAAAACTATTAATGGAGTCGGGTGGTGGTGGTGCAAGCCTTTAATCCCAGCACTTGGGAGGCAGGGGCAAGTGGATCTCAGTGAGTACAAGGCCAGCCTGGTCTACAAAGCAATTTCTAGGACAGCCAGGACTGTTACACAGAAAGACTCTGTCTCGAAAAGAAAAAAAAAATTAATGGGATGCTAGGCAGTGGTGGCACATGCCTTTAACACCAGCACTAGGGAGGCAGAGGTAGGCGGATCTCTGAGTTTGAGGCCAGCCTGGTCTACAGAGTGAGTTCCAGGACAGCCAGGGTTACACAGAGAAACCCTGTCTCAAAAAAACAAAAACAAAAATAAAACAAACAAAAAGAGAGAGAGAGAGAGGGAGAGGGAAAGAATAGAAGAGAGGAAAAAAAAGATACTAATGGGAATTCTAAAAAGGAGAGGGCATAATATTATTAATCAATCTCAATTAATAAGCAAGGGGAAAGAATGTATGGTTTCTATTCTGGCCTTATGGTGCAACCTGAGCATCAACAGGTCAGACTGGTGTCCATTCATTCAGTAGGAACAAAAGACCACCACCCGGCAACTTCTTCAACTTCTATCACTGCTACTCATACCACATATATCAATCACTACCTCTATCTGTGCACTGTCCAATACAATAGCCGTTAGTCACAATGTGTCTATTTTTATTTACATAAAAGTGAAAGTTCTTTACCCTTACTAGCCTTATTTTAATTTAAACTTTCAATATGCTCATGTAACTACTGGTTATTATTATACTGGATTGCCCAGGTAGAAGGTTACTTCCATCACTGCCAAAGTCACTGGACAAAGCTGATCTAAGCCATGCTCACACCTTACACATTGTCTTCGGCTACACATACAGTTGGATACATGCACACAATCTATAGGTGACAGCATGAATGCAATAGCAATAGCATGTATGACAAAATAGTTAGTGATATGACATTTGACAGACACCAAAAAAAATTTGGAACCAATGGTGAGGCAGGAGATTCAAATCCATTTTCTTTACTTGATTTACAGTAAAAGCTACAATTAAGAATATAAAGAGGGGCTAGAGAGATGGCTCAGTGGTTAAGAGCACTGGCTGCTCTTCCAGAGGTCCTGAGTTAAATTCCCAGCAACCACATGATGGCTCACAAGCATCTGTAATGAGATCTGGCACCCTCCTCCGGCCTGCAGGCATACATAGAGGCAGAATGTTGTATACATTTAAAAAAAAAAAAAAAGAATATAAAGAGAAGCTGGGCAGTGGTGGCACATGCAGAGGCAGGCGGATCTCTGTGAGTTTGAGGCCAGCCTGGTCTACAAGAGCTAGTTCCAGGACAGCTAGGGCTCTTAAACAGAGAAACCCAGCCAGGCTGTGGTGGCGCACGCCTTTAATCCCAGCACGCGGGAGGCAGAGGCAGGTGGATCTCTGTGAGTTCGAGACCAGCCTGGTCTACAAGAGCTAGTTCCAGGACAGGCTCCAAAACCACAGGAAACCCTGTCTGGAAAAAACAAAAAACAAAAAACAAACAAACAAAAACAGAAACCCTGTCTCAAAAAAAAAAAAGAAAAAAGAAAAAAGAAGGATATAAAGTAAACAGTGGCAGGATAGTGGTGCTCAAAGTAAAGTGAGCCACAGAAGTTCTTTCCAAACATGTAGGTAATTCTGTAGTCTCTCTTACATTGCCATTGCTACAGATTAAACACAGAGTAACAAAAGTCAGATCTGGGTGAAGTTTATAGCTCGATGCTACAAGGTAAATGAATTCAAGTCTCTCATGCTTCTGCAAAATAAGGAAATATGAAAGAATTCACAATAAAGCATCTAATAAGATGCTGAGCATAAAAATGAGCAGTGATTATTTGCTTCATTTTCCCTTTAAATCTTTACAATGTAACTTCTTCTGAACAGATACTGTTCAGAACACAAGGTGAACCTTTAAAAGCAATTATCCTCATATCAACTAAGTAAAATGAAAATATATGAATACTAGACAACTTTTCCAAGTCACAAGGTGTCAGTGATATCTATGATTCCTGAGCCTTATAACAAGACTTGCAGGGTGGCATTAATATTCTTGTTTTAGCTGCATGATGGTGGTTCACGCCTTTAGTCCTAATACCCAATACTCGAGAGGCAGAAACAGGCAGATCTCTGAGTTCGAGGCCAGCCTGGTCTACAGAGTGAGCTCCAAAATAGTCAGTGCTACATAGAGAAACCCTGTTTTGAAAAACAAAAATAAGTAAATAAATGAACAACTATATTCTTGTTTTATTGATGTAGACTTGTGGAAGAGGAGGATGTGACTTATCCCTGGACAAGCCAGGAAAACCTCATGTCCTATTTGACTCAAACAACCAGCATGGTTTCTATGTGTTCAGATCTTAGGTATTAAACAAAGGCCAGAAGGCTGAAGAGCAGGCTCAGTCTTAAAAGCATAAGGACTTGATCTCTATATTCGGCACCTACAAAATACGGATAGGAAGCAGTGACAGGAAAACCCCTTGGCTTTGTTGGCCAACTCAGCCGAAGCAAATTAGTGAGTCCCAGGTTCAAATGACAAGTTCCAGATCTTACCATAAAAATGAAGTGAAAAGTGAATGATGAAAGTACCATTTGTCAGCCTCTGACCTCTGCACACATGTACATGTGCACCCACTTATATAAATAAACTGTAGCCAATAAAAACAAAAGACTCTAAATTGTCAAGGAATATCAACAGTATCCAATGGGAACCCAATACCTGTTCAATAGTAAAATAAAAGCTATCGTATTACATTTACTTGTTATTTTGAGGGAGTGTGAGCATATATACAGATGTCAGAGCATAATTTGTAGGAGTAAGTTCTCCTATCCACCATGAAGGTTTGGGGACTGAACTCAGGAGGTCAGACTTGGCAGCAAACATCCTTACCCAGTGGGCCATCTCACCCTACTTGAAAGAGCTATTTTAGAAATACAACTAGGAAACCTGACTTGATTAAAGCACACAGAGAAACCTTTGGAAGAAAACCTTAAGAAATCCTGAACTGGAGCTTCTTCAAAGAATATTCAAACCACCTAAGTTATAACACAGGAATAATGAGACAGAAAAAATACCTAATGCCTTATGACCTTCAATTACATGAACTGTTTTATGATGGAGACTGGATGCAATGAGGAGTACTTCCTTTCAATGCTTTGGTGATAAATAATAACAAAACACCATAAGTGACTTCTATCATGACCACAAATTTTTAGCCCAAGTCTACCACCAAATAAATATGATAAGATTCATAGATTGTGATGTCTCTCTGTCAGCCGTCCAATATCACACCTCCTTAGTATAAGAAATATGTCTTAGGGTTAGTAGACATACCTAAGAATACTAGCTCTACCATCTACCTTCTATAAGGTATTGAGTAAGTCCCTTCCCCCTCTATCAGAGTCTACATTAATAAACAAGTATTAATGTCACTTGCAAGACTGTTTAAAGGCACAACAATCAGAAATATTAAACACCTAGCACATGGAAAACATTCTAGACATCCAAACTCTATCCTAACTTATAAATGCTTTAAATCCAGACCAATATCTGATACCTTTCCTGGATAGAGAATGGAAGAACAAGTGTTCCAACCTAATTCATAGCACCCAGTATTCTGTTTAAAATTAAGTGCACAAGTGTAAAAACAATCAACATTGCACAAGGAAGATTAAATCTTAGAGACAAAAATTAGATGTGGTAGCTGAATTAATATGAGAAACTTATTTGAAAAAATAAGGTAGGTTATCAGATTTTAAATATATACATATATACCTTTTTGTTTTTTTCTTTTTCGAGACAGGGTTTCTCTGTAGCTTTGGAACCTGTCCTGGAACTCACTCTATAGACCAGGCTGGCCTTGAACTCACAGAGATCCTCCTGTTTCTGCCTCCTGAGTGCTGGGATTAAAAGCATGCGCCACCACCGCCTGGCTTATATACATATATACTTTTTAATGTATGAGTGTTTTGCCTGCATGTATGCATGTGCACCACATGTGTGCACAATGCCTACAGGACAGAAAAGTGTGTTAGATCCCTAAAACTAGACAAAGACAATTGTAAGCTACTATTAGATATCAGATTATGATAATGTCAAGGATAATTTATTGTTAAAATGAGTTTAATACTACTATTAGATCTAAAAATAGAGAATACTTTTCCCTAAACAAGGTCTCATCATGAACAAAGGCTGGCTTGGGATTCTTTACATAGCCCAATCATGACCTGAGTGTGCCTCAGGTTACAGAATAGTAAGACAAAGAACATTTTTCCTTAAATTAACAAATTTTTCTATTTTCTAGAGACTCTTTTGGAACATATTTCTATGCATTTCTCTTGGTTATTACAATAAATACATATCCTAAATACAGTTCATGGTTAAGAAATTAAAAGCCTACTGCAGGCATGGAAAAGAAATTTCTTTTATAAGTCAAAGCAATACAAAAGATTCTGGACAAAGTATTCCCAAGTGCACCTGTGGACACATTTCTAGTTGAAAACAACTCTGCAGTAATCAGAAGTAATGGGTGTCCTTTCCCTGATGCTGTCAGACCTGATGAACAGACCTTTCAGAGCATGCAGAGTGGCAGATTTCCTAAAGTACACAGAAATGTAAGGGAAATAACATGGTGTAGCAGGAAATCTTAGAAGGTTGTTTTGCTAACACAAATAGGCAAATCTACCTGCGATATTCTCTTAGCTCTTCAGTAACTTCCTGGAGATAACCAGAGCAAAGGATTCTGGATCCTTATTAAACATTAATTATGAAATTAACCAATATTAAGCTACTAGTATGTATCATACAATGTTAGATCTGAACTGAATAGAGGGCCAGCAATGGTGGTGCATAATCCTAGCACAGCAGAGGCAGAGAGGCAGAGGCAGAGGCAGAGAGGCAGAGAGATCCCTGAGTTTGAGGTCAGCCTCCACATAATTAGTTCCAGACAAGCCTTGTTTCAAAAAGCAAACACCAACAATAAAATAAAAAGACTGACTGATGGAGAGATTTTAAAAATTAACACCAGCCAAGTGTGATGGTACACATCTTTAATCCCAGCACTTGGAAGGCAGGGGCAGGTGGATCTGAGTTCGAGGACAGCCAGAGCAAAAAATAGAGCGGTCCAGTCTCAAAAACCCAAAAAAGAAAAAAAAAAGTAATCAACCTTTCACCCACTTAATTGTTAAAGTACTATGTCCCTGCCAACAGCTGAAAAGGAAGTGTAGCAGTGATGATTATACATAACTTTAAAATCAAAATTTCTAGAGGTAAAAAGTAATTAAACACAATCCAGTTACATTTCATTTGCATGGCCTTTTAGTAATGCATAATGTTTGGAGAATGAAGGGATGGTTAGGAGTGCTGCCTGCTCTTCCAGGGGACCTGCGTTCAATTTCCAACACAAAAATGGCAGTTCTCAACTGTCTGTAACTCCTAGGTCTGACACTGTCATGCAGACATGCATGCAGGGGAAACACCAATGTACAGAAAATGAAAAATGGCAAAACAAAACAAAAAAAACCAATGTACAATGTTTACCCAAGTACCTATAATCAAGAAAAATAAAAATGTTAACAAAAAAAAATAATAGAGCTAGAGAGATGGCTCAGAGATTAAAAGCACTGGCTGCTCTTCCAGAAGTCCTGAGTTCAATTCCCAGCAACCACATGGTGGATCACAGCCATCTGTAATGAGATCTGATCCCCTCTTCTGGCCTGCAGGCATACAGACAGACAGAACACTGTATACATAATAAATAGATTAGATAGATATATAGATATATAGATATATAGATATATAGATAGATAGATAGATAGATAGATAGATAGATAGATAGATAGATATAAGAAAAAATAATAAAAACCTTCTTTGAAAAGAGTAAAATTAGTGGGGTGGTGGTGCACACCTTTAAGCCCAGCACTCAGAAGGCAGAGGCAGGAGGATCTCTGTGAGTTCAAGGCCAGCCTGGTCCAGGACAGGCACCAAAGCTACAGAGAAACCCTGTCTCAAAAATAAAAGTGTGTGGGGGGTAAAATTAGCTGAGTATTTCATTTCTTTGTGCCTTTTCTGTAAACCCTGCCCATGTCTTGTAAGAGCAACTTCTTGTGAAGAAAGGATCCAATCTTGCTGTAGATGCTAGAATTCATGTATCACATGAGAGGGATCAACGTTGACCACAGGCTCCAGACAGAGGTTGCCCTGCTCAGTGTGAAAACAAGTTTCTAGTCAAGTGTTGCATTGGCTGAAGGACTCTGGTATCTGTAGTTGTATTTTTCTTTGGGCCACCAGCTCACAATAATGACATAGAGACTTATTATTAATCATGAAAGCTCAGTCACGCTTAGATTTGTCCCACTAGATCTTATAACGTTAATTAACTCATTTATTTTAATCTGCTTTCTATTATATGGCTTGTTACCTCATTTCTCCACAATGCCCATGCTGGTGACTTCACTTTCTTCTTCTCTCTGCCAGGATGTCCCACCTATACCTCTGCCTAGCCATTATACTTTTTCTTACACCATCACCACAACAATACATTTTCACAGTGTACAAATATCTCACAACAGGAAATAGCCAAACATGCTACTCCAAACCATATAAAAACAAACTGAATAATGAAATGAACCGTGCCCTGAGTTTGAATCTGGATTTTTTTTGAAGGGGGGGGGGTGTTGAGACAGGGTTTCTCTGCAGTTTTCAGAGCCTGTCCTGAAACTAGTTTTATTTTATTTTATTTTTTTGAGGCAGGGTTTCTCTGTAGCTTTTGATCCACCTGCCTCTGCCTCCCAAGTGCTGGGATTAAAGACGTGTGCTACCACCGCTCGGCCATAAGTAAATATTTTTAAAATTATAAGCAAAACATTTTATATTTAAAATAATAGCATCTCTGTGGATATAAAAGGTATTTGTAAACAGAGAAGGAAAATCATTAACACTTTATTCACTTATTATTGTTGTTTTGGTTTTTCAAGACAGAATTTCTTTCTGTAGCTCTGGCTATCCTCTGTAGACCAAGCTGGCCTTGAACATGTCAGGTCCCCTGGAAGTGAAGATACAGTGAAATGCCATGTAGGTGCTGGGAATTAAACTTGGGTCCTCTGTGAAAGCAGTCAGTGCTCTTAACTACTGAGCCAACTCTCACCCTTCTCCCACCTTTGTCTTTATTAGGTTCAGATAGAACTCAAAGTTTACTAATAAATATGTAGGAACAAGACTGTACCAACCAAAGCTTGGGTCCAGAGGCAAATGATTCTTTCTCTAGTCTTCTGATACTCATTTATTCAGGCACTTTCAACATAGTACAATTTATTCAAAAACAGTCATTGAGGCTAGGCAATGGAGGTACAGCCTAGAATCAACAGTTAGAAGACTAAAGAAAACTAAAGTTCTGGGTCAGCCTGGGCTACTTGGGTCTACAGACTGCCTTAAAAATATTTTTAAAGTCACCGAAAGCCTTGTCTGTGGCATGCCAAGGACAATAATGCCTTCAAAATTCCCACAAAAGCTCCCAGTCTAGTTTAAGAGACAAATCAGATTATAGGACACTGCTAAGAAAAGCACATACTAGAAGCACTTAATCTTCTACTTGAAAGACAACTTTGAAGACAGGATGCCCGAAGTTTGAAAGATAAGAAGGTTTTATAGAAAGAAATAAAGGAGAGCTTCTCAGACACTAATAATATAAGTGAAAGTACTGATAACGACGTTCAGATTTGCTTAAACACAGACAACAGAAATGAAATGGTAGGAAGAGGCCTGTCTGGTTCAAGCTATGAAAGACACTGCAGCTCCAATATCGTAATCAGTACTAAGCTTGTACTGAGAGTATCTTCAGGAGTTGCAGAGATGACCCAACAGTCAAGAGCATACACTGCTTTTTCAGAGGAGCAGAGTTCAGTTCTCAACAACACCCTTGTCATGAATGCCCATAACCAACTCCAGGGAATCCGGTGTTCTCTTCTGGACTCTACAGGTACCTGCATTCACATATACACAAACCTACAAAGATTAAAATCAACATTTATTTTTTATTTTATTTATTTATTTTTTGGTTTTTTCGAGACAGGGTTTCTCTGTGGTTTTGAAGCCTGTCCTGGAACTAGCTCTTGTAGACCAGGCTGGTCTCGA
>NC_022011.1:39170670-39173246 GCF_000317375.1 Microtus ochrogaster
CTGGAACTAGCTCTTGTAGACCAGGCTGGTCTCGAACTCACAGAGATCCGCCTGCCTCTGCCTCCCAAGTGCTGGGATTAAAGGCGTGCGCCACCGCCACCCGGCTCAACATTTATCTTTTTGAGACAGGGTTTCTCTGTGTAGCCCTGGCTCTCCTAGAACTTGTTCTGTAGACCAGGTTGGCTGTGAACTCACAAAGACGCATATGTCTCTTCCTGGTCTATAGAGCAGGTTCCAGGATAGCCAGGGCTACACAGAGGAACACTATCTGGAAAAACAAAACAAAACTTTAAAGTAATATGCTATCTCCCCCAGTGTGTGTATGTTCATACTCTTTTGTGATGGGTATGTGAACTTCAAGCACAGATCTAGTAGTGAGAAATCTAAATTCCTTGTTTAATGGAAAACTGTTAAAAGTTTGCAAATCTACAAATTTCTCTGGTGTACTCTTAACTTGTTGACTCATAGGAATGAATGAATATACATAATAGCAGGCTCCAAATAAATATTTCCTGAAATAATAGTAAGATTAATAGGCTCTGTGATTTGCAATTTTAAAATAAATTTCCATTTTTTTCTCCCTACATTTCCCATTACAAAATCAAGGAATTATTTTGTTTGTTAATAACACATGACTTTTAATTGTCAAGAAAAGGTCTAAAAAGCTAGATAATGGGAAATGTTTTTAATTACTGAATTTTTATATTCTGACATTAAATTGGGCATAGCTTCGGGCATAAGCAGCTGACAAACACAGCTTCAAGTAAGCCACAAGTCACTGAACAAGAGCATCCAGAAACGGAAGCAGCGCAGAGTGAAGCACAGGGTATTGTACGGTTTGTGAGCAGTGAGGAAAAGGTATGGCTGAATAGGGAGCTACTGGGGTCCAATAATATCAAAAGCTCAACTCGAGGAAAAGCACAGTCATACTATAAGGTTTTCAAGCAAAGTTAATTTGAATTTAGCTATTAGATGGATTCAAACTAGGCAATGCTAAAAAGACTACTTAGGTATGTCACATTCATTCAGATGAAATCACTGTACTGACCTTAGATGACGGCAGTAAAGTTGCAAAAGGCTGTTACATGAGGTTGTACCTATAGCAGTCAAATTCACAAAACTTCAAAACAGAATTGATGGCTATAAAAGATGAAAAACGAAAAAGTTGCATTCAATGAACACAGGATTTGGGGTTTGTGAGGAGAGAAGGTGCTGTAAGTCTGCTGCACATCAGTGTGAAACTTGCTCAACACTAGTGAACTGGGTACTTTAAGAGTTAAGGATGTTGGCTGTGGTGGCACACGCCTTTAATCCTAGCACTCTGGAGGAGAAGACAGGTGGTGGATCTCTGAGTTCAAGGCCAGCCTGGTCTATAGAATGAGTTTTAGGACAGCTAGGAAACCCTGACTTGAAAATCAAGAAATAATAATAATAATAATAATAATAATAATAATAATAATAATAATAATAATTTATTGGTTTTGTATATTATTGTTATTATTGCTGCAGCAGTAGTAGCTACAGTGTTGAGTTGTATGTCACATGGGAGTTAATCTTGTTTTGTAACCCAGCAAAAGATCAGAGTTTGCTAGATTGCCTAAACTAGATACAAACTCAAAGGCAAAGAGGTCACTGCCTCAGCCTCTTAAGTAGAGAGAACCACAGGCATATACCACATGTATTTGATGTTGGTTTTTTTTTTTTAAACAGCTTAAGAAAACAAAAAAGAGACATGAAGGACATTATTTATGGTGCGACCAAGGAACGTGAGGAGGGAGGAAGAAAGAGAGACATTTTGCTCTAAATAACCTCTAAATTGCTAGTGCCCCACACCCCAGTTATAAAATGAATATGGCTAAATGGGATCCTATTTACAGGGCACCACAAAGTTTAAACATGGTTCCCAATATCTACACTATTAATTTTTATGCTATTTAACATTTCCTGAACCACAGTCATTCTTTGTTTTAAATAAAAATAACTTAAAATGTGAGAAATATATAACAAATGTAACATTGGACTAGGGCTGTTGCAGTTTCACAGGAAAATGCTTATCTAGCATGCACAAGACAGTTCCCAGACCACCAGAAGAAAAAGCTAACAGTAGACTAAACAATAAAAAGCCAAGCAGGGTGTGTATGTGTGCAACTCTGCTAAACTCTTACAACCATAATGCTCTTTTCAAGTACTGTTTCAATGATCACCCAAAGTCTTTCACTAAGTGTTGTTTTAACAGTCCTTGATTCCCTGCTTCAGAAATAAGGCCATGCATGCAGTCCTACCATGGAGTACAGGAACTGTGTGAACAACCCAATGTGGTGTTATTAAAGTTTGTCTTTGGCAGTTAAAACAGAAACAGTATGCCCTTTCAAATAGTGTGTTAAAGGCACATCTTAAGGAAATTTTTAAATTTGAAAAATTAAATGCAAAAAGCCTGGCAGTGGTGGTGTATGCCTTTAATGCCAGTTAGGATCTCTGTAAGTTCGAGGCCAGCCTGGTCTACAAGAGCTAGTTCCAGGACAGGCTCCAAAGCTACAGAGAAACCCTGTCTCAAAAAAACCAAAACAAGGGCTGGA
>NC_022011.1:39173379-39197277 GCF_000317375.1 Microtus ochrogaster
ATAATAAATATTTTAAAAAAAACAAAACAAAACAAAAAAATTAAATGCTAAAATTTTGTGCAGCAAAAGGTCAAAAATGTCTAATTTTCACTAAATGGTTGCCATTAATTACCATTTACTCTGATGGACACATGGGTATGTGTTGCGGGAGGTCCTTCCGCTCCTCCAGCCTATAGCCATTGGGGCGTGGTCTCTCAGCGGTATAGGCTGGAGGAGCAGAAGGACCTCCCGCAACAGGTATGCCATTAATGACATTAGACAGATAGTTCAGCTAAAGAAGCATTGGCTTCTATTACTATTTTTGTATCAGACAAATATTAAAAGTGGCAATTTAATACATATACCTACAAAAGCAGCATGTACTTACTGTATTAGAAAGCAAGACATTTTCTTCCAAACAAATGCAAATGAGTCTTTTCTAAATTTCCTCTAGGCATTTTTCTTAAGTTTTCTGTTATGATATTGGTTTTAATCACCAAAATGCATGAATTATTAAATGGTATTTGTCTTATTTCAATCAAGATACGTTTTAAATAGTTGATTTATAAAGTTTACTCTAACAACAGTTCTAGCTTTTTCTTTTGAAGAAAAATAAATAATATTAACCTTATTACATATGTATATAAATAGCTATAGAAAAAACACTGGGGGCTAAAGAGATAGCTTAGAGGTTAGGAGCTCTTGCTGCTCTTTCAGAGGTCCTGAGTTCAAATCTCAGCAAGCAAATGGTGGCTTTACAATCATCTATAATGAGATATGGTGCCTTCTTTGGCAGGCAAGCAGGCATCATCTCAGAGTAAAGGGTTGGGAAAAAATATTCCAATCAAATGGACCTAAGAAACAAGTGGGTGTAGCTATCCTAATATCTAACAAAATAGACTTCAAGCTAAAATCAATCAAAAGAGACAAAGAAAGACATTTCATATTAGTAACAGGAAAAATCCATCAAGAGGAAATCTCAATACTGAACATCTATGCCCCAAATACAAGGGCACCCTCATATATAAAAGAAACACTTCTAAAACTTAAATCATACATTAAACCCCACACACTAATAGTGGGAAACTTCAACACTCCCCTCTATCCACTGGACAGGTCAGTGAGAAAAAGAATGAACAGAGAAATAAGGGAACTAACAGATGTTATGACTCAAATGGACTTAACAGACATCTACAGAATATTCCATCCAAACAGAAAATATACCTTCTTCTCAGCACCTCATGCAACCTTCTCAAAAATTGACAACATTATCTACTTTTAAATTTAATACAACCTGGAAGCTCAATTACAAGTGTGTCATGGTATATATATATGGTATGTGCTTTCTAACTCTGCTCTAAATGTGTACAAATTTAAGGAGGTTTGCATTCCACAGGTAGAAAGTAATCATTGTTTCCTACTATCATCTTACTGGAGCCTGACAAACCAAACAGCTAAAGCTACCTGTACACAGTCACATCTTTCTTAAAGGAAACATTTCTTAGACCAGAATGACCAATTCTGGAAGCTGTCTTAGAATGGTCTTCCTGTATTAAACTACTTTTTATAGTTCTGACACTCCATAAATTGTCAGTCCTGGACAAATCTGAAGAGGTAGTAAAGAGGCAAAACTTCAAGCAAATTAGCATGTTTTAGAACTGCCAAGAAATCCCATGAATGTTAAGTCAAGAAATCAATCTTATAGACTGGCTACTGTCAGCTTTACTTAAAAGTAAACAAAATACTAAACTGTATGAGCAAATACAATTAGTGGATTGTAATTTATCTGCTTCAGAAGCAGTGCTTCCCCCAGACTATAGCTTCTTGGGGGCAAAAAAAGAATCTTTTTTTTTTTTTGAGACAGGGTTTCTCTGGGGCTTTGGAGCCTGTCCTGGAACTCGCTCTGTAGACCAGGCTGGTCTCGAACTCACAGAGATCCGCCT
This sequence comes from Microtus ochrogaster, assembly GCF_000317375.1. Classification (NCBI taxonomy): domain Eukaryota; kingdom Metazoa; phylum Chordata; class Mammalia; order Rodentia; family Cricetidae; genus Microtus; species Microtus ochrogaster. Next base: position 39,175,302 of record NC_022011.1, read on the forward strand.
GCCTCTGCCTCCCGAGTGCTGGGATTAAAGGCGTGCGCCACCATCGCCCAGCTCGCAAAAAAGAATCTTAATTCATCTCCAGTACCTACACATTGAGTAGTCCTCACACAGGGTATGTAGTAAGTGCTGCATACCAGTTTGGAGGCATTTCCTCTTTGTGCAAGATACCAGTGTGTGCCAGAGACCCCAAAATGGTTAGCTTACATTGAAATGAAAGGTTCTGTTTAAAATGTAGGCAGGCATGGTTTAGGAGCTGCAGCTGCCTGCTCCCAGTCAGGATTTCCCAGCAGCAGCACTACTCTTCCCTTGGCATGCCCATTACCATTTCTCTTAAATAATATGGTGTTTTCTGGAGTTTCTGTCCAGCAAAAGAGTAAAACTCCAGAATCTTTTGGTCATAAAAATATGGTTAAGCAAGAGAGTAAGCCTAGTACACTTCAAAACTCTTAACATGCAGAATTCTGATTATCAGTAGCACAACTCAGTCCAAAACATCTGACTTTGCTTATCTGGCTTCACTCTTTCTCAGAAAGAAGCTAGGAAAAATTATGTTCCTTCCAGTAAGTGAATGTGTGGCTGCATACTCATATTCTTGGGAAGAGTCTAAGGCTGAGTAAAATGGATGGGATACACCACATAGAATAGCCAGAATATACTCATGCAAAGAGTAGGGTGTTCACATAGGAAGTAAAACTATACAGGGTGCAAACTACTGCCATGCATTACTAGTTGGGAGAATTACCCAGAACAGTAAGAACTTTGGAATTAATCAGAGGAAATGTTTGGTAGCACAGCAGAGGCACACCAGGACCACCTTGGAAAGCAGTATATCTATGGCCCTTAGTTTCCCTTACATCAGTGAAATAAATGGGGGGGGGGCAGTATGGTAAACATGGAGAAATACCAAGTTATGATATTTCTTGCAAACAGCCAGCATTGAAATTCAACACTACGAGCTTTTGTGGCTGCATTAAGTGCTCACTATTACACCAAGTTAGCTTGGGTTCTGATGTAGTTTAGAGAAAGAACTTATTGCCTTAAAAATAAACAACAAAAAAAATCTACAAATAGTTATTTTAACTGTTATAGCAAATATTTAATTCCAGGTTCATTTTAAAAGATAGAGCAATATTTCCAAGTTGCTAAAAGAGTAACTTGTGTGGTGCAACATGTCTGTGATCGCAGCACACCAGAATCAATCAGTTTATAATCAGGATTATAAACTAGAGGCCAGACAGAGTTAATACAGGGAGATTCAATCTCAAAAATATTAAGTGCTAGAACTAGCTCTATGGAGTTTAAAAGACCTTAATGGGGACTTTTTAAAGATTTAGGGAAGAAGTATATGAATGCCTAGCAAGGAATCCAGTATGTGATGTGCAGCCCTGAGGAAGGCTGGGACTTCTGCACCCACTCCCCTTTGCAACATGCAAGCTTGCTCTAATCTTGGGCTTGGCTGATTCTTTTTCTATAGTTTTATTTTTGTGTATTTTACTGACCCTGTGAGTAGTTGGAAGCACTGTATATACTAGCTTTATCTGTGTCTCCTAACTGTGGCTTTGAACAAACACAGTGGTCTTGATTTGCTGGCTGACCTACTGTCCTCAACTGTCACAATGAAACTAGTTTGGGAGAAACCAAGAAAAGTTTCCTCTTGGAACACAAAAATATTAGGCCAGAGATGTAGCTCAGTTGGTGGAGTGCTTGCTCCAAAACAATATATATAATACCAGGTATGCTGGTACTGAGCTGTAATTCCAGCACACAGGAGCTAAGGGTCACAAGTTCAAGGTCATTCTCCACAAGTTAGAAGCTAGAAGCTATCCTGAAATACACAAGATTCTTCCTCAAAAACAAACAAACACGACTGTCTCTTGAAATAGTGATAATTTATTAGGGAAAATAATATTTCTAGTCTGACACTAAACACTGCAGTGTCCTTTAGAGATGTTTAGAGAGCCTTTCCTACTTCAGTCACTACCACATAAAAAGAAGTTACTTAGCCAGGCAGTGGTGGCGCACACCTTTAATCCCAGCGGGAGGGGGTGGACACAGAGGCAGGAGGAGCTCTATAAATTTGAGGCCAGCCTGGTCTACAAGAGCTAGTTTCAGGACAGGCTCCAAAGCTACAGAGAAACCCTGTCCCGAAAAACCCAAAAAATAAAAATAAAAAAATAAAAAAATCTACAAATAGTTATTTTAACTGTTATAGCAAATATTTCATTCCAGGTTCATTTTAAAGGATAGAGCAATATTTCCAAGTTGCTAAAAGAGTAACTTGTGTGGTGCAGCATGTCTGTGATCACAACACACCAGAATCAATCAGTTTATAATCAGGATTATAAACTAGAGGCCAGACAGAGTTAATACAGGGAGATTCAATCTCAAAAATATTAAGTGCTAGAACTACCACTCCAAGTCCTGTAAACCCAAAGCCACTAAGCTGTGATCGAGAGAAATAGTCCTCCTACTTAACTCCATCGCTGGAGCAGTACAAAGATAATTCGTTTTTCCCTCTCTTTTGAGAAAGGGTCTATAGGCATGGCTATTCTGCAGACCAGCCTGGCCTCAGATTCAGAGATCCACCTGCCTCTGCCTCCCAAGTGCTGACATTAAAGGTGTGTGCCAACACTCCTGGACAGTTCCTAACCATGACTGTTAAAGATTCTTCTAACAAAAATTCATACAATATTAAGAAAGACCCAAAGGCAAGGTACTCAGTCCTAAGAACTTCCTAGACGCAAAAGAGACGTGCTTAAAGTTAATGTGCTTGTGGCTTAGAAAAAATAATTCTTTCGTTTCTACTCGACCTCAGATTTCCAATTAAGATGCTATGAGACATTTATGGCTAGACTTACCTAAAGATTATTCTTTAATCTTGCAGAGTCTATAAAAATAATCCAGCAATTATATAACCGGTTGCTTCAAAATAGTTTATTTTTGTTTGGTTTGGTTTTGCAGTGCTAGAAATCAAACCCAGGATGTCTTAGCAGTCTAGCACAGTTCAATCACTGTTTATTTTGAAAACACGAATCTTCACTTAAGAATTACTGTCTTTATGATGAAATACTGATATAGCTCATAAATGCTTTGATTGACAACTTAAACTACAAACTGATTATATCCTATATATAACAGACTAACTTGGTCGGATGGTGGTGGAGTGAGCGCCTTTAATCCCAGCACTAGGCAAGCAGAGGCAGCCAGAACTCTGAGTTCAAGGCCAGTCTGGTCTGGTTTACAAGAGCTGGTTTCAGGGCAGGCACCAAAGCTACACAGATAAAAGCCTGTCTCAAAAAACCAAAAAATCAAAACAGAAAAAAACAAAAAAACAGACTACTCAGCAACAGAGTACTTAACTGAGATTCACAAAGCCCTGGCTTAATCTCTAATACCACAAAAATGAAGGCAGCAGTATAAACTTTTCAGGACTAGCCTATACCCTCATTTTGTCATAGAACCATCTCTAAGGTATCAGAGGTACTACTTAACATTAGAATGCTTTTTAAAAGATTTAATCCATAAAGAGAGAGAGCCTGTGTGTTTAAGTATTGTGGGTGTCCATGAGATCAGAATCAAGAGTCAAATCCTATTCTAGTTACATTTCTATTGTTCTAATAAAGACAAAAAGCAACTTGAGGTGAGGGGAGGGTTTATTTAACTTATATATTCTGGGTCACAGTCCACTGATAGAAGCTAATGCAGGAACTTGAGGCAGCAATCTGAAGGCAGGAACTAAAGAAGAAGCCATAGAAGAATGTGGCTTACTGACTTGTTTCTTATGTATAAAATTTCAGACTGTGCTCTTACAGAGGACCATCTGCCTAAGGGTGGGACCACTTACAGTAATCTAGACCTCCAACATCAATTATCAATCAAGAAAATGGCCTATAGGCTTGCCCATATGCACTCTGGCAGAGGCACTTTCTCAAGAAAAGGTCTTTCCAGACAAAACACCAACCAGAATAGAAATCCTGGAACTAGAGTTATGGATGGTTGTAAACCACCTCACCTGAGTGCTAGGAAGTAAACTCTGGCCGCTGCAAATGAAGTGATTGCTCTTAACTTCCAAACCACAGCCAGCCCCAACATGAGAATTCTCAGGCCTTAGTTTCTCAAATTTATAAATTGGAAGACATCTTATATATGCACATTGCAACTCTCCAAAGAGACAAAATTAATACTAAGTATTCACATTTCAGAATAAGTTATATATTATAATCAATTATATACTAAATACTTATATGTAGTAGTAGGAGCGGCGGGCCTGCGTCCCCAGGACCCTGGCTGCCTGGCTAGCTTATGCCCGAAATAACAACACACAAACTGTATTCATTTAAACACTGCTTGGCCCATTTCTATCTAGCCTCTTCTAGGCTAATTCTAATATCCCGATCAACCCATCACTAATAAACTGGGTAGCGGAGCACGGCGTCTCTCTGAGCTCACTTCCTCTTCCTCCCAGCATTCTGTTCTGTTTACTCCTCCCACCTATGTTTTAACCTATCAGGGCCAAGCAGTTTCTTTATTGCTTAACCAATGAAATCAACAGATTGATATATGACACTCCCACATCACTTATAGACGTGTTTTTATATACATGTCTTTGTGATACTGTTTGCTTGTTTATTTGAGACAGGGTTTCTCTGTAGCTTTGGAGCCTGTCCTGGAACTAGCTCTTGTAGACCAGGCTGGCCTCAAATTCACAAAGATCTGCCTGCCTCTGCCTCCCGAGTGCTGGGATTAAAGGTGTGTGACACCACTGCCCGGCGTGATGCTTTTTTATGTATACAAAAACAAGGATTCAAAGAGGGCTCAAAAAGATCTTTAAATAAAAATTATTTTATGTGTGGGGGCTTTGCTTGCATGTATGCACACAGTGCCGGAAGAGTTCACAGTGCTTGGAAAATACTGTCACCTTTAATCCAATCACTAAGAAGGCAGAGGCAGAGGGATCTCTGTGAGTCTGAGAACAACCTGGTCTACAGAGCAAGTTCTAGAGCAGCCAGGGATAACGGGATAACCTTATATAAAAAAAATTTTTTTGACCTTTTAAGGATGTCCAAACTTTGAAATTTTGTATCTTGTACTATGAACTTCACTGCTTCCCAATATAGTATAACTTGTTTAACAGCTATGTTCTAATTGGCCAATACATGATGTTTGAAAATCATGATCAGGACTGGTGGTGGTGGCGCACGACTTTAATCCCAGCACTTGGGAGGCAGAGGCAGGTGGATCTCTGTGAGTTTGAGGCCACTTGGTCTACAAGAGCTAGTTCCAGGACAGCTAGGACTGTTACACAGAGAAACCCTGTCTGGAAACACCCCCCCCACACACACAAAAAAAAAAAAAAGAAAAAGGAAAATGAAAAAAGAAAATCAGGATCAAGTAAAAGGTCTACACAATGATTAATAAGACAATACATAAAGTTTATATACCTAGCACCTATCTAATAACCCAGGTACAACAAAGACATCTATAACCCCAGTGCTTAGGAAGTAGAGACAGTTCTGAGCCTGAAGACTGCTGGCCAGCCAGTCTAACCAAGTTCAATGAGACTATCTCAAAAAATAAAGCAAAATTTGTTAGAGGAAGACACCCAATGTTAACCTCTGACCACAGTACACATGTACACACACACACACACACACACACACACACACACACACACACACACACCTTTTTCTTTGGTGACTTGTACTGTTGGGGGTGGAGGTGGGCTCAAATGAAGACTTCACCCATACCAGACAAGTGCTTATCTGTGAGATACAACTTTGACCCAAAAAACACATCTATTTTACTGTGTGTTTTTTTTTTTTTTAAATGTATCTTAGGTAGAGCTAGTGAGCACCTGAATGAATAACACAGCACTTCCCTCCCATGGACAAGGCTCTGGATTCACTGTTCTACACTCTGTGAGGAAAGGGCACTTACTTTACCAGTGTAATGGATTTACTACTTTTTTGTTTTGTTTTGCTTGTTTTCCCCGACAGAGTTTTCCTGTGTACCCTGGCAGTCCTGAAACTCACTCTGTAGACAAGGCTGGCCTTATAGCTCCACCTACCTCTGTCTTCAGAGTGCTGGGACTAAATGTGTGCATTAACATTTCCTAGCGGATTTTTTTTTTGTTTTGTTTTGTTTTGTTTTTCGAGACAGGGTTTCTCTGTGGCTTTGGAGCCTGTCCTGGAACTAGCTCTGTAGACCAGGCTTGGTCTCGAACTCACAGAGACCCGCCTGCCTCTGCCTCCTGAGTGCTGGGATTAAAGGCACAAATTATTTTAAAATTTAGAAATTGGGCTGGAGAGATGGCTCAGTGGTTAAGAGCATTGACTGTTCTTCCAGAGGACCTGAGTTCAATTCCAAGCAACCACATGGTGGTTCATAACCATCTGTAATGAGATCTGGTGTCCTCTTCTGGCCCACGGGAATACATGCAGGCAGAATATTGTGTATATATAATAAAAATAAATAAATCTTTAAAAAAAAAGCCGGAAGGAAAGAATCAACTCCACAGGGTTGTCCTCTGACCTTCACACACTTGCTTTGGCAGATATAGCCCATCCTCCCTCTCTCTCTCTCTCTTTCTCTCTCTCTCTCTCTCACACACACACAAGACACACACACACATATACACACACCATATATAATGAGAATACAAGACTATTCTGACTAAAGACAGACAAGTTTTTATGTGAATGTGCAAACTAGAAGAAGTCCTAAGCAAAACATTTGATTTTATTTAATAACATATAAAGGGTAGCTATGTTGATTTTAAAATGTAATTCAAAATCGGGCTGTAGTGGCACACACCTTTAATCCCAGCACTTGGAAGGCAGAGGCAGGTGGATCTCTGTGAGTTCAAGACCATCCTGGTCCTCAAGAGCTAGTTCTGTAGACCAGGCTGGCCTTGAAATCAGAAATCCACCTGCCTCTGTCTTCTGAGAACTAGGATTAAAGGCACGCACCACCACCACCTGGCGAGTTTATACTTCCTGTTTCTCTCAATTTCAAGAGGTCCAGAAAGCCTCTGGAAATACTTATAGCTCCTTGTGAAAAGAAAAAAAGAAAATGTGTGTTTAAGCATTGCAGATCTCTCTGGAAAAGGGACTGTGAGTGAAATTATAATGATATGGTAACTTCTTACAAACTCAAAACCAGTTTGAACTAAGAATAATTAAACATTGAAACAAAGTTAGTAAATATTCAGCTATATAGCTGTCAGACAAGGTGACCCTTAACTTTTAAGTTCTTTAGAATCCATCAATACATAAATCCCTTAGGCAAATTCATTTAAAAGACCCAATGTGAGGCTGTGGAGGTGACTCAGTGCTCGCTGTACCTTTAGAGGGTGAAAATCTGGTCCCCAGCAATTAAGTCAGGCGGCTCATGACCATCTCCGTTGCCTGGCAATACTTTTTCTTATTCTTTAAACTCCATGAGTACCTGCAAACATGCAGTGCATGTGCATGTACAGACACACACATACATATTTTTGTAAACATCAATAATAATAGGAAAAATAACCAATGTATTCCTTAAATGTGAACAAACTAAAATTAAAGGCTTAAAGCAAATTGAAGAAACACGGACAATAAAGATGAAATGTAGTTGGGTGTAGTGGTATACACCTTTAATCCCAGCACAGGCAGAGGTAAGAAGATCTCTGCGTTAGAGGCCAGTCTATATAGGTAATAAATAAAAAAGTCTTTTATAAAAGTGGAAGAGAATCAAGTTTCTTCCTGTGTAGTATTTTAAAAACTTTGTATTGGATTTCTTTTAAATGATCTTTGCCTGTGTCTGATAAACAATACCAAGCTTTATATTATTTTAAACTGATCAGAAGTAATGGTTTTTATAGATTTATTTATTGTTATAGATGCAGCATTCTGCCAGAAGAGGGCACCAGATCTCAATAAGGATGGTTGTGAGCCACCATGTGGTTGCTAGTAATTGAGCTCAAAACCTCTGGGAGAACAGTAATTGCTCTTAACCTCTGAGCCATCTCTCCTGCCCTCCTTTCATTTCTTTATGCTTACACATCACAACAGAAACTCAGCAAAGCCTCCAAGTAAGTTTCTGTGGAAGATGGAATAAAATTATGCAGAATGTCAACAGTTTTTATTTGAACCAAATTCTCACTGGTTAATTTTTTTTCTCACAAGAAGTGCCATTCAGGTACTTTAAAAAATTAATTTGGCCAGGCAGTTAGTGTTGTACGTCTTTAATCCCAGCACTCAGAAAACAGACACAGGTGGACCTCTGAGTTCAAAGCCTGATCTATAGAGGGAGTTCAAGGACAGGCTCCAAAGCTACAGAGACACTCTGCCTAGAAAAACCCAAAATACATACATACACACATACACACAAATGAATTTGAGCTGGTGGTGGTGGCACCCACATTGAATCCCACACTCAGGAGGCAGAGACAGGAAGTTCTCAGACAGGGCTCCATAGTGAGATTTTGTGAGGAATAAAGAGGAAGAAAGGAAGAGAGGGAGGGAGGGAGGGAGGGAAAGAGAAAGTTAGTCGGTTAAGTAATAAAAATAACCATTCAAGCCAGACGGTGGTAGCACACGTCTTTAAAATCCCAGCACTAGGGAGGCAGAGGCAGGCGGATCTTTGTGAGTTCGGAGCCAGCCTTGTCTACAAGAGCTAGTTCCAGGACAGGCACCAAAGCTACAGAGAAACCCTGTCTCAAAAATAACCAAAAAACAAAACAAAACAAAACAAAAAACCACCACTCAAAACAAAAGTCAGATACATCTGGCATTTTAGTTACTCTCTGAAACCATTTTAAGATTTTTTTTTATTAATTATGTGTATATATGTGTGGTATGTACAAGTGTGCATGAAGGATTGAGGTAACAGACCCATGCAACAGGAATTGGGAGTTACAGGTAGTTGTAAGGTGGTTGCTGGCAATCAAAGTCGGGTTCCCTGCAAGAGTAGCACATGACCTTGGCTGCTGAGCCATCTGTCCAGTTCCATTCTGTATACGAGAGTATACATATAATTTTGTTCTTTCAGTATGAAAAATAGCTCATGAGGCATCTGCGGTAATTTAGTTGCCCATGATTCTAAGCTCGGTAATTTTGTTCTCATCTTTTCCTCAGGAATATATATGGCTTTGGACCTACTTTCTATTATTACCGGCAAATAAGAATTTACTTTTTTGATATAGCTCTCCAGTGAAAATTCTACGCAAGTTATGAGCAAGTCCTGTGGTGGGCAGGAAGAAGCAGTACAACAGTGAGCATCAAAACCACCAAATCAGCTGTTCAAGTGCTGGCGATGTTAACTCTGGGTAAGTCAGGGTTTTCTCAGGGAAACATGGGCTAGAGTTAAAGAGACAAACCCTACTACATACACAACAGCCCCCAATGTATGTTACCATCTTTCTGATTCTTGTATCTTAATAATTAAAATATTACTATAAAATTGGTAAATGACATCTTCAGAACAATAATCCACTGAAAACCACTTGCACAGATGTCCACTTGTGTCAGCAGTATAATCGGCAATCTCACAACCCTGTAGCTCATCACCTTTCTGCTGTGTGCAAACTAATGTCACAATTTAAGCACACTCAACTTGAAACCTTGGAAACCATAAGAGAGACCCAACAGCAGTGAACTCACTGCTCACTGGTCCTTAGAACATGAAAGCAGACCAAAGACAAGCAACCAAGCCAGCCTTAAGAGGACTCCATGGAACATTCAACGCTGTCGGTGAGTTTGGGATTAAAAATGAAAAAAACCACCAACCGTTGACTGTACCTTGGGATCCTTACAGACAACAAATTTCCTGAAGCAAAGAAAAGATCCTAAGACATCACATGAAATAATAATATGGTCTGTTCTCTAAAGGTAACTAGAAATTTTTTAAAAGCTTCTATGTTTTGCATTGTTCATTGATTTCGTTTGAAATATTTTGATACTGAAAGGCTTCATTTTAACAACTTATAAGGAGTGCCACCAAAGGACCAAATGCACTCAAATGTCTTCTAGAAATGTGCCATTCTAGCCGGGCAGTGGTGGTGCACGCCTTTAATCCCAGCATTCGGGGGGCAGAGGCAGGCGGATCTCTGTGAGTTCGTGGCCAGCCTGGTCTACAAGAGCTAGCTCCAGGACAGGCTCCAAAGCTACAGAGAAACCCTGTCTTGAAAAACCAAACCAAAACAAGAAATGTCCCATTCTGGTAAGAAATAGGGTGTATTAAAAATATTTATTTAGTATAAAAATGAAACCTAATTAAATATTTTATTGCTATTTCTTCCACATCCTTTCAAGATTTTGCTTTAGGGGTAAGGAGAGGATTTAGTCAGCAAAAATAGCATAAGACTGTTTACTGTCTATACAACTTACTATACTGTACCTGCAATTGTAAAAAGTGGTTAGGATTTGACAGCCCCCAGGAAAGCACCAGCTACTTACTGCTGATTTCTATCAGCTATGTGCTTATTTAAATACTTCCTAATGTCAAGCAGAAAGATAAGAAATGAATTTTGGGTCATTTCTAGCTGTGTGACCCTAAGTATCCAAGTTTGTTTTCTCAAGTCTACAAAGGGAGATGACAGCCTATCCCTCCCAGTTTTGATTTAATGAGAAGATGTATAAGAGTAATTTGAACTATTTCTAGCTTACAGCAAATGCTTACTACATAAACTATTACCTAACAACAAACATAATCTATGTTACTTTACCTTGAAAATAGGTACTTAGACTTCTCAGTTTGAAAGAAAAGATGAATCGATGTCTCTGAGCTCTGCTTTACAGACACTCCAGCCCATGTGATCAGAGCTACCTGTGAAGTTCTTAGATAGCACCTTCCTCTTCATAACTTTTCTGACTTCAAGTTCTTGCTCTGCAGTCAAAGTTATCTTAATTATGAGTCCTTAACCATACAGCTGGCTGGACACTAACATGTAACAGACTTCAAAGAACCATTGTGAGAAGACAACTCTGGAGATGGGGAAGACCAATGCAATCTCACCAACTGGAAACACTGATGGCTGCATTCAACATTCATTGCTGTCGGTGGGTTTGAATGTCAATCAACTCACTGATGAATGAATGCAAACTGCGGACCAAAAAACACAAGGAGGCAAAAATACTCCCAGACAATCACCAGAGCACTGTTCCAGGTAGGACTCCAAACTTCTACCAAAAGCTTTTTTAGGTTTGTTTCTAATATGAAGGAAGTTCTATTATTCCTAGTACTTTTTGTTTTTTTCTCAAACATACCAAGTTTAAGGAAATTATATTATCACAGGCAAAATGAATAATGCCTTAACATCATACTTAAAAATGCTTTCATAATTTTTAAATTAAAAAGAAACATTCTCATTATTTTAAATTCATCTTAAAAGCATTCCCTCTGTGAAAACCACGTAAGAACATCCATTTGATAGTATTTCCTAAACAGTTAAGACCATAAAGTTAAAATTTTATACCCTTGAAGACTGCTGTTTCACCAGAGGACTTGAGTTCAATTCCCAGCACCCACATGGCAGCTCACTACTGTCTGTGCTCCAATTTCAGGGGATCTGACACCTTCACATTAATGCACATAAAATAAAGTTAAAATCAAAAAACAACTGAGACATAACTAATTTTGGGAAAGTTCAATGGTAACAAATTGAGCTCAATGCTCTTCAACTTACATTTTCAACCAGTTACACACTTTTAGCAAACAAATGTCATTTTGACTATTTTTTTAAAAATAGGTCTTATTATTCCACACTAGGTAGCTCAAAGTGGCCTTGAACTTCTGCTTCGCCTGCCTTACCCGCCCAAATACTAGCACTACAGGTGTGCACCACAAAGCTTGGTGTACGTGGTGCTGGAAATTGAACCAGAGGCTTTATGTATGATAGATAAGCACTCTACCAATAACTGCAGTTCCTGTGTGTGTGCGCACGCATATGTTAGTGCACGTATAAGCCAGAAGCAGGAGTTAGATATATTCTTCAATCACTCTCCAAATTTATTGACAAACCTGGGGCACAGCTATTCGGCAAAACCAGAAGGCAATCAAGTTTCAGGAAGCCTCTTATCTCCACTTTCGTGGTCCTCACTGCCATACACGGTTTCTACAAGAGTGCTGGGAAGCATACTCAAGGCTTCACGTCTGCATGACAAGCACTCATCTAATGAACCACCTCCCCGTCCCCATCAACTTTTTCTCATTCTTTTTTAAATTTTGTTGTTGTTGTTTTGGTATTTTGAAACAAAGTTTTTCAGTAGCTATGGAGGCAGTCCTGGAACTCACTCTATAAAGAGGCTGGCATCTGCCTCCCGAGTGCTAAGATTAAAGTCGTGTGCCATCACCACCCAGCTCTTTCTCATTCTTTTGAATGACTGTATGTCTTATTATGAATACTCTGGCTTTTATGATTCAAATACTTTTTTAAAAAAAAAAAATCTCTCAACCAAAACTATGAGGCCCATATACTCTTACCTTCACAAAATATGTTCTTAAAATAATAAAAAAAAAACTAAGATGAAAAACACCCATTTTGTGATAACAAAAACTAAAATGAAATAGCAACTCTGCAAATTCTTTTTTTTTTTTTTTTTTTTTTCCGGTTTTTCGAGACAGGGTTTCTCTGTAGCTTTGGAACCTGTCCTGGAATTAGCTCTTGTAGCACAGGCTGGTTTCAAACTCACAGAGATCTGCCTGCATTTGCCTCCCGACTGCTGGGATCAAAGGTGTGAGCCACCACTGCTGGGCATCCAAATTCTATAATAAAAATGAGTCACCAAATCTTTCCTGCTAATGAATTAAAACATAAGCTCTAGTGCTCGCGTTGGCAGCACATGTACTAAAATTGGAACGATACAGAGAAGATTGGCATGGCCCCTGAGCAAGGATAACACGCAAATTCGTGAAGCATGTATTATAATTAAAAAAAAAACATAAGCTTTAGTTATAAATTAATTGTCATACAACTTAAGTGTAAGAGAGAAAGTCTTGTTAATTTAGTTTTCCAAACTTTCTTCTTTTTTTTTAAATATTTATTTATTATGTATACAATATTCTGTCTGTATGTATGAATGCCTGCAGGCCAGAAAAGGGCACCAGACCTCATTACAGATGGCTGTGAACCACCAACCATGTGGTTGCTGGGAATTGAACTCAGGACCTTTAAAAGAGCAGGCAATGCTCTTAACCTCTGAGCCATCTCTCCAGCCCCCTCAAACTTTCTTCTCATGTACAAGACGAAAAAAAGAGAATATAGTTGTACTAAACAAGAATCAAAAAGACAAAAGAAAGAGGCAGGTGGATCTCTGTGAGTCAAGGCCAGCCTGGTTTATAAGAGCTAGTTCCAGGATAGGCTCCAAAGCTACAGAGAAACCCTGCCTTGAAAAATCAAAATAAATAGGTAAATAAAAAATTTTTTTAATTTAATAACAAAAAAGCAGGGAAAGATGGAAAACATGAGGTTCAAAGATAGTGTTTCCCAAACCTGGCTGCATATACAATCATCTAGTGTTGCGTTAAAAATACACACTCCTAAGCCGGGCGATGGTGGCACACGCCTTTAATCCCAGCACTCGGGAGGCAGAGGCAGGCGGATCTCTGTGAGTTCGAGACCAGCCTGGTCTACAGAGCTAGTTCCAGGACAGGCTCCAAAGCCACAGAGAAACCCTGTCTCGAAAAAAAAAAAAAATACACACTCCTCAGTATTTACTGTAGATCAGAGATGAGGCCTTAATTGTGTATTGTAATAAACCCAGTTGGTGACGTCTCAGCTACCAATCCCCTGCGGAGACATTTCATGCTGCCCACTTCCCAACTACTGCCTGTTGTCTTGCACCTCTCTTCACGGGGCAAAAAGGTATTGCTGTGGAAGAGCTCACTACAAAACATACCAGTTTATCTTGAGTGTTAAAGAAGTAGGTATAAGTGTGTTTATGTCTTCACAAAACATGAATGAAGAAGGCTAAAATTCAGGTTGTGCCACCTAACAACTTGAGATACAAATAAAAAGCTTTCATCTGGCAGGAAAAGAACTTGGTACTTACACCTGATGGCCTATGTTCAACTAACTCATAGAACCCAAGTGATTGAGCAAACCAGCTTCTGCAAGTCGTCGGCTGACCTCCACTGTTGTGGGATATTTGTACATCTGTGACGTGTGTAATAAAAATCTAAATGGTCAATAGCTACACAGGAAAGATAGGTGGGATTTCCAGGCAGAGAGAAAATGTTGGGAAGAAGGTGGCAGAGTTGAGACAGAGAGGAACCAGGATGAGGAGTACCCTCATATCCCCTAAAGACAACAGGAAGCAGCCCAGGGAACTTAATGGTCACATTCCCAAGAAGAGGGGCGGGCAGGTTTGGGTTGCGCAAAGGATAATGGATATTTATAATCATTTCAGAGGGTTAGTTACAAGTAGTTGTTGGTCATAAGCAGGGAAAAGTTGAACAAAATAGATTAGTTTCGGGGATCTCTTTCTGAAGGCAAAAAAGTGGGATATAATATAGAAATGATGAGATAGAGGGTCAATTGTTGAGTTTTCTTTTCAACAACCAGTAGTGTCAAATATTTTACATCAGAATGGATTTTTATATATTGATACAAATTTAAAGGTTTTTTATATTATTTATGCTTCTACTTTTGTTTAAGGTATTGTACCTATGCAGCTCATTTAAAAATGTAAAATTCTAGTCCTTAAAAGCTATTATTGGGGCTGGAGAGATGGCTCAGAGGTTAAGAGCACTGACTGCTCTTCCAGAGGTCCTGAGTTCAATTCCCAGCAACCACATGGTGGCTTACAGCCATCTATAATGAGAACTGGCGCCCCCTTCTGGCTTGCAGGCACACGTGGAAGGAATACTATACACATAATATAATAAATATTTTTTTAAAAAAAGCTATTATTATGAATGATGGGCATCAAAGAACCTCCATATGGAGTTTGCCTTCTTTATGGCAAGAATTTGCCCTTGCCTCAACTGCTGACATTATGCTATCCAAATGAGGCAAGCAGGACACAAGACAGTGACTGCCAAACTTTGCCAAGCAAGGTAGGCCAGTCCTTAAAAATTCCTGCTTGAATAACGACAGCTTGAATTTTGCAGGAAAATGGATGAAACTAGAAAACATTATTTTGAGTGAGGTAACCCAGGCACAGAAAGACAATTATCACATGTACTCACTCATAGGTGGTTTTTTAACATAAAGCAAAGAAAGCCAGCCTACAAACCACAATCCCAGATAACTTAGACAACAATGAGGACACTAAGAGAGACTTAATAGATATAATCTACATGGGAAGTAGAAAGTATAAGAAGACAAGATCTCCTAAGTAAATTGTGAGCATGGGGACCTTAGGGGAGGGTAGAAGGGGAGAGTGGAGAGGCAGGGAGGGGAGCAGAGAAAAATGTAGAGCTCAATTAATTTCAAATAAATAAATAAGAGCCGGGCGGTGGTGGTTCATTTACCCTAAATCCTTCGTATGGTATTTAAATAAGATCCTCTAGAAAAATGTTTTTATAAGTGAGAATGACATTGGACTTATTTTTAAATAGCTTTTCAGGATAGATAAATCTTGGGTAGAAATTGTTTTTCCACACACTGAACATTTTTATCCCACTAACTTCAGCCACCCATTATTGCTAAATTAAAACTCAACCATAAATCTTATCTTTGCTTTTTTTTTTCTTGTTACTTTTCAAATTTTCTCTCTATCCCTGTTTTCCAAATTTGGCACTGATATATGCTTATATATTAAACTGAGTGTTTAATTAGGTATCCTGGATATAGCGATTGTTTATATTTATAGTTCATATTAAGCTATACAATGTTTATCATCAGGATTTTCTATCCCTTTTTCTCACTCCTTACTTCCTGATTCTCATTAAGGACCTACTTGATGCTACCCTATAACTCCTCAAATTTGTTCATTTTCCTTTTCCCTCTTTCTGTTTTGCATATTAAGTAAGACACACATTGATCTATCTCCCAGTTCACCATTTTTTCCTTCTATCACTTCCAAGCTTCTACTGGTCCTTCCTGCCTAATTTTTCATTTCAAGTGCTGTTGCGGGAGCTCCTTCTGCTCCTCCAGTCAATAACTGCTGAGATACCAGCCCATTGAGGCGTGGTCTCTCTCCCTTTAAAAAAGCAGCCACTTCCCTCTGCTCACTCTCTGGCTTCCAGCTCCCCTTCCGGCGACTAGACTCCTTTCCTGATTGTGCAGAGGGCTGTTGTCTGGGACGGTGATCTGTAAGTTTTCCCCTTTAAATAAATAACCATTCTATTAATCATAATTCCAAACTGGTGTGGGATTGTTTGTGATTTATGCCTTCATCTGGCGCCCAAAATGGGGCTCGAACCCACGACCCTGAGATTAAGAGTCTCATGCTCTACCCCTGGGAAGAAGGGAAGTGACTCAGCCGTCATAGAGCCAGCCACCAGGTCAGACATGCTCAATCTTTCCAGGTAAGGCATCACTTTGTGGTGGTATACAGATGATTAGAAATGGGTTAATCAAGATGTGAGGATTAGCCCATAAGAAGCTAGAGCTGACGGGCAAAGCAGTGTTTAAAAGAATACAGTTTGTGTGTTGTTATTTGGGGCATAAGCTAGCCAGGCGGCCAGGAGCTGGATGGCAGGAACACAGCCCACAGCTCCCAAAACAAAGTGTACTGTCTATACCGAGTTTATTCCTAATATCTGGCTATAAAAATTATTTGCATTAAGTCATTGTCTTCATATTTTCTTCTAATTCTTTTTTTTAGTTGAACATATTCTTTTTTTTAAATACTCATTTATTTATTATGTATACAACATTCTGTCTGTGTGTATGCCTTCAGACCAGAAGAGGGCACCAGACCTCATTACAGATGATTGTGAGCCACCATGTGGTTGCTGGGATTTGAACTCAGGACCTTCAAAAGAGCAGGCAGTGCTCTTAACCACTGAGCCATCTTTCCAGCCCCTTCTTGTAATTCTTTAAACATGGTTTCCTTCCTTTGAAATATCTAAAAGCAGCATGCCAAAAATGTGTAAGCATTGATGAAAGAAAAATTCTTAAGCTTCGAATGGCTGAAATATGTCCTGCATTCCCAGAACATAACTAAAAAATTCAGGCAGGATGACCTCAAGTTCAAGACGAGTCTAGGCTACACAAGAAGACTCTGTCTCAAAACCCAGAAAGAAAAGAAATGTCTACAGCAACTGGTGTCTGTGTGTGGCAGATCCAACACTTGAATTCCTTGAGACAGTTTCTACTAAATGGTTTTCCCTCTCACATCTGACAGGTCAGGCTTGTCTCTTTGTATATTTTATAATTGTTGTTGCTGGATAGTGACTGTTTTGTTTTGTTTCTCAAGATAGGGTTTTTCTCTGTAACAGCTCTGGCTGTCCTGAAACTTGATTTTAGAACAGGCTGGCCTTCAACTCACCAAGATCTGCCTGCCTCTGCCTCCCAGTGCTGGGATCAATTATCTACTATCTGGTGAATATTTAAACATTTAAAATAACAAATCATGGGGATGAGGTAGAGGAATGTGAATTTTTGGCTATTCTGAACTACCCAAAACCCTACCCAAATGATGATGATGATTTAAGTTGGTGAGCTTTGTTTTCACATTTTCTGAATTAAATCTATGAAGTCTCTGCCTCGATGACAAGTTCCTCATATCTCAGGGCTCTCCCTTATGTTATAGAGACTGATTTCTAGAAGAACTCACTCAGCCTCCTTTTATCTGCACAGCTTACTACTCATTCATTCAAAGACGGGTCAGATATGGATTCACTTGTCCAAAATATTGGGCTAAAGTCTTTTTACTCTGCTGTTGAAACTGTGCTTGGAATACATGGAACAAGTCCAGATTTCTGTTTTGCTTGGGCTCTCCCACAGATCCCTGGTATTGTCTCATACTGTTTTCCTGTTGTTCTGACACAGCCCCATCACCCGCATCATCTTGTCAACTCAGGGTACTGAAGAGCTGATAAAGGTGCCCACATCAAAACCTTCACAGTAAAGATCCTTTGCTATCACAACAGAATGATAACCCCAGGCTAGCAGAGTTGTCACCAAAATTGCTATGCTTTTCTTTGTAAATTCCATGACAATGGAAATAAACCTGGTATCTTAAATAAATGCTGAATATACCTTCTACCACTCTGCACATAAGATCATCATTTTTAACAAGCAGTACTTCAAACTTAGTGCCTCCCTCCCCTGCCACAGCAAAAAGGATGCTAGTTTGCAGCCTGCTAGCAATCCCAAATAAAAGGAATTCATGTTGATCTTAACCAACCTCAGTGGTTTTCACGTATACACCCGTCTTCATTTGTCAGGTTTGGTTTTGTGACAGTAACTTCTTTGGTGAAAAAATATTTGCTAACTATAGCTGGTCAAACATATTTTCAGGAATTATACCCAACTGCCATAGCACCTACATGGCTAAAATATAAATTAGATAAAGAATATACTGGAGAAACTCCACAGGAATGAAGAATGATAAAACTGCTCTGGGGTTGTGGGGTCATTCTCAATTACAGGATACAACAGTTGAAAAACACTGAGTCATTTTTAGTTTCTACCTCCCCAAAGCACTAACTGACAAAAGTCACTAGCACCTTTTTCTGTGTCTAGACCAACCCAAGAATCAATCTCAAGCAGGGCAAGAATATGAAGATAACCTCAGACTTTGTCAGCATATGGAACTCCAACAGGTCCTAGGAACACAATGCTGCATCTGACCCTAACTACTACAGCTGAGGCCACTAAAAATAAGCCAGAATGCCAAGTCCAAAAGACTAGAAAAGAAAAATAACAACACAAAGAATGTATACATATTATGTGCATTGGTGTTTTGCCTATCTATATGTCTGTGTGTGGGTGATCCCCTAGAACTGAAGTTACAGACAACTGTGAACTGTTATGTGGGTGCTAAAAATTGAAGCCGGGTTCTCCAGAAGAACAGCCAGTGCCTTAACCTCTGAACCTCCAAGCCCAAGAATGTGAACTTTTAACTAGTTTTCATGTATGTTCTTACAACAAACTAATGTTATACCTCTCAAATTTTAAAGCTAGCTGCATTACTTTTCAGAAATCATTGTTTTTCTGTTTCTTTCCAAGTAGCATTGTCTTCTATTTTTCTTAGGGGGCTTCCCTCTGCATTCTTCACTTAGGTCCTGTTGCCACCTAGTGGACTAAGCACGAACACACCAATGAACCACCACAGTGGCTCACCGCTTCCATTTCAAAACAAACCACTAGATGGAGTCTTTAAAAGCAGGGAAGAACTAAAGAACCAGTTGGGTAATTTGTAACTACACAAAATACAAAAACTTATAACATAAATAAGAGATGATATGTACTTAAGATAATGAATGGGTTAAAGAAAAATAAAAATCTGTTGTAGGAAGCATAGTAATGTAGTTAATATAAGCTTTGGTTCCCAAAGAGTAACCTCACAAAAGGAATTTGCCAAGCTTAAGTAAGTAAGACATAAAAATTATAATACCTCATGATTACCTGAGGTTTTTCCCCAATGTTATATGGCTCACTCAGTTTTAAAACTTCAATCAGTAAAACCACATCAACAAAATACACATCAAGAAGCAGAAATTATGGCCGGGTGGTGGTGGTACACTCCTTCAATCCCAGCACTTGGGAGGCACAGGCAAGCAGATGTCTGTGAATTCAAGGCCAGTCTGGTCTACAAGAGCTAGTTCCAGGAACAGGTTCCAAAGCTACATACAGAGAAACCCTGTCTCGAAAACCAAAAAAATAAAAAATTAAAAAAAAATGCTGAAACTGTGTGGAACTAGCTCTTGTAGACCAGGCTGGTCTCGAACTCACAGAGATCCGCCTGCCTCTGCCTCCCGAGTGCTGGGATTAAAGGCGTGAGCCACCACCGCCCGGCAGCTGAAATTGTATTTAAACAAATGGACACGCTCATAAGAAAAGTACCACCACGGGGCTGGAGAGATGGCTCAGAGGTTAAGAGCACTGCCTGCGCTTCCAGAGGTCCTGAGTTCAATTCTCAGCAATCACATGGTGGCTCACAACCACCTGTAATGAGATCTGGTGCCCTTTTCTGGGCAGAACACTGTATATATAATAATTTTAAAAAAGAAAAAGGAAAAGAAAAAAAAAGAAAAGTACCACCAGTGCTGGCACATACTTTTGAGCCCAACATTCAGGAAGCAGAGGCAGGCAGATCTCTGTTCAAGACCAGCCCATTCTCCAGAGGGAGTTCCAGGGAAGCCTGGAAAAAAACTTGTCTTGAAACCCTAGCAGTTAAAAGGCTCAAAAGATTGCAAATTCCAAGTGTCCAGACTACACAGTGAAAGTTTCTTCACAAAAAAAGGGGGAAAAAAACTGGACGTACTGGCACACACCTTAAATCTCAGCACTTGGGAAGAAGAAGCAGATGGGATCTCTTACAAGCTAAAGGCCCTCATGGTGTTCACAACAAGTTCTGGCCAGTTAAGGCTCTGATAGAGACACCTTGTTTCAATAAACAAACAAACAAAAAACCAAGTTGACTACAGATATACAAACACAGCCATAAAAGCTCATGCACAAGGATTGCCTGTGTGTTCCAGGTCAACACTTGCCTCAGAGAGCTGGACCTGAGCTTCAATGACTTGGGAGACAGGGACCTGCAGCTGCTGGGAGAAGGACTGTGGCATCCAGCCTGCAGACTCCAGAAGCTGTGGCTAGACAGCTGTGGCCTCACATCGAAAGCCTGTGAGGACCTCTCTTTCATCCTGGGTACCAGCCAGACCTTGATGGAGCTTTATTTGACCAACTATGCTCTAGGGGACACAGGGGTCCAGCTTCTGTGTAAGAGTCTAAGGCATCCAGGGTGCAAACTTCGAGTCCTGTGGCTGTTTGGAATGAACCTGAACAAAATGACCCACAGGAGGCTGGCAGCACTTCGAGTCACAAAGCCATACTTGGACACTGGGTGCTCAGCATTGCTGCAGCATCAGAATGGAGGTGACCAGGATCTTTTTATTCCCTCAGATAGCTACAATCCAGCACTTGATGGAGTCAAGAGGATTAAAAATTCAAGGTCACCCTAGGAATCAGAAACCAGAGACCATGACTTGGGGTAGGAGGCCCAAAAAGTGCCAGCTGGCAAAAATGTTTGTTCTGCTTGAGCCATTAACAATCTTTGATGAAGCTCTTTGGATTAAAAAAAAATAAAAAATAAAAAAAAATAAAGTGCTTTCCTGGACCCCACCCTGCCCCCCAAGTTCCCCCTTTTGTCCGCGGGTCATTGGACTACCAGGCGTCCATGTTTTGGTGCTAAGGAGTTCCATCTGGACGGGACGGTTCCTGCTTCTACACTGAAGAGATATACCCAGAGAGTCAGTCACAGCAAAGACTGGATCAACACACCAGGCCTCTCCTGGCTCCATTTGAAGGAAGAGATGGGAAGGCACCAATGCAAGAATTCCTACAACAACCTGAAAGGCAACATGACATCACCAGAATCCAGGGATCCCGAAATAAGAATAATTGTACACCCTACTCCAGAAGAATTAAAAGAAATCGACTCAAAAGTTAATTATATGAAAATAATAGAAGAACTTAAACAGGAGGTGAAAAACTGCCATAAACAGATAGAGATTACAAACAAAAGGGTAGAGGAAATGAATAAATCGCTCAAAGATACCCAAGAAAACCAAGAGAAACAAGAAAAAGCAATCAAACAGGTAAGGGAAGCGGTTCAAGACTTGAAGAATGAAATGGAAGTAATGAAGAAAAACACAAACCGAGGGAAGGATGGAGATGGAGAATCTGGGTAAACGAACAGGAACTACAGAGAAAAGTACTATAAAACAGATTACAAGAGATAGAAGAATGTCAGACACTGAAAATACCATAGAGAAAATAAACACACTGATCAAAGAAAACAGCAAAACCAACAAATTCTCATCACAAAACATTCAGGAAATCTGGGACACAATAAAAAGACCAAACCTAAGAATAATT
>NC_022011.1:39200708-39207265 GCF_000317375.1 Microtus ochrogaster
AAAAAAAAAAAAAGAAAAGAAAAAGTATGCTACAGACATGACAACAAACTGGACAACAGAATACGGGTATTTGTTCAAATATTTGTGTGTGTAGTGTTTTTTTTTTCTTTTTTGTACTGCTGGGGATCAAACCTAGAGCCTTGTACATGATACGCAGGTTTAAGTAAGTTTTTGTCAACTTTTTCCAAATTTCATAGGGAAAGAAATTTTTCAATACAGAACTAGAAAAACAATGTCCATATACAAAATAAGCTAAATATTACCTCACACCATATGTAAAAAATAACATCAAATATGTAATATAAAGAAAAAACAGGCTGGACATTGGTGGAGCACAGCTTTAATCTCAGCACTAGGAAGGCAGAGGCAGGCAAACCTCTGTAAGTTCGAGGCCAGCCTGGTCTACAGAGTGAGTTCCAGGAGAGGCAGGGCTACAAAGAAACCCTGTCTCAAAAAACCAAAACTATAAGCAACAAGCAGAGCCAGTCCAAAAAAGAGGTTGTGTATGCTGAAACCTGAAAGACTAGGGTGAGACTATGCAAATGCCTTTGAGTTTATATCATATTACGACCCAGGTGCCCCCATAAAGAGATACAGAGCTTAAACACTTGTCTTGACAGGCTTTCCTCTTACTTTGATCTTCTCTTCTTTCTCTGCCCCTGCTCCTCTCCTTTGGGTGGAATTGTGAATCTGTGACCTTGGGAATGTGCAGTTTGCTTTTATTCAAGAGTTTACCTAATTCTCTAAGAAGGAATTTGGACTTCTGAACCACGCTGGAATTATCAAGATTTATGAGAAGAATAGAAAATAAACTAGGCACATTATGGGTTTTTTGTTGTTGTGTTTTGGTTTTTCAAGACAGGGTTTCTCAGTGTGGCTTTGAAGCCTGTCTCGTTCTGTAAACCAGTCTTGCCTTGAACTCACAGAGATCCTCCTGCCTCTGCCACCACTACCCAGCTTGGGATTTTTATACATGTTAGTAAAAACATAAAATGGTGATTCTGGTATTGAAAACAATACAGCATATACACAAACATGTATACATAATAATGAAAAAAGGCCATAAATTTGAAAGACAGTGGGAAGTGGTACATGAGAGGATTCAGAGGAAGAAAAGGGAAATATAATCTAAAAAAATAAAAAAGTTACATAAAATTAAAAAAGAAAACAAAACAGCAGTTACTCAAAAATAGAAAAGATAATTATCACATGGTTCAGCAATCCCACTCTGGTTATCGATGCAAAAAAATTTAAAATAGGAACTCAGAAATACACTTTTGTACACCCATGTTCATAACAAGACAACTCACAATAGATCAAAAGCTGAACAAAACCAAACATCTACCAACTGTTAGATAATAAAATATGATATATATACAAAGTAACATTATCCAGCCATAAAAGAATAAATGAATTCTAATATATCATACAACAATATGGGTAAATGTAGAATATTATTTTAACTATGTAAAGATGTTACATTTGTTTAAGATGCAGAATATTACTTTAACTGTGTAAAGGTGTGTTACATTTGTTTATGCTGTGTTTTCTTATGTTATGTAAAAATGTGTTGCATTTGTTTTGCCTTGCCTGTCTAAGGCACCTGATTGGTCTAATAAAGAGTTGAACAGCCAATAGCTAGGCAGCGAAAGGATGGGCGGGGCTGGCAGGCAAAGAGAATTAAGTAGGAAGGGAAATCCAGGAGAAAGAGAAAGGAAGGGTGAGGGAGGGAGAAAGGAAGGAGAAAAAAAAAATGAGGGAGAAAGACAAGGACATGCCTGGAACCAAAAACCAGCCAGCTGCCAGCCAGTTGCCAATCAGAGACACAATAAGCAGGAAAGTAGGACATGTGGAAAGAAAAAGGTAAAAATCCCCCAGGCTGGGGCTGGAGAGATGGCTCAGCAGTTAAGAGCATTGTCTGCTCTTCCAGAGGTCCTGAGTTCAATTCCCAGCAACCACATGGTGGCTCACAGGTCTGGTGCCCTTTTCTGGCCTCCAGGCATACACATAGACAGAATATTGCATACCCATAGACAGAATATTGTATACCTAATAAATACAATAAAAAGAACAGAAAACATTCTTATAAAAAAAAATCCCCAAGGCAAAATGCAGATAAAGAGAACAGATGAAAATAAGAGCTAAGAAAAGGCTGAGCATTCATAAACTGATAAGTCTCTGTGTCATGATTTGGGAGCTAGTTTGAGGCCTAAAAGACTGCTACAGATAAATCTGGAAAGCATTATGCTAAGTGAAATGTTAGAAACAAAAAGACAAATACTATGATTCCACTAATAGGGATATCTATAAGGGTAAAGAACTGGCCAGGCGGTGGTGGTGCACGCCTTTAATCACAGCGCGCGCGCGCACGCACACACATGCACACGCGCACACACGCGCGCATACACACACACACACACACACACACACACACACACACACACACTCACACGTCCAAATGTATATATACACACACAAAGGAGAGCCAGACATGGTATTAGTGCCAGTAATTCCAGAACTAAAGAGGCAGAAGCAAAACAACTTATGAGCTCGAGGCCAGCTGAGCTACATGGTGTACTATAGGCCACCAGAAGCTATTAAAAAAAAAAAAAAAAAAAAAAAAAAACCCTGGTATAATTACACACATCTGCATGCACACAATGAAAACTGTAATAAAAAGGTCTGGCTGGGTGGTGGTGGCGGTGGCGCACGCAGCACTTGGGAGGCAGAGGCAAGCAGAGCTCTGTGCGTTTGAGGCCAGCCTATTCTACAGAGAGAGTTCCAGGACAGGCTCCAAACGCTATAGAGTAAGAGAAACCCTGTCTTAGAAAAACCAAAAAGATGGGGAGGAGGCAGAAATCCTCAATAAATAAATAAATTAAAAAAAAAAAAAAGAAAAACCAAAAAGACGCCGGGCAGTGGTGGCGCACGCCTTTAATCCCAGCACTGGGGAGGCAGAGGCAGGTGGATCTCTGTGAGTTCGAGACCAGCCTGGTCAACAGGCTCCAAAGCCACAGAGAAACCCTGTCTCGGAAAAAAAAAAAGAAAAAAGAAAAAAAAAAAACCAAAAAGAAAGAAAAAGATTAAAAAATTAACATTGTATTTGATCATGAAAATTGAAATCCTTCCACCTAAGAGTAAGAACGAGACGAGAATATCATTGCCATTGCTTCTACCTACTATTATATTGGAAACCTTAGCCAGTACAGTAAGAAAAACACCATAAACATCAAAAAGGAAAACATATGGCTGTCTTTATTCATAGTTGTGCACACAAAAGTCCCAACAGATTTATTGTTTTAGGTGACTACCAGAACTAGTAAATTCAATACAAACTCAATACACAAAATCAATTGAATTGCAACAATTTGGCAAATAAACTTTAAAACCAGTCTGATTCATAATAGTATTAAAATGCAAAATGGAAATAATTTTAAAGTAAAACAAGATGTCAACATTAATCCATTTAAAACATTAAAGAGAAAAAGTAAAGATACTGCATTTAGAAAAAGGACAAACTAAATGCAAGGATTAGAAGCCCTGCTGTTGTTAAGGTGGCAGTTTGAGCGAGGGACAGAAAACAGTGATAAAGCACTTTGCCTCACAGGCAAAGCTTCTTAGTTTACCTAGCAATGAAAAGAAAAAAAGAGAATTCTTTTGATGGAATCAGTGCAAATCAATTTTTAAAACTCACCAAATTTTTTATTTTTTTTTTCAAATAAGTTGACTCTAAACTTTATATGGAATAGTTTTTTGAAAGAAAAAAAACACTAAGCCAAAAACAACTTTGGAAAGAAGAATGGAGGCAGCTTTTCAATACTCTGTTTATTATAAAGCCACAAAGTTGAGGACACCATGGCTTTGATGAAAAGATTCAAAAGGATTAATGAAAGAAAATACAAAAATCCATAGATTCGCCAGTGGTGGTGGTATACACCTTTAATCCCAGCAGTTGAAGACACAGAGGCAGGCAGATCTCTGTGAGTTCAAGGCTAGCCTGGTCTACAAGAGCTACAAAAAACCCCTGTCTCGAAAAACCAAAAAATAAAATAAAATAAAATGTTTAAGTTTTGCTGGGCAATGGTGGCGTACTCCTTTAAGCCCAGAGTGCTGGGAAATAAATAAATGAATGAATGAATGAATGACATAGTTTCTAAAAGAAAATGGAATTTGGTTATACTAAGAATTTTTAGTGAGGAGAGATGGCTCAGTGGCTAAGAGCACTGGCTGCTCTTCCAAAGGACCTGGGTTCAATTCCCAGCACCCACATGGCAACAGTTAATTTAAAAAAAAAGATATTCATTATAAAATATGGTAAAAATGAAAAGGAAAACCAAAGGCCAGGAGAAAATACGAATACCACATATACCATATGACATCCAAAATATAAAAATGCCAACAATGCAAGAAGTAAAAAAGAATTTAATGTTTCTAATGTTCAAGACTTGAACCATTTAAAGAGATGACATATGAATAGCCAGTAGGTATATAATACAGTAACCAATATAAATGGCCATTGGGGAGATGCTGGCTAAAAACATACCTTCCCGTCACAATGCTCACTAGAGTTACAAAAATTAAAACCCTGACAATATCAATTACTTGCAAACATATAAAATAGAAATTTATATGCTATTAGAACTATAAAACATAAAAACATTTTGGAAAACTGGCTACTCTATAAAAATTTTAATGTGTACCTACCTACCATATAAACCACCCAATTTCTACTATGCTTTAGAGGATCAATATACAAAATGTATACAAAATTTTGTGTAAGAAATTTATTTATTAAGCATACATTGTTTTGCCTGTATGCATGCCTGTAGGCCAGAAGAGGACACCAGATCTCACTACAGAAGGTTGTGAGCCACCATGTGGTTGCTGACAATTGAACTCAGAGCCTTTGGAAGAGCAGGCTGTGCTCTTAACCTCTACGTCATCTCTCCAGTCCTTGTGTAAGAAATCTTTTTTTTTTTTTTTTATAAAGTAAACTAGTTTTTTTAAATAATTTATTTAACTTCATTTTATGTGCATTGGTGTGAAGGTGTCAGATCTTGTGGAACTGCATTTTCAGACAGTTGTGAGCTGCCATGTGGGTGCTGGGAACTGAACCCGGGTCCTCTAGGAAGAACAATCAGTGCTCTTAACCGCTGAGCCATATCTCCAGCCCCTTGTGTAAGAAATCTTATAGCTGCTTTATCTGCACTAAACTAGGACCAGCCCAGGTGTCAACAGATGAACTACCTGCGATACTGTCAGTACAATACCCCTCAGGAATCAAAGGGGAAAAAGCATAGGGAATTTTGAAGTGGAACTACAATGGTGAAAACTGCTTCGATTTACATTGCAGATAGGAGCGTTTCCTTGTATGAAAATTTCATATATCAATTTTAAAAAGATACAAAGAACAAGGGCTTTGGGATCACATAGAGCAGCTCCACCACTTACCAGGTGTGTGACCTTGGCCAAGTGTTAAACTGTCAGTCTCCCCATCTGCAAAACAGAAAGAACTAGAGTTGAGAATAACTTCATAGAGCTGCAGGAAAACTAAACAAAATAATACTTTAATGATATAATGTACTAAGTGCTCAGTAAATATTAACAAAGAAGTAGAAACTTGACTCGCACATTTCAGTCTTGTTTACAGTGACACCTAGTGGGGGCTGTTACAGTTTTATGAAGAAACCAGGCTTCACAACAAGTAGCAAAGATCAGCATGCAAACTGTCACTCATGTTTTTCTTTTCTTTACAACAAAGGGTCTCCTGTATTTCAGGTTGAAATTTACTGTGCATCCCAAGACGATCTTGAACTATTGATTCTCATGCCTCTACCTTCCAAGTTCTGGGATTATAATTCACTTATTTTCTACTGCACCATGCATCCTAACAAGCTACTCAACATTTATTTATTTAAGAGACAGCATCTTTCTGTGTGGCTCACGCTGGCCTAAAACTAACTAAATAGACCAGGCTGGCCTTGAAATCACAGAGACCACCAGCATCTGTTGCCACCTAGGTCAGCCTCAATTGATTCTTGCAAGTATTAACTCAAGCCTCACTTTATGGGGCTGAGCCATCTCACTGACCTATTCTAGGCTTTTAGAGTATCCCTTCCACAAAGCAATTTCAAGATAAGAGAATTCTAGTCTGGCACAGTGACTAACACGTGTCATTCTAGCACTCAGGAGGCTAAAGCAATAAAATAATCTTGAGTTAAAGCCAACTACGAGAACATAGGATATCCTTTCTCAACACACACACACACCTGGGGGAAAGGAGTATGAATGCATATAATCTGAATACAAAACCTATGCTCTAAGTGGGAAGCTGGAGCTAAGGCTTGATTTGGCAGAATAGTTTCAAAAACTCGTCAGCTGAAAAGTAAGCTAAATTCTTTTTAAAATATATTCCATTTTTCTTAATCATGTAAGACTCTTACTTTAAAAAGTTAAAATTACTTGGGAGGCAGAGGCAGGCGGATCTCTGTGAGTTCGAGACCAGCCTGGTCTACAGAGCTAGTTCCAGGGCAGGCTCCAAAGCCACAGAGAAACCC
>NC_022011.1:39207365-39215731 GCF_000317375.1 Microtus ochrogaster
AAAAAAAAAAAAAAAGTTAAAATTATGAGGTGGGTGGGAGTGCAATCCTTTAAATCTAGCACGAGCAGATCACTTTGAATTAGAGGCCAGCGAGATCCTCAAAGGGAAAATCCCTAAAGTGAAAGATTCTCATGCATTCTGATACCAAGGTATGGAATTAAAACAGCCATTTTCAGCTTTTTTCTTTTTAAATATGAGGGCCAGAGAGATGGCTCAGTGGGTAAAAGCACATGACACTTAGGGCTGATGACATGAGAATGATCCCTGGAATCCACCTAAAGCCAGAAGGAGCCTGGCGCTGGAGAGATGGCTCAGAAGTTAAGAGCACTGGCTGCTCTTCCTGAGGTCCTGAGTTTAATTCCCAGCAACCACATGGTGGTTCATAACCATCTGTAATGAGATCTGGTGTCCTCTTCTGGCCCACAGGAATACATGCAGGCAGAATATTGTATATATAATAAAAATAAATAAATCTTTAAAAAAAAAAGCCGGAAGGAAAGAATCAACTCCACAGGGTTGTCCTCTGACCTTCACACACTTGCTTTGGCAGATATAGCCCATCCTCCCTCTCTCTCTCTCTCTCTCTCTCTCTCTCTCTCTCTCTCTCTCTCTCTCTCTCTCACACACACACACACACACACACACACACACACACATTTCAAATTGTCACAAGACTGCTCCCATAGAAAAAAATAATTGCTACAATCTAACCTCAGAATTTTTTTTTTTACATTCTTTCTTAAATCCATCTTAAATTTCCAGGCTTAAGTGTTTTAGCATTCCCTACACCATCAGATAATGACAGACATCCATGACAACTGAATAACTAACAATTGACTTTGAATGTAACTATCTTTGCATCAATTGTAAAGAAATGCTAAACTCTTGGCTCCTCAGAGAATGCCTACAAGTCAGTATAAACTCTGAAATAGCAACAGAAGTCAAGGGAATGGAGGTTCAGCCTATGTTCGCAATTGCATCACACCCCACCTTGTTCAAAACAATCTTTATGAATCCTTATCAGAAAACACTTCCCACCAAAAGACCTGAACCAGCAATGATGCAGCATACTGAACTGGAGCTTTAGAAGCACGGGAAAGGCCGGGCGATGGTGGCGCACGCCTTTAATCCCAGCACTCGGGAGGCAGAGGCAGGCGGATTTCTGTGAGTTCGAGACCAGCCTGGTCTACAAGAGCTAGTTCCAGGACAGGCTCCAGAGCCACAGAGAAACCCTGTCTCGAAAAACCAAAAAAAAAAAAAAAAAAAAAAAAGAAGCACGGGAAAGTACTAATGCCACTTGCCACCTAATCACTGAATGTTGCAGAGGAGACATTAAGGAAAAACAGGAGACTTGTAAAAGTTTCTTAATTTGCTTCAGGAAAGAGCCTGTCTCCTAAAGAACCTGTCTCATGAAGTCCTGAACATAAGCTAGAGAAAAAAAACCTCTTTGAGAGGCCTTAATTTGACAGTGAATTCTTCCAGTTTGTATCCAAAATCATCTTATAATGCAAAAGATGCTAAAATGACACATCATTGCCTTATTCTTTCACACACCAAAACACATACACACACACACACACACAAAAAAAAAAAAAAAAAACACCTAAAAATCACAGCTGGGCGTAGTAGTGCACAACTTTAACCCTAGCACTAAGGAGGTAGAAGCAGGCAGATCTCTGTGAGTTTGAGGACAGCGTGGTCTACAAAAGTGAGTTACAGAACATCCAGAACAACACAGAGAAACCTTGACTTGAAAAACCATACACATACAGACATACAAAGAGAAAACAACCATCATATATGTTATAAATCATTATACTGAACTGGGCATGGTTGTACATGCCTTTAACCTTAGTATTCAGACAGAAACAGGCAGATTTGTGAGTTCAAGGCCAGCCAGGAATACAAAATGACTTCTAAACCAGCCAGGGTGACATAGTAAGACTAAATAAAACTGCCTTTAACTCTTCATATATACATATAGAAAAACACATATACATAGATACACACACACACACACACACACACACACACACACACACACACACAGAAAATACAAGTCGGGTAGTGGTGGTGTGCACCTTTAATCCCAGTACTTGGGAGGCAGAGGCAGGAGGATCTCTTTGAGTTCTACAAAAAGCCAGTTCCAAGCCAGCCAGAATTACACAGAGACCATGTCTCCAATAATGATGATGATCATGATAATGAAGATGATCATACAAGGACCTTGCACACATTAGCTAAAGGCTCTGTCACTGAGATACTTCCTCAGCCTCACCACTAGCATCTGAAACTCATCAAAATTCAGGTTACAGACAGGGCAGACCACTTAAACAGGGCTCTGCAGCCACACTTTATGGAATCCCTGGAATAAGTCATTTCACGTTTTTGGTGGTGGTGGTGGTCTGTTGGTTGTCTTTTTTTTTTTGAGACAGTTTCTCTGTAGCTTTGGAGCCTGTCCTGGAACTAGCTCTTGTAAGACCAGGCTGGCCTAGAACTCACAGAGATCCACCTGCCTCAGCCTCATGGGTGCTAGGATTAAAGGCGTGCGCCAGCACCGCCTGGTTCATTTCACGTTCTTATGCAGATGTCACAGTTCTTATGTAAAACTATGGAATGTTTTGCTGCAGGAGCTACTTTTGCTCCTTCAGCCAATAGACTTTGAGATACCAGCCCACTAGGGTGTGGTATCTTTCGCTTTAAAAATAAGCAGCAGCAGCCCTCTTGCTAGCTCTCTTGCTTGTTTTGGATTCTCCTTCTGGCTATCAGACGCTTTTCCTGGTCGTGCAGGAGGCTGTTGTCTAGGACGGTGATCTGTAAGTTATTTCCCTTTAAATGAATAACCCTTTTATTAATCATAATTCCAAATTGGTGTGGGATTGTTTTGTTTTGTGACTTACTCCTTTAATGTTTAGTCTTTATAAGTATTTTTTTTTAAAAAAAGACAATGTAAAGCACTTTTTAATATGACAGTTATTACTTATGGAGTTATTACTTATGGTAACCAGAAATCATATATATACAGTGTCTGCCACATAAGAAACACCCAATAAATTGTATTTCTCAGGCTGGGACAAAGTCTAAGTGAATAAAGTTCTTGCCATTCAAACATGAGAATCTGAGTTCAGATCCCCATGCATCTATAATTCAATTGCTCCTACAAGCGATGGGAGGCAGAGACAAGTTTGACCAACAAGAGACCCTGTGTCTCAAGGTGAAAGGTAAGGTCCAACACCCAATGTTTTACCCTAATCTCTATACATATACACACACAGAATGAGATAAAAATAGATTTAAAAATGAGGTAAATAATAATAAAAATAAACAAAAAATTAAAAATGAGATTAAAAAGTTTGGGTTTTTGTTGTTCTTGTTTTGGTGTTTTGAGACAGGTTTCTTTGCATATCTGTATAACAAGCTCTGGCTGTCCTGGAACTTGCTTTAAGAGACCAGGCTGGCCTCAAACTCACAAAAGTCTACATATCTGCCTCTCAAGTGCTACGATTACAGGTGTGCGCCACTATTACCCAGCTACCTTTCCTTTCCTTGATACCTATTATTCAACTTTAAATTGATTCTCTGCAGACAGTGTTTGGACATATCCTCCCCCCTTTACTTTTTAGGGTTTATTTTTGTTTGTCAGTGTTTTGTCTGCATGTATATTTGGGCACCATATACACACTGTATGCAGAGGCCAGAAGAGGCACCAGATTCCCTGGAACTGGAATTACAGGTGGTCGTGACCTGCCAGGTGAGTGCAAGGAATTGAACCTGGGTCCTGTGAAAGAGCAGCCAGTGCTCTTAACCACTTATACATCTCCCTACCACCTGCACTTCTTATTTTTTTAAGATTTAATTATTTGTTTGTTTATTATGTATTCTGCCTGCATGTGTGCCTGCAGGCCAGAAGAGGGCACCAGATCTGAGAATTGAACTCAAGACCTTTGAAAGAGTAGTCGGCGTTCTCAACCTTTGAGCCATTTCTCCAGCACCCTGCAATACTTTCTAATATCAAAAGTTATGCTATATTGCCAGGTGTGGTGGTGCACACCTTTAATCTCAGCACTTGGGAGGCAGAGGCAGGCGGCTCTCTGTGAGTTCGAGGCCAGCCTGGTCTATGGAGAGTTGCAGAACAGTCAAGGTTATAGAGAGAGAAGCCCTGTCTTTTTTTTTTTAATATCTATTTATTTATTATGTATACAATATTCTGTGTGCATGTCTGCAGGCCAGAAGAGGGTACCAGACCTCTTTACAGATGGTTGTGAGCCACCATGTGGTTGCCAGGAATTGAACTCAGGACCTTTGGAAGAGCAGGCAATGCTCTTAACCACTGAGCCATCTCTCCAGCCCCCGAGAAGCCCTGTCTTTAAAAAAACCAAAGGTAGGGGAAATAGGAAAGAAATGAAACATAGGTTAATGAATAAAATACAGTTACAATATTTCATGAATACAGACAGTGAATTTTAACAATATAACAGCATACACTTATTAGTGTTTACCATTAGTTAAACATTGTTCTAAACCCTTTACATGTATTACTATACCTAATCCTCATAATAGGCCTAATAAAATTGCTATACTAAAAAAATTTATACTTTTCTTGTTCGAATTTTCAGATGACAAAACTAATACACAAAGATTACATAATTTAGCCAAGATTGTAATAGAGCAAGATACTGAGCTAGAGCATTCCTTTTTTTATTTATGTATCTATGTGTATTGTGTATGGTGTGTCTGTGTGGTTTTGTACACATTTAAGCATTGCTTATAGAAGCCAGAAGAGGGGATCAGATTCCCTGAAACTGGAATTACAGATGGTTTTGAGACACCATGAAGATGCTAGAAACTAAATCCAGGTCCTCTAAAGAAGTCTAGCCATCTATCGCCCCAGCCCCTGATCATGTTTTTTCTTCCTTAATTCAGAAGTTTTTGCTTATACAAAAAAACTGAAGCACTTCATTTGAAATGTGGACTTATGAACTATAGAACATGTCCTCTGTGGCACTGTTTATAATGTAGGAAAAGTAGAAACCATCTGAATGCCCAGGAATAAGAGAATGGCTAAATAGACCATGCCAAAGCTATTCCACCATTCAAAGAAGTTGCCATACTGCCATTAAAAATATTTATTAACATAAATGTCTCATGACTTGGGGCCAATGTTCTACATGTATAAGGGGAAAATGAGAACAAAAATACATAGATGTTATGATTATTAATAATTTAAAAGATTATCTCAAACACAAACTTAGAATGGTTGTTCTCAAATGAAAAACAATGTTTATTTCTGAGTGGCAAGATTAGAGATTCCTGTGTTTTCATTTTAATGTTTTAAAGAAAAACACAAGTTTCTACTAATTCAACTATACCAGTAACCTCAACTATCTGGGACAGAAAAAAAAAATGCCAAAAAAGATTCTGATCTGTCTAACTGCAAGTGGCTTCTTTTCTTTTGAGTCATAATCTTTGGACATCATACAAAAAGCAAGCAGATACAAAAAAAAAAAAAAATCAACTTCAACTTTGTAAACCAATGAAAGTATTTTCATTTTTTTTAAATGATTATTTTAGGATCACAGCACAAGATGAGGAACAGACTTCATACAGGCCAAAACTTCAGGATTAAGAGACAAAAAATGGACTCCAGAGAAGGAATTGATGTTGAATACAACCATTTACCCTTTCACCCTCTATCTGCCCATAACTGAGCAGGACCAATTGTTTCCTTGCATTATAGGATGTTTACAATCCCAGAGTGCCATGAAAGGAATTAATAATTTAGCTTAGACAGCTGACAGCCTTTATTGGGAGCCTCTGGTCTACAGGACAGACATCAGAGCAAGCACTGTCTTGAAATCACAGGTCCCTTTACTGTTTTATAGCTTAATTGGCCCCCAGACATAAATCACTTATTTCTCGTGTATTAGGCAACAATGACTTCTTTTCTCTAATTTTCCTTGTTATCAAGTCAGCCCTTGTTCTTTTGAGTTTTACAACTACACGGCAAACACAGCAGCTGAGGGAAAACTCAGGGAGCTATGCAGACTGGGGTTATTTGGAAATAGCACAGAAAGGTTATGCTGTTTTGAACTTCTCTTGACCTCTGACTGCCCTTGTACCCAGGTTTATGCAAAGGACACAGTACAGGGCACTTCTTGTAGAAATGAACTTAGCCTGAACCTGGGTCATAACATTGGACTCTAGGAAGTCCAGGAATTGTAGGAAGGAGCCAGAATGTGAACACCAGCTCATATTTGAAGCATGGCTGCCCATCTGCTCTTCCACAGAAAAGGTAAAACAACACCTGGCAGATAAAGTAAGTCCTCCCCTAACTAGTTCCAACATTCCATCTGTTGTCCCAAACCTGCTATCTAGAACCACTGCCAAGCACAACTGGAAATCAACTGTAAAGGTGGGCTGTCACAATAAAATAGAAACTGACTTTTCCCACTAGGAATTCATAGTGGGAAGACATTAGCATCCCTAAATTCCAGAGATACAATAAAGAGAAAACTCTAATATTCTCAATCTAATATGTAAAGATAGTAACATAGAAAATATTATTCCTTCTAGTTAGAATCCACAGAAACTGCTGTATCAACAATACTAATCAGGGGCCTGGTAAGATGATTTAGATGCTTCCTACTTTTAAAGAAGACCTGAGTTAAATATTCAGCACCCACGTGAGGTGACTCACAATCGCCTACAAGTATTCTAGCTACTCCAAGTGATTCAACTGACCTTCATGGCCACCCACACTGACGTGCAGGTATACACAGATGCATACACATAATTAAAAATAAAAATAAATCATAATAACATCATAATCATTATCATCACCATCACTACCACCATCATTATCATCAGGCTAAATCTGGTAGGACACACCTATAATCCAAGTATTCGGGGGAAGGGGAAGGATTACTTTTGAATTTTAGGCCAGACTGTACTACATAGTGAATTCAAAACAATTCAGGGTACAAAGAGAGACCCTGTCTTTAAAAAAAAGGAAAATAAAACATCACAATCAAATACACAGTCCATCTCAATTTTATTTATTTTTTTTTTGGTTTTTCGAGACAGGGTTTCTCTGTGGTTTTGGAGCCTGTCCTGGAACTAACTCTTGTAGGCCAGGCTGGTCAATTTTATTTTTTAAGATTTATTTATTATGTATACAGTATTCTGCCTGCATGCCAGAA
Source organism: Microtus ochrogaster (assembly GCF_000317375.1). Lineage (NCBI taxonomy): Eukaryota > Metazoa > Chordata > Mammalia > Rodentia > Cricetidae > Microtus > Microtus ochrogaster. Next base: position 39,214,565 of record NC_022011.1, read on the forward strand.
GAGGGCACCAGATCTCATCCCAGCACTTGGGAGGCAGAGACAGGCGGATCTCTGTGAGTTTGAGACCAGCCTGGTCTACAGAGCGAGTTCCAGGACAGGCTCCAAAACCACAGAGAAACCCTGACTCGAAAAACAAAAAAAAAAAAAAAATATTCAAAAAGGTCTGAGCCATCATGTGGTTGCTAAGAACTGAACTCAGGACCTCCAGAAGAGCAATCAGTGTTCTTAACCTCTGAGTCATCTCTCCAGGCCGACCCATCTCAATCTTACAGCTTCTTAATTTGACAGAGTCAAGGCCCGAAACTAATACAGACTGAGATCATAATTTTACTTTTCTCAATCGATTATAATTAGATCCTTACATGATTTTCAAAGACAAAGAGCAAAAGAAAAGTACTAGCTTCACAAAAATGATGTAGGAACTAAGAATATTACCCATATACACGAAGTACATTTTAAAGTACCTTTAAAAGAAAAGTCATTTTAGGTGACTCCCATTCTACAGTGATATATAAAATCACTGTTTACTTGCCAGGTGCTGCCTTTAATCCCAGCACTAAGGAGGAAGAGGCAGGCGGATCTCTGTGAATTCAAGGCCAGACTGCTCTATAATTCAAGACCGTCAGATCTGTTACACAGAAAGACCTGGTCTCAAAACAAAACAAAGCAAAAAACCCAAAAAATCATGTCTACTCTCACGAAATGGAGAAGTCTGTAAAAACCACCATATTCAGTAAGGGAGCAAATATGTAACAGAAGTAGGATTACTTAATCCACAATCTCTCAATAAATGGCATGAGCTTTTAGTAAATGCAGAATTGGATGCTATTTCGAAGTCTGAAAACTATCTTTCCAAGTATCTTTAATATATTCCTAATATGTGAAGGCAAGAACTAAAGTTAATCATTTGTGCAATCTGAGGCTAAGAACTGGGCATGGAGCAAAGAAAAGCAGGGTTTCATTCAGCTTTAAATTATTTGGTATGCTTTTTGCATAGTCACACAGAAGTCTGCTTGCAGAATTTCTTAGTACTTTCTAAGTGATGACAAGGTGTTCTATGACAGGACCATGACTCAAGAAAATAACTGAAGGGGCTGGAGAAATGGCTCAGTGGTTTAAGAGCATTGCCTGCTCTTCCAAAGGTCCTGAGTTCAATTCCCAGCAACC